>NC_041381.1:313018870-313072688 GCF_002162155.2 Triticum dicoccoides | reverse complement strand
ATCGAGCAGAGGGGGCGAGGAGCGAGGGGGTGGGGGTTTCATCCCCGATCCAGATTGGATCGGGAGGGGGAGAGGGAGTGGCGACGTGGGGGGGAGTGGGAGCGAGTGGGTTATGGTTTTGGTCGCCAGGGAGTTATGGGTTGTGGGGTGGCCGGCTCGGCCTTTGCCCAGTTGGGCTGGTGGCCTGCTGGGCCGAAGCCCAGTGGGAGGGGGAGTTTCTCCTTTTCTCTTTTTTGTTGTATTTGTTTTGCCTTCTGTTTTTATCCTTTTATTTATTTTTCTGTTACTTTTAGTTTCACTTTTATTTTAGATTTATGACTTATAAAAGTAGTCCCTAATTTGGTCTAAATAATTATACTACGGCCACATAAGTTTGGGCAACTAGATAGAATAGTTTAATAATTTATTAATTGTAAAAAGCATTTGATTAATTGTTTTGCTACTATTTTATTTACTTTAGGACAATCAAACACTTTCAAAGAGGTTGGTTTCTTCACCAATATTACTTATGCATTATTTGGCTCTCTCCAAACATTTTAGTTTTAAGATTGGAATTTTTTTATTATTTGTTTGATTTTTAATTTGGATTTGAATCGGTTTCGAACTAATGCGAGATTAGTAACCGTAATGGAGGTGACGTGGCATCGTTAGTAGAGGGTTACTGTAGCTTGATTATCCGATCGTCACAACGGGAGTATATATAGGCTTAGGAAGTACGTCGGTGGAGCAACGAGGGGCCCACGAGGGTGGGGGCGCGCCCACCCCCTTAGGGCGCGCTGGGCACCCTCGTGGCCGCCTCGCTTGAAGCTTGACATCCACTCCAAGTCTCCTGGATTGCATTTGTTCCAAAAAGATTGCTCCCGAAGGTTTCATTTCATTTGGACTCTGTTTGATATTCCTTTTCTTCGAAACACTGAAATAGGCAAAAAAAATAGCAATTCGCGCTGGGCCTCCGGTTAGTAGGTTAGTCCCAACAATGATATAAAAGTGTAAAGTAAAGCCCTTAAACATCCAAAACGGGTAATATAATAGCATGGAACAATCAAAAATTATAGATACGTTAGAGACGTATCACGCCTCGAGGCAATCCACCAAAACGTTGGAGTGGGGTATTACACCGCAAGGTGGCCCAAACCAGGATAAACTGATGTGTCCCTTTGTCTCTTCGAGCCCATCGCGCTAGGCTTAGGAGGATTGCGAGTAGGCAGGCTGGGTAGGTTGAGATCTCCGCACGCACCCCAGAGTTCCAACCTTTCAAGGGTTTGCCGATCCCGTAATCCAACATTTGGCGCACCAGGTAGGGGTGCGTCGGATCTTCTCTTCCGTCGATCAGTCCACCATCACTCCGACACCTCCATTGCTGATGCACGTTGGGCTCATGCCAAGCGTCGGGCCACAGTCATCGCTCGTGTTGCTCAGACGGCTCCGGCGGGCGATGGTTGTGCTTGTCGTGCTCCGTCTCCGGTGGCCAACACCGCCATGGGCCCTGCTGGCCACGAGCAGCAAGCTTCTTCACTGCACCCTTCGATGCCCCTCGACGGGTGCACTGCCACTTTGTCTCTGACCCCGGTAGCTTCATCCTCCCACGCGTGTCACGGCCTAGCAAATGCGCAGGCCGCTCTGCTCATGGCACGAGAGCTCCTTCGCTACCGCCCGGTCGACTACTTCTATGAGGAATGGCTCGAGCGGATCGCTGAGCTCGTCAGCGCGGCTGGGGGCTCCGCTGCACCACCCCACTCACTGCCTCAGCAGCCGCTTGCCGCGGGCGATGTGGCTCACGGGGCTCCTCCACCACCTCTGGCCCAGGGTGTCATCGTCGAGCCAAGGGTGTGGCACCATAGCGCAACCCGCCGCGCCAGGTGCCTGCACGGGAAGAGGTGAGCAGCCAGGTGGTGCAGCGGCCTCAAGGGAAAGCAAGCGTGCTTCCTGCACCCCCACGTCAGGCCCGCGTGCCTCCATAGGAGGTGGCGGGGCACACGCACCAGGACCAAGTTCCACCTCCTCGACGGCCCCTCATGGCCACAGCAGGATGTCGCGCGTTCACCTCGGAGCTCCGCAACGTCATCTGGCCGAGCAAGTTCAAACTTGACCTGCCCCATGCTACGACGACACCGCTGACCCCGCCGAGTTCCTGCAGCTCTACGAGCTGAGCATCGAGGTGGCCAGCAGCGATGAGAAGATCATGGCGAACTGGTTCCCCATGGCCCACAAGGATGGCGCACATTCTTGGCTCCTGAATCTCCCCATGGGATCGGTCTCTTCCTGGAAAGAGATGCGCGGCTACTTCATTGCCAACTTCCAGCGCACTCGCCACCGTCCGCCGGCCGTGGGTGACCTGCGGCGCATCAAGCAGCAGCCAGGAGAGACCCTGCAGAAGTATATCCAGTGCTTCGACAATGTTCGCCTCAAGATCCCCAAGGTATCGGACGAGGCCATCATTTCAGCATTCACTGATGGCGTTCGCGATGTCAAGATGAAGGAGGAGCTCGCCATCCACGAGGACCTATGCGCAGCCTTGGAGATGTTCAATATGGCGAGAAAGTGTGCAAGGGCTGAGGAGGGGCACCTCTCCCTGCTCGACCCCCCGATGCTGACCCCAAAGACAAGCAGGCCAAGGCCAAGGACGTAAAGCGCAAAGGGCCATCCGTGCTCGCGGCCGAGCCGGAGATGAAGCGCGGCCGCGACCACCCTGAGTCGTCCAAAAGCAATTGACCGTTCTGCGTCTTCCACAACGTCCACAACCACAACACCAACGACTGCCAGGAGCTCAGGGCCCTCCGTGATGGGTGCCTTGGCCGACGCCCCGAGCGCAACAATCGAGGCTACGACCATGGAGGTGGTCGAGGTGGAGGGCACTAGGATGGACGCGACCATTGCTAGGAGTGGCGTGACCATCCTCAGGAGGACCGTTGGTAGGGCCAACCTTGCGAGGGCGCCTGGAGGGAGCAGCCTGGTGAGGATTGTCCTCGAGGCAATGCCGGTCTTCCTCCACTACCTCCACCACCGAGAAGGAACAAAGATCATCACCAGGACGAGGGGGCTGGGGGCTTCCAGAAGCCTCGAGCCATTGCCTGCATCCTGGGCGGCTCATAGGCCCCGACTTCTCACCGCATCTTCAAGCAGTTCGCGCGCGAGGTGAACGCAGCGCTTCCCAAGCCCAAAGCAACTCGCCCGCTCAGGTGGTCCAAATGCATCATAACCTTCAGCTCCTCAGACCAACTCAAGTGCGTGGCCACTGCCGGCGTCCTCCCCATGCTCGGCTCACCCGTCATCAGTAATGTGATCGTCACCAAGACTCTCATCAATGGAGGAGCGGGGCTCAATGTCATATCTGTTCAAATGTTCGACAGGCTCCAAGTGACGTACTACCAGCTTCAGCCAACCAAGCCATTCTCAGGAGTGACCAACGGTTCCACACACTCGATAGGGCAGGTCCGCCTCCCTGTCACCTTCGATGAACACAACAACTACCACACCGAGCTCATCGACTTCGACGTCGCCGACATTCGCCTACCATACAACGCCATCCTAGGGTACCCAGCACTGGCCAAGTTCATGGCAGCGATGCACCAAGTTCACCTATTGCATAGGAAGGCATGCCCGACGCCCCTCTCAGGCTGGGCTCAGGGGCTCTCCTCGGGAGGGCCTCAGACCTAGCTAAAGTCACAAGGGAGGCACTCGGGCACCATGTGGAGGCGTGCTTCAGCGCACGCTTCCCAGGAGAAGGCGTCACGCGAAAGGCGCCAGGCGTTCAGGAGTTCATCAGCAAGGCAATCGAGGAGGTTCAAGAGGCAAGGGTTCTGCAAGGCAATCGCTGCCTACCGGGAAGCGCGGCTCACTGCCTTGGCGAGGGTCCACGTCTGCATTGACATCCCAGAGCTACGTTCGCATGCCTTTCGGCCTACCAGGCGCAGCTGTGGTGTTCCAACGCTGCACAAGGGACGCCCTGGCGGCTCACGAGGCCAGGCACCAGGCGACCTTGGAGGAGATGGAGGTGCATCTTCGGGAGCCTCCCGGGCCCCCTGGGCCTCTCAAGGCTCGGGGCCAGGGCGGCTCGTGAGGAACGACTCTAGCAGGGCGCGTCTTCTGCTACCCCGACATCTCTTCAGCAACGGTGCAAGGTGACATCTCTCTAGTTCGTTTAGTTTGGGGGCGCCCCACGAGCTGCATCATCCCCAAGCCGTATGTGCCCGTCCCTACGGCATGTATCCCTTTTGCAACTGTCAGAGCTAGTTTACCTTCATTTACAAGCTACCTTGAGATTATCAACTGCCTAAATGACGCTTCGTCGCCAAGAACGTCTCGCACCCTTATGAGCCCTCCCGCGACCGCCTCATGATTAAGGACTGGCACAACGTCTGTGCTCGGGTCCGTCCCTACAGCGTCGCTAAATCCAAGAGGCTGAGCTCCGGCTCACGGGCCAGTCCTTGTGTATGTCACCTCCCATGGCCCTTGGTGCCTTGTTCTCGCATGAGCTAATCGTGGGCGGATGAGTGGGGGTGCGCGACCTGGTGCCCCTATGGCCACGGGAACCACGCGCCGGTTGTTTTTCTTCAGGATCTTTGCATGGGAAGACTGGGCACAACGTCTGTGCTTGGGTCCGTCCCTGCAGCGTTGATAAACCCAACGGCTGAGCTCTATCTGGCAGGCCGGCCCCGTTCACGTCACCTCCTGGGGTCGTTGGTGTCTGGCCTTCTCATGCAATAGCCTTAGGAGACTCATTTGGCGCAGGTTGCCTAACCATCTTGCAGGACTAATACAATTGTTCCCAATCAAGCTCAGGCGCAACCCACCTTGAGGTAGGGCCTCGTGAGTCCTGCGCCGGCTCACGGTTGCCCATACACAGCTCCTCCAGCCCTGCCGTGCAAGCCACATGTCAGGGAGGGGCTGTACACGCCCCAGGGGCTCTCCTTAGAGGGAGCCCCCTCCCACTCACCAGTGGAAGCACCATGCTCCGCGCTGGCCGTCAACACTGCCGAGGAGCGGCTATGCCCGTGCAAGAGTGGAAGCACTATGCTCCGCGCTGGTGATAAACAACTGGGGGTGGCCTCGCGGCTGCATTAACCTCGGGGAGCTTCCGGGCTCAATGACTAGCCTCACCGCGCTGCTCTCCTCAGGAGGGTAGTGCGAGGGGGCTGGGCACGGGCGCTACGCTTAGGTCACGCTTGGCGTACCCCACCTCGCCAGGTCCCACGTGCCTGGTCTTCGCACCCCTCCCGAGCGAGAGCCCGACGAGGGAAGGTATGATGGTCGGTTCGTACGTCAAGGGGGACTCTTGAGCATCGCTTCTCAGGAGCCTAACTGGCCACATAGCCCCTCACCCCTTGGTCTCGTCCTGGTGATCCGGACGACCCAACGACAGCTGAGGTATGCGCGGGGCCGGGCCCTACCGATGCAGAACGCCAAGGCCTGACTCTCGTCCTTTTCAAGCCGTTCATTCGTCAAGGGGGACTCCTAAGCACCGCGTATTAGGAGCCTAACTAGCCACGTAGCCCCTCACCCCTTGGGCTCATCTTGGTGACCCGGATGACCCAACGACGGCTGAGGTATGCACGGGGCCAGGCCCTGCCAACGCAGAACACCAAGGCTTGCCTTCACACTTTTTCCTAAGTTGTTCGCACGTCAAGCGGGACTCCTGAGCATCGCGTCTCAGGAGCCTAACTAGCCACGTAGCCCCTCACCCCTTGGGCTCGTCCTGACGATCCAGATGACCCAACGGCGGCTAAGGTATGCGCGGGGTCGGGCTCTGCCAACACAGAATAATAAAGTAAACGGAAAAAGTAGGGGAACCACAATCTAATTATTACAAAACATATTGTTCCAAGCAATCAGTTTTAAACACCTCCATGAGGCATGCTACATGATACATGACAAACAGGAAGGAGCAGCGTCACCAAGCCACCTCTTCAGCCCTGGGTACCGCCATCACCCGCCAGCGGATCCTCGACGCCAGACGCGTCTCATGTCCCCAGCCGAAGGACCGACAACAAGGAACTTGCCCAGGAGGGCGTCCCCAGAGCTCTTCACGACAACTTGCTCAGGAGTCCACAGGCTCGAGGAAGGTGGCGAAGCCGAAGCTGTCGTCCCGGAGATAGAAATGGCTGAAGACGCACGTAAGGGCCGAGGAAGAAAGCAAGCGAGCCTCACCTTCCACCAAAGAGCCAAACCCGTTGACGACGACCTCGAGCACTGCCATGACCTCAGGGAGCAGGGCGGAAGGGCTCTCCCTTGGGTCCATCGCCACTTTCTTCGAGGGATCGTCCCCAAAGAATGACCGCTAAGCCTTGTGGAACCTCGCCTCGAGGGAGGCGAGGATGCTGCGCTCCATGGTGGCCGCTTCTTTGGCCTCGACAAGGGACGCCTGGGCTGCCTCTGCCTCCTCCTTCAGCTTCGTCCGGCGGCCATGCTCTCCAGCCTATTCTAGGGCTGCCTTCTTCATCTCAACATCTCGATCAGCAACGGCAGCCTCCTGGGCCTTCGGCTTCTCCTCTCGCTCCTGGAGCTGGCTGGCCTGGGCGGCCTATTGATCCTAAAGAGCCTTCAGCTCAGCGTCCACCATGCGGCACCGATCCTACGCTTTCGTGGCCTTCTTTTGCGCTAGGTCATGCTCGGCAGTAGCCACTCCAGACACCTTCTGGGCCTCATCCATAGAGCTCCAGGCCGCTCGGACAGACGTGTCGGCCTGGAGCCATCCAGACACTAGCCCTAGGCGCCCCAACACTACGTGCCGGTCCGGGACCTGAACTTCACCTTGGAGAAGGTTCAACGCCGCTCGTGCCTCCTCTAGGGCTACGGATGCGGCAGGAGCACCATGGACCAACTGCACGCCGGGTGGGAGAGAAGACGTCCTCGGCGCCAAGGCAGGAGAAACCACAGCAGCAGGAAGGACTGGGGCTCCGAATGCCGGGCGACCTCAGCAGCCGCAGTAAGGATGGGTGCCAACGGGGTCAGCCCCACTGAAGATGCCGACACCTCTTGAGGGTGGGCTTCGGTGCCCTGAGAAGACGGCATCGCCGCTGGAGCTGCAGGGGCCGCGGCGCTCTCCTTCGCAAGGGCTATGGCGGCCACCTCGACGCACTCGACCACGACAATGTGTAGGATCGAAAGTATGTCTAGAGGGGGGTGATTAGCCTACTTGACCAAATAAAATCTTAACCTTTTCCCAATTTTAGTTCTTGGAAGATTTCAACAATTTAGCACAAGTCAAGCAATCTTAACACAATTCATGCAAGCATGCAAAGAGTATATAAGCAGCGGAAAGTAAAGCATGCAACTTGCAAGAATGTAAAGGGATGGGATTGGAGTGTGCAAACGCAATTGGAGAGACGGATGTTTTTGGCATGGTTCCAATAGGTGGTGCTATCGTACATCCACGTTGATGGAGACTTCAACCCATGAAGGGTAACGGCTGCGCGAGTCCACGGAGGGCTCCACCCACGAAGGGTCCGTGAAGAAGCAACCTTGTCTATCCCACCATGGCCATCGCCCACGAAGGACTTGCCTCACTAGGGTAGATCTTCACGAAGTAGGCGATCTCCTTGCCCTTACAAACTCCTTGCTTCAACTCCACAATCTTGTCGGAGGCTCCCAAGTGAAACCTAACCAATCTAGGAGACACCACTCTCCAAAAGGTAATAGATGGTGTGTTGATGATGAACTCCTTGATCTTGGGCTTCAAATGATAGTCTCCCCAACACTCAACTCACTCTCATAGGATTGGATTTGGTGGAAAGATGATTTGAGTGGAATGCAACTTGGGGAAGGCTAGAGATCAAGATTCATATGGTTGGATTGGAATATCTTGGTCTCAACACATGAGTAGGTGGTTCTCTCTCGGGAAATGAGTAGTGGAAGTGTAGGCACATTCTGATGGCATCCCTCACGAATGAGGAGAGGGTGGAGGGGTATATATATATAGCATCCACACAAAATCTAACTGTTACACACAATATACCAAACTCGGTGGGACCGAATCAGAAAACTCGGTCAGATCGATTCAGTACATAATGTGACTGTTAGGCAATTTCGGTGGGACCGGCATGTCAACTCGGTGGGACTGATATCATTAGGGTTAGGGCATAACATAATCTCGGTTGGACCGATTACACAAACTCGGTTGGACCGACTTTGGTAATAAGCTAACCAAAGAGTTGGTCAGGCAAACTCGGTGGGACCGATTCGCTCGTCTCGGTGGGACCGAAGCGTTACGAAAAGGAAACAGAGAGTTTGCATTGCAGACTCGGTGGGACCAATGACTCATCTCGGTTAGACCGAAACGTTACGAAGGGAAACAAAGAGTTTGCAATCCCATCTCGGTGAGACCGAGATCCCTATCAGTGATACCGAAGTGACTAGGGTTTCTCGCAGTGGCGATGTCAAATGAACTCGGTGGCGCCGGATGGATCAAATTTCTGGGGCCGAGTTTGACTTTTGGTTTGGGACATATGTGGATGAGCTTTATGAGCATATCACTAAGCATTATGAGCAAGCAAGCCATTAAGCAAGACCTCATCCCCTTTTAATAGTATTGGCTTTCCTATAGACTCAATGTGATCTTGGATCACTAAAATAGAAAATGTAGGGTCTTGGACTTTAGAGCTTGAGCCAATCTTTTGTCCTTAGCGTTTTGAGGGGTCCACAATCCAAATCCATGCCATGCCAAACATTGAACTTTCCTGAAATGTTTATCTTGAAATGACATTAATTCAATGAGCTATATGTTGCTAATCATTACCAAAACCACCCAGGGATAGTTGCACTTTCAATCTCCCCCTTTTGTTAATTGATGACAACATATAGATCAAAGCTGCAACAAATGATAATAAGATTGAAGTACATCGTCGCTTTGAGAAATATGTGACAAACAAGAGCTCCGCTTAAATTTGTGCATTATTTAAATTTGCTTTGGACTGCAAATGCACAATGTGTTAGGATCATGGGTCACTCTTCCATGTCACATACATCTTGGTGGAGCACTCAACATGATAACAATTGAAAACATGCACTCATCACCAAGCAAAGTGAATGATCATAAATGGATATAAGGGATAATATCATTCAAGCACACATTAAGGTAGCATATGATCATACACATGATCATCCAAGTATCTCACAAAAGACATAATGTATCAAGCAAACACACAATAAAGTATCAAGCAAATAAAGTGCAAAGAGAGACAAAAACAACTCTCTCTCTCTCTCTCTCTCTCTCTCTCTCTCTCTCAGACTATGATCTATACATATTTTCCCCCTTTGGCAACAAGTTACCAAAAAGTTAAAAATATGCATAGTGCTATGCGTCTCTCAGGCTTGGTCTTCATGAGGTGGTGTAGAGATGACTCCAAGGACGAAAGCTTCTGTAGATGTAGCTGGAGCTGGTGGAGTGGCTGCTGGAGGTGGCACTGAAGCTGTGGCTACTGGTGCAGAAGTAGTGGCTCTAGTATCTGGAACAGGCACTACAGCAGACCTATGACTTCTTGGCACTCTTATGAAAGCATCTGTAGTAGACTTGCCTTTCTTCTCCTCTACTTCCTCCTGGAGCTTCTCAACTACTGACTGAATCTCAGTTACTTTGACATCAAGATCATAGAATTTCTATTCAATGATCCTCTCCAAACTCTCCTGATTTTGAGTCAGGGTGGCCAATCCCTTCTCAATCCTCAAGGTTGATTGGATCAGATATCCAAGTTGATCTTGTTTACTCTTTAAGAACACCTGAGATGCCTCTTCAGCACTTGGCATCTATGCATCTTTCTCCGCCCTTGCCTTCTCTCTCTTCTCATGTGCTTGCACTGAGGAAGGATCTTCCTCATTCATGACAACAATGTTATCCTCAAAATATGGCTTGAGAGGTAAATGATCCTTATCCAACAAATAAGTGCCTATGCCCATCTTGGAGTTGATGAGCACCTGAATTTGTGGAGCATACCCACAAGACCTCTTCTGATCTACAACTGTCGTCTTGATTGTTTCCACAATCAAACTCATCACTTTGAACTTCTGAGGAACATCAAATATGTGCAGCAAGTTGATGGAATGTCCTCTTATCATTCTGTGATCTCCAGACTTGGGCAAAAGAGTATGCCTCAGGATGGTATTGATTGTAGGCAGACCTGACAATAAGTGCTTCACTGAGCCAAACTTGTGAGTTTCCAGGTCTGCATCAGGAATCTCCTTGTACATACTTGCCATTGAGTTATGGTCTTTCTTCTTCTTGGCATACACATCCAAGTCATCCTTATGAGCTTCTGGGGCATTTATCAATCTGGCCCATTCATCAACAGTGAATTGGTACCTAGTACCTTCTGACATCCATACAATTGTGCCATCAGGATAAAAGTGAGCAGTGGAGTAAAATTGCATGATCAGCTCATCATTCCACTTAGTGAGCTTCTGGCCAACAAACTTGTCCACTTCACAAGCCTTGAAGCTATCATAGACACATGGGAAGTGATCTTCATTTTCTCTGATGTTTGTCCAGTCAACCCATCTCATGTCACATACTATGAGCTTCTTATCAAGCAGAATAGTCTCATAGAAATATTGATGTTCCTTAGTGTGGAACCTGTAATCCACAGCAGTTCTCCTCCTTACAGCATATGGGTCATTCTTCCTCCAAAGTCTCAGACCTGCATCCTTCCTGATCCTCATGTCCTCTGCTACAAGATGTATGTCATTGTGGTCTGGAATCTTTGGTTTGAGCTTCCTTAGCACTTGGGCTATAGCTTCTTCTTCTTCAACTTCTGGCACTAGGGCCTTGTTCTTCTCCTCAGTAGGAATGTTTCTTGTACTCCTCTTGGGTGTAGTCTTGACGGCTGGAGTAGCAGCTTTGGGAGCAGGTTTGGGCTTAGCAGCAACCCCTATCTTAATTGCATCTCCCATTAGATTTTGTGCCTTAGGTGCTGGAACAACATCCTCTTCCTCTTCATCATCAGATCTCACCATTGTAGACTTTCCTAGTACTTTAGCTGCTGTGGTTCTTGCCCTCTTCTTCTTCTTGTCCTCACCAGCTGCCTCTTCATCAGATCCAATTGTGAACTTCATAGTTTGTCATGTGGCAACTTTTCTTGGCTTGGATGTAGGCACTCTCCTTGCTAGTGCCTTTCTTCATGTCTGGCTTAGTGGATGCAGCAGTGCCAAACTCCTTCTTCACCACCTTCTTCTTTGAAGTGGCCTCATCCTCAGCTACAACATAATCTTCATCTTCTGAATCTGAAGTTATCTTATTCCTTGCTCTAGTAGCTACCTTGGGCAAGTTACTAGGTGTGCTCCTGCTGCCCTTATCATAGCTGCTGGAGGGACTGGTGCCCTCACTCAACTGCTCTTGCTGTTCAGACCTGTTCTGGCTATCACTCTGGTCAGACATCTTGCAGGCAAACTGTCAGCAAACCCTGTGAATAGGTTGTAGATGAGGTAGAGTAGATGAGCATCACAAAGTACAGAGGTTTTGCAAAACAAATTGAGTCAAAAACTTAGTTTTAGTTCTCTACAGAAATGATCTCGGAGCTACCGAATTGACAAACTCGGTGATATCAAAGCAACTCTTGGAACCTAAACTAGTGAACTCAGTTAGACCGAGTCACAGTTCGGTGGCACCGAGATTGCTAGGGTTTCAAAGAATCTTGAACTGGATCACACCAATTTGCAATTTTCCGTCAGACCGAAAAGTGCATGTGCAATGGCCTAAGCCGAATCGGTGAAACCGATTTCTACATTTTGGTCGGTCCGAGATGAGTTCTGCGGAGAGCTAACCCTAAATTTTTTGAATCAATCTAGGCCTAAGGAAGATTTAGCTGGATAGATCAATCTCATTCGTGGCAAGAATCATGGCATTGTCCTTGTGCGAGGAATCGGAGTTAAAATGACAGCACAAGGGGTCGAACACGTACCCTAGAACGGCGAGTGTTTGCTATAGCGGTGATGGCGGAGCAGAATCCGTCGACGGCGGCAGAACCCAATGATGGGAGGTCGCTGGCGGCAAGAAGAAGATCCAGAGACCCGAGGAGGCAGAGCAGGACACGCGCGGGTTGAGGGGATTTGAAGTAATTTCCAAAATCTCACCCGTGGGTATTTATATCCCGACCCTATCGGTGTGACCGAGTGGAACAACTCGGTGGCACCGAGATTGCAGAATCACAAGCGGTTGCTACAACTTGATGTGACCAAAGTGTTCAAATCGGTTGCACCGAGATGAAAACCTAGATCAACTTAGTGAACTCGGTGTGACCGAAATGGATGTCTCAGTCAAACCGAAATGCATAAAGGGTTTTGGAAGTTTAAGTCTATGACGAATCGGGGACTCCGGGTGCTCCTCACACAGAGTGGTTCGAATCTGACTTGATCAAACTTTGTGATGTAGCATGAATAGAGTTTGAGACGAGAAAAGCATAGATAGATAGAGAAGGTTCTTAGGCATTCTTGTCTATCCACTTGGCAAAAGTGAAAAAGAAACCAAACAAACAAAACAACAAGTGGATGTCCTTGAATAAGTAGAATATGCAAACGACATGCTCACACAATAAAATGGCAAATGAAACATGTGACAAAGCATGCACAACCAATTCTATCATCTATCAAACAATTGGCGATGACTAGGTCATCTATATATGAGTATATTGACTTAGGAGTCAAATGAGAACATTTGATCATAGGTCATACTCATCGTTTAAGCACAAAAGGGGTTACCACTTTTACATAAAGCATTTTTGTGTTCACACCCCTCGAGTTGCTTTAGCTCAATTCTTTAGAGTAAAGCTCCCCCTAGATGTGAGCCCCCCCCCATAAGAGGGATGAACTAACCTTGGGTTTTGTCGATGATGACTTCATGTAGGTGTTGAAGATGTGGATGCTCAATGTTGTTGTAGATCATTTGGAGCAATCCATTGGAGTGAGTTGTACTTTCAATACCTACAAGGGTTAGTCCCACAAGGAACAAGCAAGGATATCCATAGACATAGAGTGATGCACACACAAGATGATGTCTATGAAAGCATTAGGTTACCTTGTCACTTGTCTTACCAACAAGAGGGTTTGTGACTCCTTGAACTAGTACAAGATGTGGAAGTAGATTGCACTTGTCCTTGCCAAATTGATATGAGTGAAGAATATTGGTGGAGTCACCCTCAAGAACTCTCTAGTCCTTCTTCTTTGGGATCCACATCATCTTGATGGGAATCCTTGGGGTTGTAGTGGAACTTGATGAAGTAGAACTTGATGTAGTCTTGGGAAGCCACTTGACCAAGGCCTTGGGAGCTTCTTCAAATGCATCAATCTCCTCTTGAAGCTTGTCCTTGCCTTTTTGCTTGTGGTCTTGTGGTGGAAGATCATCTTGAGCTTGTGTCCCCTGGAAAGAAGTAGGATCATACTTCTCTTGTTGGGGAACAAACTTCATCTTGGGGTATTGATCTTCTTCCCACTCAACTTCATTGGCATTGAACTTTCGTTCAAAACCAATACCTTGATTCTTCCAGTGCCTTTCTTGCTTGCGTACAATTTCCTCAAATTGCTTAATTCCGGCAAGGATTTGTAGACAGCTTTCTCTATAATGCCCTTCAATAAGCTATTTTCTTGCTCAAGTGTAACTTGGCTAAGAGAATCATTAGTGGAATCAAGAGAACTACTAGAAGCAACAACATTAGATTTAGCATGATTATTGTTACTACTAGAATAAGAATCTTTCTTACTCTTGTTGCTAGACTTTACTTGTGGTATGTAAGTAGATAAGAGTAAACGCTTGGCAATGTAAGAAGAACTTTTCTTGAGAAGATCATCATTGATTGCCTTTAAAAACTCATGTTCTTGCTCAAGGTTGAGCTTTTCAAAGCGTAACTTCTCATGAGTCTTCAAAAGTTCTCGGTGATCCTCCAAGGTAGTTTCATGAGCTAACTTAAGAGTGTTTAGTTCTTTAGTTAGATGCTCAATCTTATCCTTATCATCGTCATTCGGTTTATCTTGATTAGCATGATTAATTGACGTTTCATCATAGTATTCATCACTAGAGTTGTCAACAAGTAAATCATCATCACCTAACTAGTCATCTTCATCACTATTGAAATCAACATACTCAGGGTGTGATACCTTTGGGCCTTGAGCCATGAAGCATCTTCCGTTCCTTCATTTGGTGAGTCAAATATGTCATAGAAGTTGGTTGACACAAGTGCTAGACCGGCAACACCTTCATCTTGAGTATATTCAGAGTCGGAGTGATAGCTTCTCTCGGAGTGATGGCAGGATTCGGAGTCGGATACCCATTCACCAACATGAGCTTGATGTCTTCGCTTTGTGTAGCTCTTTGATGATTTGTCCTTCCTTTCCGAATCCTTGCTTCTCCGGGAGGTTCTTCATCCATAACAATCATCTCTACTCCTCCTCTCTCTTGGTGGTGATTCTTCTCCTCTACTTCTTCTTTTAGGTGAATCTTCTCTCCTTTTGTAAGGAGACATACACTCATTGGAGTAGTGTCCGGGTCTTCCACAATTGTAGCAATTACGTTCACGACTCGAAGATCTTTTGTCATTGTAGGACCTTGACTTGGAGGTTCTTTCCTTGCTTCTACTCTTGTTGAACTTGTTGAAGTTTTTCACCATTAAGTTCAATTCCTCATTGAAGATTTGTTTCTCACTTGATGACGTAGGAGCGTCACATGAGGCTTTGTAAGCACCACTTGACTTGTTGTGAAGCTCTTCCTTATCCTTGAGTGACATATCATGAGCAACAATTCTTCCAATGACTTCCATTTGCTTCAGATCTTTGTAATTGGGCATCATTTGGATCAATGTGCACACAGTATCATATTTTCATCCAAGGCTCTTAGGATCTTCTTGATGATGAATTTATCGGTCATCTCTTCACTTCCTAATCCGGCAATCTCATTTGTGATGAGAGCAAGCCTAGAGTACATTTCTGCGACACCTTCACCATCCTTCATTTTGAACTTGTCAAGTTGACTTTGAAGCACATCCAATTCGGATTCCTTGACGGAGTCGGTACCTTCGTGCATATCAATCAAAGTGTCCCAAATTTCCTTTGCATTCTCAAGGCAGCTTATTTTGTTGAATTCTTTGAGGCACAATCAGTTGAAGAGGATATCACAAGCTTGATCGTTGTATTGCAGCATCTTTAACTCTTCCGCGGTAGCTTCACGGTTCAATTCTCTCCCATCAAAGAATTCACCTTGCAAGCCAATACACACAATAGCCCAAACGACGGGGTTATGTCCAAGAATATGCATTTTCATCTTATGCTTCCAACTAGCAAAGTTAGCACCATCAAGTAAGGACCTCTACGGTGGTAATTTCCCTTGCTAGACGCCATACTCTCCTAGGTTGTGAAACCAAGGCTATGATCACCAAAAGATATGGAAATCAAGGCAAATGGAGATCAAAGCTCTGATGCCAATTGTAGGATCGAAAGTATGTCTAGAGGGGGGGGGGTGATTAGACTACTTGACCAAATAAAATCTTAACCTTTTCCCAATTTTAGTTCTTAGCAGATTTTAAAGATTTAGCACAAGTCAAGCAATCTTAACACAATTCACGCAAGCATGGAAAGAGTATATAAGCAGTGGAAAGTAAAGCATGCAACTTGCAAGAATGTAAAGGGATGGTATTGGAGTGTGCAAACGCAATTGAGACACGGATGTTTTTGGCGTGGTTCCGATAGGTGGTGCTATCGTACATCCATGTTGATGGAGACTTCAACCCACGAAGGGTAACAGCTGCACAACTCCACGGAGGGCTCCACCCACGAAGGGTCCACGAAGAAGCAACCTTGTCTATCCCACCATGGCCATCGCCCACGAAGGACTTGCCTCACTAGAGTAGATCTTCACGAAGTAGGCGATATCCTTGCCCTTAAAAACTCCTTGGTTCAACTCCATAATCTTGTCGGAGGCTCCTGACTGACACCTAATCAATCTAGGAGACACCACTCTCCAAAAGGTAATAGATGGTGTGTTGATGATGAACTCCTTGATCTTGGGCTTCAAATGATAGTCTCCCCAACACTCAACTCACTCTCATAGGATTGGATTTGGTGGGAAGATGACTTGACTGGAATGCAACTTGGGGAAGGCTAGAGATCAAGATTCATATGGTTGGATTGGAATATCTTGGTCTCAACACATGAGTAGGTGGTTCTCTCTCGGAAAATGAGTAGTGGAAGTGTAGGCACATTCTGATGGCATCCCTCACGAATGAGGAGAGGGTGGAGGGGTATATATATATAGCATCCACACAAAATCTAACTGTTACACACAATATACCAAACTCGGTGGGACCGAATCAGAAAACTCGGTCAGATCGATTCAGTACATAATGTGACTGTTAGGCAATTTCGGTGGGACCGACATGTCAACTCGGTGGGACCGATATCATTAGGGTTAGGGCATAACATAATCTCGGTTGGACCGATTACACAAACTCGGTTGGACCAACTTTGGTAATAAGTTAACCAGAGAGTTGGTCAGGCAAACTCGGTGGGACCGATTCGCACGTCTCGGTGGGACCGAAGCATTATGAAAAGGAAACAGAGAGTTTGCATTGCAGACTCGGTGGGATCGATCGCTCATCTCAGTTAGACCGAAACATTACGAAGGGAAATAGAGAGTTTGCAATCCCATCTCGGTGAGACCGAGATCCCTATCGGTGAGACCGAAGTGACTAGGGTTTCTGGCAGTGGCTATGTCAAATGAACTCGGTGGTGCGGGATGGATCAAATCGGTGGGGCTGAGTTTGACTTTTGGTTTGGGACATATATGGATTTGAGAAAGTGGTTGAGGGCTTTGAAGCATATCACTAAGCATTTTGAGCAAGCAAGCCATTAAGCAACACCTCATCCCCTTTTAATAGTATTGGCTTTCCTATAGACTCAATGTGATATTGGATCACTAAAATAGAAAATGTAGAGTCTTGGACTTTAGAGCTTGAGCCAATCTCTTGTCCTTAGCATTTTGAGGGGTCCACAATCCAAATCCATGCCATGCTAAACATTGAACTTTCCTGAAATGTTTATCTTGAAAAGACATTTGTTCAATGAGCTATATGTTGTTAATCATTACCAAAACCACGCAGGGATAGTTGCACTTTCACAACCCCATCGCCCTCCTTCTTCTTCTTCGATGATTGTTGCCTAACAATGGACGAAGACGCTAAGCATCGCATTAGAAATCAATAACAAGATCACGGGAAAGCACTCACGGGTCAGAGAAGATGTAGTTCCTCTTCAGGCCCCACAGCGGGGGCTTCGCCGGGGCAGTCGGAGCTGCGCTCTTGGGAGCAGGAGAGCACACGGCCGGCACCACTCGGGACGCTGATGGCGAAGGCGGAGTACTACCCGGGGGGATCAACGCAGTCATGCCCTTCTTCACGGCCAATCGCATGGGCTGCTTCGAGGAGGCCGCCCCGGATCTCATGGTGACCCTGGGGGGAAGCCAACTCCACCACCGGAGGCGCGTCGTCGTCATCATCGTCAGGGAAGTTGCGGCGGAGCTCCCTCTGCCTCGGGGCAGAGGATTCCCCCTCACCCTCCTCCTCGATAGCCTCGGAGGAATGGTTACCTGAGGACAGGTTCACCAAGGAGGCGGGCGGTAGGGGAGGCCCCGTTAGCACGGGCCCAAACTCCTCAAAGACTGGCATGGCAGCTGCAACCTCCTCCCCATTGACACAGCGGTACAACGGGAGCCATTCCTCCGGAGGACCACTCGGATCCTTTCCAGTCAAGTAAAGCAACACCTTGCTCAGCTCCTCCTTAGGAAGGTCATCCTGGCATAGGCGGATCTTGGCATCGGCGTCCCCAAGCTTCCACAAGGGGCGGGAGCGATCCTGGAGCGGTGCTAGGCGCTGCATCAGGAACTCCTTAACGATCATGGCCCCCGTCAGCTTCTCATTCTTCAGGTCGTCCTCCATCTTCTTCATCAATGGCTTCAGGGAAGGGTCAGTGATCTTCTCAGAAAGCCACCCCTTCTCAGAGGAGGGGAGCTCGCTCGGGAGCTCCAGCTGGTCCCGTGAGCACTTGGCGTCCATTAGGACCCACCTCTTCAGGGCATCCTCCACCTTATTCCTGGCGCGGGAAATCGCTTTGCCGCCCCGAGCCACAACGAAGCCGACGCACCCATCGGATCGGTCGCCAGTCATGCGGAGGAAGAAGAAGCATCAGAGCATGGTGACAGAGGGCATCGCCCCCACGAACGCCTCATAGTAGAAGGCGAAGATGGACATGAGGAGGATGGAGTTGGGGTGAATGTGGAGCGCATGGAGGCCGTAATGATGGACAATGACGTAGAAGAGGCGGGAGAATGGGGGCACCAGCCCCGAATAGACACCGTGCAGGAAGAAAGGGTAGAAGGTACTATTCGGGGGTTTCAGCGTAGCGGCGGCGACCCGGAGTGCAGTCTCCCCCCACTTGTTGTCCTCGCTCGCCGTCAGGAGAAGCGCGGTCTGCAGCTTCTCCTCGATGACGGAGGGCGTGGTCAGCACCAACTCGTACCATGCAAGACCGGCAGCTGGGGCTGGAGCCTTGGCCTTCTCAGCAGCCATTGGACGGAAGATTGGAGGAGAGAATGGGCAGATCTGGTGAGTTCTTTCGGTGTTGGGAGAAGGGGATCTAGAGAAAGATGAAGGGAAGGCAATGAAAGCACGGCAGGAGGCGGCAACCCTTTTTGTTAGACGGAAACAGTTGTCGAGGCAGTGTGGGGAAGTGGAGACGCCCACGTCCCATCAATCGCCACGCGTCATCAAGGCCGCAGGCGGTTAGGGCCCGTGGCGCTCCGCACTTGCCCCTTGGCTTCGCCTGGAAGCCAAGTCCGAGCGCGCCTTGGGCCTGGGGGCTACTGTCGGTGTTCTGGATATGGGGGTATCCAGACTTGCCTGCCTGCGGCCCATGGCGTGGCTCCACCGATGGCCTGGTATGGCCCAGCTTCAGCATCAACGAATCAAGACCCTCGCGAGGGGCCAAGCCTCGCGAGGAGGACATCACCAAGACCCCCGAGGGGACTGGCCACTTCAGGATGGCTCCCGAGGGGCAGAGAGTTCTATGCAAGGTGCACCTCACGAGGCTCAGCTGATGTGAGCCATGACGACCAAGGCCAGGCGGGCGCCAGCGGGCGCCGAGCGCCATTTTCCTCTTTGGTACAAGGGAGGCAAGCCACATGCATGGAGTCCCAAGGAATTAGCCAAAGGTTTCCATTCTGGTGCAACAAGGCCAAGACCACCAGGACGGCAGGACGGAGGTCATCACCGAGCCCACCACAACGTCACGACCAGGGGCTTTTTGCAGGCGAAGACCACTTTAGTCAGGATAAGCTGTACTACTTGTCCCCTTTCAAATCCGTCCGTTGTGGGATCCCTTCCTGCCAACATTTGGGAAGAGGACCAAGGCCACTATGAATAGGGCTTAGCCACCACCATAGAAGGGGGGAATCGAGTTCAGAGCGAGGGGAAGAGATCCACTCTCACCCGACCACCTCACCAGCTCTCTTGAGCTCAAGAACACCTCACCTCCTAAGGCCAGTTCATCCACTATACTAGTTCACCCTCAACCCCTTGAGGCAATCCACCAAAACGCTAGAGTAGGGTATTACACCGCAAGGTGGCCCAAACCAGGATAAACTATTGTGTCCCTTTGTCTCTTCGAGCCCGTCGCGCTAGGCTTAGGAGGATTGCGAGTAGGCAGGCTGGGTAGGTTGAGATCTTCACACGCACCCCAGAGTTGGAACCTTTCAAGGGTTTGCGGATCCCGTAATCCGACAAGATAAAAATTGCTATTAGAACTGTTTTTGAGTCGGTTTACTTACCGTACCACATACATATTCCTTTTCAGAGGCTGAAACATTCTGGAAAGTGTCCCTTATGTACTCCTTCGGGGTTACGATGTCAATAAAATTGCTTTCAACATTTATGGGATTACCTAAGATATAATGTTTGATTCTTTGACCGTTCACCACCTTCAGATTTGTCCCTTCGAAGTTGTTGATTTTTATGGCACTGGAACGATAGGCCTCATCGATAACATAAAGACCTTCCCATTTAGAGAGAAGTTTTCCTGCAAAAAATCTGAAACGAGAGTTGTATAGCAAAACATAATCACCTACATTAAACTCACGCTTTTGTATCCTTTTGTCATGCCAACTTTTAACTTTTTCTTTAAACATTTGGCATTCTCATAGGCCTGGGTTCTTCATTCATCAAGTGAGCTAATGTCAAATAGCCTCTTCTCACCGTCAAGTTTGAAATCGTAACTGAGCTCTTTAATGTCCCAATATGCCTTATGTTCTAGTTCGAGAGGTAAGTGACATGCTTTTCCATAAACCATTTTATACAGAGACATACCCATCAGATTCTTATATGCAGTTCTATAGGCCCATAATGCATCATCAAGTTTCTTCGACCAATTCTTTCTAGATCTATTAACGATCTTTTACAAAATTAATTTAAGCTCTCTATTACTCAATTTTACTTGACTGCTAGACTGTGGATGGTATGGAGATGCAATTCTATGATTAACATCATACTTAGCAAGCATTTTACGAAAAGCACCATGAATAAAATGTGAAGCACCATCAGTCATTAAGTATCTAGGGACTCCAAACCTTGGAAAAATAACTTCTTTAAGCATCTTAATAGAAGTGTTATGATCAGCACTACTAGTTGGACTAGCTTCTACCCACTTAGTAACGTAATCAACAACAACTAAAATATGTGTATACCCATTAGAGGAAGGAAACGATCCCATATAATCAAAGCCCCAAACATCAAATGGATCAATAACAAGTGAATAGTTCATAGGCATTTCTTGACGTCTACTAATATTACCAATTCTTTGACATTTATCGCAAGACAAGACAGGCTTACGAGCATCTTTGAAGAGAGTAGGCCAATAAAAACCGGATTGCAATACCTTATGTGCAGTTCTATCTCCAGCGTGGTGCCCTCCATATGCTTCTTAGTGACACTTGCGTAGGATCTATTTCTATTCATGCTTAGGTACACAACATCTAATGATACCATCTACTCCTTCTTTATAAAGGTGTGGGTCATCCCAAAAGTAATGTCTTAAATCATAGAAAAACTTTTTCTTTTGCTAGTATGTGAAACTAGGTGGTATAAATTTAGCAACAATGTAATTAGCATAGTCAGCATACCATGGAGCAGTACGAGAAGCATTTATGACAGCCAATTGTTCATCAGGAAAGCTATCATCAATAGGTAGTGGGTCATCAAGGACATTTTCTAACCTAGACAAGTTGTCTGCAACGGGGTTCTCAGCTCCCTTTCTATCAATAATATGCAAATCAAATTCTTGTAGCAAGAGAACCCATCTAATAAGTCTAGGTTTAGCATCTTTCTTTTCCATAAGGTATTTAATAGCAGCATGATCAGTGTGAACAGTTACTTTGGAATCAACAATATACGGTCTGAAATTATCACAAGCAAATACAACTGCTAAAAATTCTTTTTCAGTGGTAGTATGATTTCTCTGGGCACTGTCTAGAGTTTTACTAGCATATTGGATAACATTTAATTTCTTATCAACTCTTTGTCCTAGAACAGCACCTACAGCATAATCACTAGCATCACACATAATTTCAAAGGGTAAATTCCAATCAGGTGGCTCAACAATAGGTGCAGAACTCAAGGTTTTCTTAAGTATTTCAAACACTTCTACACAATCATCATCAAATACAAAAGGAACATCTTTTTGTAAGAGATTAGTCAGAGGCCTAGAAGTTTTTGAGGAGTCTTTAATGAACCTCCTATAAAAACCGGCATGACCAAGGAAACTTCTTATACCATTGATGTCCTTAGGACACGACATCTTTTCAATAGCATCAACTTTAGCTTTATCAACTTCAATACCTCTTTAAGAAATTTTATGCCCCAAGACAATACCTTCATTAACCATAAAGTGGCACTTCTCCCAATTCAAGCAAGATTAGTTTCTTCACATCTCTGCAAAACTCGATCAAGGTTGCTTAAGCAATCATCAAAAGAAGTTCCATACATGGAGAAATCATCCATGAAAACCTCAACAATCTTTTCACAAAAGTCAGAGAATATAGCAGTCATACAGCTTTGGAAGGTAGCAGGTGCATTACATAAACCAAAAGGCATACGTCTATAAGCAAAGGTACCGAAAGGGCAAGTAAAAGGGGTCTTATCCTGATCCTCTTTTGACACAGGTATTTGAGAGAAACCAGAATAACCATCTAGAAAGCAAAAATGTGTATCTTTGGTTAATCTTTCTAGCATTTGATCGATAAAAGGTGGAGGGTAATGATCTTTTCTAGTAGCTTTATTTAATTTGTGGAAATCAATTACCATTCTATAGCCTGTAACTATTCTTTGTGGATCAATTCATCTTTATCATTAGGAACAACAGTAATACCCCCCTTCTTAGGGACACAATGGACATGACTTACCCACTGACTATCAGCAAGAGGATAAATTATACCTACCTCCAGAAGCTTTAGTATTTCATTTCTTACCACTTCTTTCATCTTAGGATTTAACCATCGTTGGTGATCAACAACTGGTTTAGCGTATTTCTCCAATTTTATTTTGTGCTGACATAGAGTGGGACTAATGCTCTTAGGATCATCAAGAGTATATCCAATAGAAGCATGGTGTTTCTTCAGAGTTTTCAATAATTTCTCTTCTTCCTGCTCTGAAAGGTTAGCACTAATAATAACAGGATATATCTTGTTTTCATCTAGATAAGCATATTTAAGAGTATCAGGTAATGGTTTAAGCTCAAACACGGGATCACCCTTGGGTGGAGGAGGATCCCCTAGGATTTCAACAGGCAAGTTGTGTTTCAAAATAGATCCCTGTTTAAAGAATACTTCATCTATTTCCCTTCTTTCAATCATAAACATATCATTTTCATGGTCTAGCAAATATTTTCTAAAGGATCATTAGGAGGCACGGCAATAGAAGCAAGACCAATAATTTCATCTTTACTAGGCAATTCTTTATCATGGGGTTGTCTACGGAATTTGGCAAAATTAAAATCATGAGACATGTCCCCTAAACCAACAGTAACAATATCCTTTTCGCAATCTATCTTAGCAATTAACAATATTCAAGAAGGGTCTACCAAATATAATGGGACAAAAGTCATCTTGTGGGGAACCAAGAACAAGAAAATCAGTAGGATACTTAACTTTCTCACACAAGACTATAACATCTCTAACAATCCCAATTGGCGAAATAGTATCTCTATTGGCAAGCTTAATTGTAACATCAATATCTTCAATCTCAGCAGGTGCAATATCATGCATAATTTCTTTGTATAAGGAATGAGGTATTGCGCTCACACTAGCACCCATATCACATAAGCAATGATAACAATGATCTCCTATTTTAACAGAAACAACAGGCATGCCAGCAACGGGTCTATGTTTATTTTTAGTATCGGGTCTAGCAATTCTAGCAGCTTCATCACAGAAGTAAATAACATGCCCATCAATATTATCGACCAAGAGATCCTTAACCATAGCAATACTAGGTTAAACTTTAATTTGCTCAGAGGGCATGGGTGTTCTAGGATTACTCTTATGAACCACAGTAAAAGCTTTAGCATGATCCTTTATTCTAACAGGGAAAGGTGGTTTCTCAATATAAGCGGTAGGAACAATAGGATCAACATTATAAGTGATAGTCTTTTCTTCAACTTTAATATAGGTTCTACTACTTTTACTTCAATGGGAGGATGATATTTAAACCACTTCTCTTTAGGGAGATCAACATGAGTAGCAAATGATTCACGGAAAGAAGCTACTATCTTAGAGTTAAGTCCATATTTAGTGCTAAATTCACGAAAAACATCGGTATCCATAAAAGATTTAACACAATCAAACTTAGGTGTTATACCTGACTCCTTACCTTCATCGAGTTCCCAATCTTCAGAGTTGCTTTTAATTCTTTCCAATAAATCCCATCTAAATTCAATAGTCTTCATCATAAAATAACCAGTACAAGAGGTATCGAGCATGGAACGATTATTGAGAGAAAGCCGAGCATAAAAAATTTGAATAATAATTTCTCTTGAGAGCTCATGATTGGGGCATGAATATAACATTGACTTAAGCCTCCCCCAAGCTTGAGCGATACTTTCTCCTTCGCGAGGCCAAAAATTATATATATAATTACGATCACGATGAAGCAGATGCATAGGATAAAACTTCTGATGAAATTCCAGTTTCAGTCGGTCGTAGTTCCATGATCCAATATCATCACATAGCCTAAACCATGTCAATACCTTTCCCTTCAGGGGTAAAGGGAAGACCTTCTTCTTGATAACATCCTCGGGCATACTTGCAAGCTTAAATAATCCACAAATTTCATCCACCTAGATTAGGTGCATATCGGGATGTAATGTTCCATCTCCTGTAAAAGGATTAGCTAGCAGTTTCTCTATCATACCCGAAGGAATTTCAAAATAAACATTTTTAGTAGGTTCAGTAGGTTGAGGAGCAACTCTTTGCTCTTTTCGTCGGGGTGAAGATTCCCCGAACAAGCCCCTCAAAGGATTATTTTCCATAGTATCAAGTGACAGTAAATTTCAGCACATTATATAAAATTTTCCTTACCAAATTCCACCTACCAAAGGCGCTTCACTCCCCGGCAACGGTGCCAAAAAAGAGTCTTGATGACCCACAAGTATAGGGGATCTATCGTAGTCCTTTCGATAAGTAAGAGTGTCGAACCCAACAAGGAGCAGAAGGAAATGACAAGCGGTTTTCAGTAAGGTATTCTCTGCAAGCACGGAAATTATCGGTAACAGATAGTTTTGTGATAAGGTAATTCATAACGGGTAACAAGTAACAAAAGTAAAAAAGGTGCAGCAAGGTGGCCCAATCATTTTTGTAGCAAAGGACAAGCCTGGACAAACTCTTATATAAAGCAAAGCGCTCCCGAGGACACATGGGAATTATGGTCAAGCTAGTTTTCATCATGCTCATATGATTCGCGTTCGTTACTTTGATGATATGTGGGTGGACCGGTGCTTGGGTACTACCCTTCCTTGGACAAGCATCCGACTTATGATCAATCCCTCTCGCAAGCATCCGCAACTACAAAAGAAGAATTAAGGTAAACCTAACCATAGCATGAAACATATGGATCCAAATCAGCCCCTTACGAAGCAACACATAAACTAGGGTTTAAGCTTCTGTCACTCTAGCAACCCATCATATACTTATTACTTCCCAATGCCTTCCCCTAGGCCCAAATAATGGTGAAGTGTCATGTAGTCGACGTTCACATAACACCACTAGAGGAAAGACAACATACATCTCATCAAAATAACGAACAAATACCAAATTCACATGATTACTTATAACAAGACTTCTCCCCTATCCTCAGGAACAAACGTAACTACTCACAAATCATATTCATGTTCATAATCAGAGGGGTATTAATGTGCATAAAGGATCTGAACATATGATCTTCCATCGAGTAAACCAACTAGCATCAACTACAAGGAGTAATCAACACTACTAGCAATCTCGTTGAGCCATGAATTTATGGCCATTGCTGAAGCCAGTGCATATGTGCCGCTGCATCGCCGAGCCACCATCCGCAACCAGATTTTCCATCTTCTTCAAGAATCCCAGCTCTTTACCACTGAGGTCAGTGATTACCCTTTTGGCATTGGGGTTTTTGGATTCGTAGATTCTTTCATGCGTGATACTGCGGTGAATACCATGCTTGAGCTTGAAGAAGAGGACATGCTGATTACTTTTGTCCCGCACAATGAGGCTCTCAACAGAAGAACCCCAACTTTTGGGCCTGAGGTTTGGATCATGATGTTTGGCTTTCAATATGATTACCAAACAGACTACTACATCACTAAGGCTCTGGGAGGGTATGGATCTTTGGTTTCTTGGTATAACCGTCGTCAGGACCGAAGGTTTATCCTTCTGAAGGCCAGAGTTATTAGCTTGCACCTCATCCCAAAGAGCACTGTGGTCTGGCAGCTTGGCGGCGCGCGTGATTGTTGGATAGTCCAGATCACAATTCTTCTTAGCAACGACTGAAATGGACTCCTCCCTGAGGTTCCTACTGCTGGTGAGGAACAGCCACCTCCAGATGGCAACCCGCACCCACAGTTTGGCCCGGAGCTCACTGCCGAGCAGCTCTATCAGCAGCAAGTGCACAATTGGCTTGTTCAGAATGGTGCCCCCGGAGCTGGCAACAATGCGGGAGCTGCCAATGGTGCCCCTGCTCACCAGGTGAATGCCAATGCTGGCTAGGATGCCTGGCCTGCGCTTGCTGCTCCTCCTCTGCCACCTATGCCACCCCATTTGGTGAACTATCAAGCCTGGTTAGCTGCGCAAGGCCTGACAGTGCAGCATGGTCTTGTTCCTGAAAACAACATACTTGAAAAGCATTCCAGGCTTGGAATGATTCTATTACATAGTCTGACAGCACAAGCTCAACTCAGTCTGACCTGTACTTCATGCCGGATCAGGCAATGCAATTGATTGACAACCCCACTATTGAATCGCTTACCATCTCTCTGGAGATACATGAACAAGGTGTCAGGTTTGGTTTATCTGCACAGGGTGATGAGATCTTCTACAGGCTGCTAAATGACCCAATCCCGCGCCTCAATCTCAACACTTTCATATTTTAGTCTGCTAGTCCTATGCTTGCTTCATTTGGGCCTTGGAGGGAGGGGTTTGGCTTGCGATCTAACCCGCTGCAGCTCTCTGTTTTGGTCACGCATGATGCTGATGGTCTGAACTTTTCCCAGCAATCTAGCTCTGTCAATGCTTTGACGGATTCTTCAGTTTTCATCGAGGAACTGTTTGAACCTGTTCTCGCTGACAGCTCCACTGCCTCTCCAGCGCTACCCATTCAGTCTGATGTTTCTGGGGAAACTGAACTGGCTGAGCTGATCATTTCCCCTGCTGTTGATGTGGACACTGCCACACTGGCTTCTACGGCAGCCATTGGCACGCGCTCTCGCAGGACGAGGGCTGCTGCTCCCATCTCCACAACTGAAGTGCGTCGTAGCCTCCGCTCCAACAAGTATGATGGGTTCAAGGTACCACCCCTCTCTGACATTCGCAAGAATAGTTCCAAGGTTAAGCCCCGTGTCATTCCATCTATTGGCACATCTTCTTCTGCTGCCTCTGCTGCTGGTGGAATTCCACCCCCAACTCCTATAGCTACTCTGCAGGACATTGGAGTTAACAGATGTGCTATACTAGTTGTTGTTCTTTCTGAAGAAGCCCTGTTAGTTGAATCTACTGTGGTGTCTGCCTCTTTCGAGTCTGTCAATCCATGGATGATCAGGGAGAAGATCTCTCCCGCAATGCTGCTTAGCTTGGTTCTCTCTATGTCACTGCTGAGCTGCTTGAACGTGCTCTCATGGAACCTCAGAAGGCTCAATTCTGAGAAGAAGCAACTGGCCCTGAATAATGCTATTTCTGCCAGTGGTTGTGCCGTTGTTTGTCTTCAAGAGACTAAGATGCCTGATGTTACTTTTGCATTTATTAAAACTTGTTATCCTAAACAATTTGATCGTTTGCTTTTGTCCCCTCGCGTGGCGCCTCTGGGGGGCTACTTACGATCTGGAAGAGTTCGGTCTTCTCGGGCACGGTAGTTTCGTCTGAGCCCTTTGTGTTAGTCATCGATTTTGTCAGTACTCAATCCTCTCAACGTTGGATGTTGGTTAACGTGTATGGGCCGTGTACGGGTTCAGATAGAGATGTTTTCACACAGTGGCTTTATGATGTTCACATCCCCAATGGCCAATACTGGTTGTTTCTTGGAGATTTTAACTACATGAGAGCTCCGAACAATCGTAATAAACTAGGGGGAATATTCATGACATGATTACATTCAATGACATCATTCGTAAGCAACAACTTATTGAATTACCAGTGAAAGGGAGGGCATATAAGTGGAGTAACATGCAAACTGACCCACTGCTCGAACAGATAGACTGGTTCTTCACATCTCTGCATTGGACTAATGTGTACCCCAATACGATCGTTAAATCCCTTGGAAAGCCAGTATCGGATCACATTCCTTGTGTTGTTTCTATTGAGACCAAAATACCCCGATCCAAGCTCTTTCGATTTGAATCTTAGTGGATCCTTCATCCAGGTTTATGGACACTGTTAGAGATGTGTGGAATCGCCCAATTAGGGCTACAAACGTTGCCATGGTCCTTTTACGCAAATTCAAAGCTCTCAGGCATGCTTTGAAAATTTGGAGTAAGAGTATTTCTCGTCTTTCGGTGGCTATCACGAAGTGCAATGCTGTCTTAGCGGATTTGGATGAGCTTGAGAATAAAAGAAACTTGTCTACCCCCAAAATGAACTTTAGATCCATCCTGAAGGCACACCTGCTGACTTTGCTAAAATTCCAAAAACTATATTGGAAAAAGCGTTGCACTATTCATTGGATCAAATTCGGAGATGAAAACTAAAAAATTCAAGCAGTGGCCATAGAGCGGTATCGCAAAAACAATATCTCTTCCTTTAAGATTGATGATGGCACACCGAATGACAATCTCCCTGCCAAAGAAGCCCTTTTATTTCAAACCTACAAAACCCGTCTTGGGACGGTTTCCCGCTCAGACATGAAATTTGATCTTCCATCCATCATTCCTCGTGCGAACAATCTTGATCAGATCACCTCCCCTTTCACTCATGAGGAAATTGACAGTGTTGTTAAGGATATGCCGCCTGACCATGCACCTGGACCGGATGGTTTCAGTGGAGCTTTTCTGAAAGCATGTTGGCCAATTATTCGACATGACTTCTATGCCCTTTGTGACCAGTTCTATGATGGTACGCTGGACATGACAAGTATTAATGATGGTCTTATCACTCTCATACCAAAGATCAACTCCCCCGAGACGGTTAATGATTACAGGCCTATAACGTTGCTAAACTGCTGCCTCAAGTTACTTACCAAACTACTGGCTGACAGACTCCAACGTGTCATCCTCTTTCTTGTCCATCATAACCAATATGGATTTATCAAGGGGCGCACTATCCAAGACTGTCTTGCATGGGCATATCAACACCTGTACCAATGCCAAAGCTCAGGCCGACCAATCATTCTACTTAAGCTCGATTTTGCCAAGGCTTTTGACACGATTGCACATGAACCAATGATTCGCATTATGCAGCAAATGGGATTTAATGATAAGTGGATCTCTTGGATCAAGTGCCCCTTCTCCTCGGGCCGCTCGTCCGTTCTTCTTAATGGTGTCCCCGGCCGACAATTCCTTTGCTGTTGTGGGGTAAGGCAAGGTGACCCCTTGTCCCCCCTAATCTTTGTCCTTGCAGCTAAACTTTTGCAAGCCGCAGTTAATGATGCTTTCCAACGGGGAGATCTTTTTTTCCCTTCCCTTGCAACGGTCAACATCACTTCCCAATGATTCAGTACGCGGACGACACCCTACTTGTCCTTCCGGCCTGCCCGCATCAAGCGCTCCGTGTCAAGGAAATTGTTTCTGACTACGCATCCTAAATTGGCCTCAAGATTAATTTTCATAAGTCAACACTCATTCCAATCAACCTTGATGCAACCACCTCGTCTGGACTTGCCAACATCTTTGAGTGCAATGTAGGAACCATGCCTTTCACCTACCTTGGCCTTCCGCTTGGCACTACCAAACCCACCATACAGGAGCTCATGCCCTTAGTTTGCAAAATGGATCATCGCCTCACTGCCACGATCGCCATGATGTCTTATGGGGGGCGCCTCTCCTGGCTCAACGCGTCTTCCACGTCCCTTCTGGTATTTTCCATGTGCACACTCAAGTTCCCTCCTAAACTAATTGAAATCTTTGACAAGATTACAAGGAGATGTTTATGGACAAAGAAAACTGAGCAAGGTGACAAGTGCAATTCTTTGGCTGCTTGGGATATGGTCTGCAAACCCAAGAGCAAAGGTGGATTAGGAGTGATTGATATTAAAATCCACAATGAAGCTCTCTTGCTGAAGTTTCTGCACAAGTTCTATAACAAACTTGACATTCCTTGGGTTAACATGCTTTGGGACAATCAGTACATCAACCAAGTGCCGCATGCTGTGGATTCGGTCGGGTCCTTTTGGTGGAAAGATATCCTCAAGTTATCACCCATCTACCGAGGAGTTTCACGTGTACAAGTGGTGGATGGCTCGACCATGCTGCTCTGGAAAGATCTGTGGTCCAACGACGTGCTACAGGCATCGCATCCCCATGCCTTCTCCTTTGCTTTGCATGAAGACATGACGGTTGCTGACTTCTGGGCCACCACAGATCTGCATGGAACCTTTCACCTACCGCTGTCTCCTCTGGTTCATATTGAGGTGGGAGATATTTAGCGGGCCTTGTTCGAAATAAACCCATCAACAGCAACGACCGACGTCTGGCGTTATATTTGGGGCAATGCCGATTATAGACCAAAAGAATACTACAACAATTACTTTAACACTGCAACAGCTCACCCTGCCTTCAGGAAGCTTTGGAAATCTAACTGTACGATGAAGACCAAAGTGTTCGGATGGCTGCTGCTGCAAGATAGGCTCAATACACGTGATATGCTTCGGAGAAGACACTATAACATTGGTGATGATTTCACATGTCTTCTCTATGGGCACAATGTCGATGAGACTCTTGAGCATATGGTTTTCACTTTCCCATTCAGTAGGAGGTGCTGGGCCAAGCTGCGCATTGACTAGCGTGATTTTCAAGATAGGTTCGCCACACTCCACAACGCGCAAACGGATTGCCCCAATCCCTTCTTTGTCGAAGTATTCTACACCGCTGCCTGGAGCTTGTGGAAGGAAAGAAATAACAAGCACTTCAGAGGTATTGCCCCCAGCATTGCATCTTGGTTTGCTCGCTTCAAGGAGGATTTGAGACTTCTGCAACATAGAGTTAAGGTGGCCCGTAGAGCTGGCCTGCTCTCTTACCATGACACACTTAGTTGAGTATTTTCTCTGTGTTCCATACTTTTGTAACATACACTTAGCCCTAGTGCATTCTAGTAAGTATGGACTAGCTGCCCACCCCTGGTCGTAACACCAGGAGTGAAGATGATGTATGTGTATGGTATGTCTATGTAAACACCCCATTTATATAGATATATGAAAATACAGTGGGAGTTCTCTCCCACTATCATTTCCTCAAAAAAACACTACTAGCAACCCACGGGTACCAATCTGAGGTTTTGAGACAAAGATTGGATACAAGAGATGAACTAGGGTTTGAGAGGAGATGGTGCTGGTGAAGATGTTGATGGATATTGACCCCCTCTCGAGGAGAGGATCGATGGTGATGATGATGGCGACGATTTCCCCCTCTCGGAGGGATGTTTCCCCGGCAGAACAGCTCCGTCGGAGCCCTAGATTGGTTCCGCCAAGGTTCCTCCTCGAGACGGCGGCGCTACGTCCGGAAAGCTTCCGTATGACTTTTTTCCAGGACAAAAGACACCATATACCAAAAGATGGGCATCGGGGGGCTTCCAGGTGGCCCACGAGGCAGGGGGCGCGCCCAGGGGGTAGGGCGCGCCCTCCACCCTCGTGGACAGTGGGTGGCCCCCCTCTGGTGCTTTCTTCGCCCAATATTTTTAATATATTCCAAAACTGACTTTCGTGGAGTTTCAGGACTTTTAGAGTTGTGAAGAATAGGTCTCTAATATTTGCTCCTTTTCAAGCCCAGAATTCCAGCTGCCGGCATTCTCCCTCTTCATGTAAACCTTGTAAAATAAGAGAGGAAAGGCATAAGTATTGTGACATAATGTGTAGTAATAGCCCATAATGCAATAAATATCGATATAAAAGCATGATGCAAAATGGACGTATCAAGTCGCTTGTCATAAGAAGCTCGTGATAAGAAGCCAGAATAGATTAAGTCCTAATCCTACTAGGACTCTACATGTAAGCCACCCCTTCAACTTATATAAGGAGGGGCAGGGCACCCCAAGGGGGAGAGGTTGGAAAAGGTAGACAAGGTTTTAGACAGACAAGTCTGGAACAGATGATTTGGTAGCTCTCGAGATAGAGGAAGCAAAATAGCGCCCTTGTAATCGAGACCATAATGATCAATATAAATCAAGCAAGATGTAGGCTTTTACCTCGACCATGAGGGGCCAAACTTGGGTAAAACGCACGTCTTCCCGATTCCGATCAACCCCGTTCAAGCCACCCCTTAGCAGCAATGGCCTCACCAATAAGTCCTCACAGTAGGACATCTACCGTGACAAAATCGCGATAGTTGGCACCCACCGTGGGGCAGGCACACGATGGTGTTATGTTCTTGGATGGAGCTCTTAAGGGATCGAGAAGCTCGTGATTGACCAGATGAAGAAGAGCCAGTGAACAATCACGCAGGACAACCTGGCATGGGCAACCTTGGACAGAGTTGGCAGATTTATCATTTGACAATCAGAAATCATGATTGATTTTGGAGTTGGTAGTATGAGGTTTTGAGTTGGTGAGATCAGGGTTACATCGCGTGCAACCGCCGCCCTTAAATTTACCAAGACTGATGTAAGTAAGATACCGTCCAATCCGCTAGCCACACGTTCCGCAGAGACCAAAAGAAATTAAGGTGGCGTCGGACACGTCTCCACAAGTCGCCAAGTTAATGCTACTGCCATTATTCGTGGTCTGAGTTTGTTTCTGCTACAAGCTGCTGCTATACACTGGAGCTACAGCTGCATGTCATCGAGGCGTATAGGAACAACCATGGTATAATGCGGAGTCCAAATCATGTTTGCCTGTGTTCTAAAAAAAGGGAGCCACAACCCAGAGAAGATGTGCCCGTGGGCGTGGACTCAAAGTAAACCGCCCCGGTTCGTCTCCACCATGGGCCGCCCGTGCCTCGCCGGCTTCAATCCACCTTCCGCCTTGAGCCGCCCCTCGTCGGCTTCACTCCACCTTCCGCCTTGAGCCGCCTGCACCGCCTCAAGCCGCCTCCGCGCCCGCCTCCTGGCCGCCACAGCCTCGCCTCACTGCGTCATCTCTGCCCTCGCCTCCGGCACAAGCCGTCGCTACCTCACCGTGAGCCTTCCGAGCGGTCTTTGCCTCACCTTCCCCTTCCGAGCCGCCACTGCACTTGCCTCCACCACTGCTATGTGTTACCGTGACCCCGAGCCACCGCTTCTGAGCTCAGCCTCGCCTCTACATGCTGTGGCCCCGCCTCTTGGTCGCCTCCGAGAAGCCGCCCCCACTCGTTTTCTCTCGGGTTGGCCAGCGTGCCAAGCCGCCTCTGAGCCCAGCCTCGCGTCACCTCCAACCAGCCTTGCCGCCAGCCACCTCCACCGACCACTTGCAAGCCACCTCCGTCCTCCACCCCGTCGGGTCGCGCCCGCCGGCCTAGCCGCCTTCGTAGCCGGCCGCTGCCTCGTCGGTCTACACTGTCCAACTACTGTAACTGGCTGTTGAATGTTGTGAAGGTGAGGGCCAGTTTGGAAAAGGTAGAAAAGGAGCCAACCAAAAAAACTTGGGTTGGTCAACCTGATCCGGAGGAGGACACGAGATCTGGGCACAGACTCGACTCCGCTGCCCTGGTTAGCCCCGCCGGTCCGTTCCAGGCCGCCCAGCTTAGGCTCTGCTACAGTCGCACTTCAAGCCGCCGCTTCCGCCGGCCACTTCTATCGCTGCTGTGACCTCGCGTTGAGCCACCCCTGCCCGGCCTCGTTCTGAGCCGCCGTGCTTCTACTACGAGCTGCCTCTTCCTCAACATCCGTGGTCTCGCCTTGAGCCATTTTCGCTGCCACGACCTGCCACCTATGCCGCGACCTCGTCACCCGCCGCCTTACCTCTGCTGGTCTTCACCATGTGCTACCAGAGAAGAGGAATCTTTTATCCGTGACGGCTGCAGTGATATGGTTGATCCCCTTTTGCAAGAGAATGAGAGAGTGGCTAAATCGCCATTGAAATTACTGGAGGTGATCCATGGACGTTGTATATGGATCATCCGTCGTCCAGATGAATCAGGTGAAATCCATTCGGTCTATTTTTATCGATACATTTTTTCTTCCGAGAATAATTACTCTGGCTCGCGATATTTTTTATGCAAGACAATTATTCATTGCAAGAGTGATCATCGTGCCACAGATATAAAGCTCGCGCCAACATTATCATGCACCAGCATCCGACCGGGCCATACTGCTCGACGAATGTGTATGCAAGCTGCCGCCTCTGGAGATCAGTCTATACCAACACGCGGCTGACTCACGTCGGCTTATAATGTCATGTCGGTTATGCCACGGCCAAGTATAAAGAATTTCAAACTGGTTCCTCGTGTCATCTTAAGACTCGGGGGCTACACAGACATGGCTCGGCAGATTTGGCCGCTTCACAAATTCAGGAACCCTGGTCATTGCAAGGAAGACAACCCGGACCCAGGGGTTGATGCCGTATTGGCAAAAAAATAAAGGTTGCCAAAGAGAGCTTGTTGCCATGATGTGTAGTTCAAACATGGGTATCCTGCCGCATCAACGAAAAACTAAAGGTTGCCAGAGAGGACTAGTTGTCATGATGCGCAGTTCAAACATAGGTATCGTGCCTTATTGGCAAAAAAGTAAGGTTACCAAAGAAGACTAGTCGCTATGATGCACAGTCTGAACATGGTTATCCTATTCAAATCTTGATCATTGGTCACTTGGGGGCTTCCAACTCACCGAGTTTAGCTTTCTCACCCTCTTGACCCGGAAAAAACGCCAAATATTATATTGGTTAAACCTACCTGTCTGCTTGATGCTACTCCTAAAAGGTGACCCGTCGTACTCTTGACAGTCAATCTTTATGACCCTGAACTTGTCAAAGTTAAAACGGCAGCTTAAGTCACGTGAGAGCCGGCTTACATAAAGCAAGGATAAACCAAGGCCATCATGCCACCTTCACTGAAGCAAGACTCGAGCCTCGAAAGCCGGTCTTATGTTGAGCCTCGAAAGCCAGTATTTTTGTACTCTGTTATCATGCACATACATCATCATACATTGCATCATCATTGCATCATCATACGATACATCATATATGCATGTATATATTTTTTTATGTTGCAGGAGCCAGTCTTCAAACTAGGTTACATTGTAACTCTGCAGGAATAAACAAATCTTTGATGGCCAACATGGCCGGATTTTCATCATGGTTATCATAACTAGAATTAAAATGATTGAGGTTTTCAAAGCCAGCTCATAGAGATGGCTATATTCTTTTTACATCCAAAATGCTAGCTTACAGTAAGGAGCATGGTATAATAAATTACCAGTGGCAATTCGCAAATTGGATTATTGCAATGCTACAAAGAAGGGAAAAAATTCAAGCAAGATATCATGGCAAAAATCATGACAAATGGCTTTATCAAAGGCAATGTAATATGAAGTGTTATGCAAGGCAGCACTCTTGATGGATTTCGCAACAAGTTCAACATTGATATGCAAAGCACTCAGCAACATCATCCAGATAGTGGATATGATTTTATTCTACAATGGAAGAAAAGGTCCTGAGTCGCCGCACGCACATGACCCGACACTTGGGGGCTACATCATTCAAATCAAGATTACATCAAGTATGAAAGTCAAATAACGCTGTAAGCATGCACCACGACACTTGGGGGCTAATGCATGGTAGTTTTAACTAGTCTCGTTGGAGACCTGACCCATCACATAATGATGATCCGGTCCTTGGGGGCTACCAATTGCTCCTATTAAAAATTCAAAGTACACAAGCCATAATCCACTATATCAAAATTGACCTGAATCTTTGGGGCTGCATCATATGATGTTATTTGCAAAGAAGTACATGTAAGTCCCAGGTCGCTGTAGGCAAATGACCTGGCACTTGGAGGCTACAACATTCAGCTGTTTACCTGGATTATACCGTCCAAATTGAAGACCCAGCCCATCACATACTAATGAGCTGGTCCTTGGGGCTACACATGTGAAAGTGCAAAACATTCAGTTTATGATTGGAGACTCGGCTATAGATTATCTCCTCCAAACTATTCAAACAAACTGGTTCTCTCCAAAAGATGCAACATTTATATTTAACAAGTCTTTAGCTATCACTTTGTTCCACTCAAGACTTGGGGGCTATAGGTGAGGGAGGAACACCTTCAAATTATCAGTTTTGTGTGAACCAGGTCTCATATTTTTGGTGAAGAAATTTGCATAGATTATCTCCTCCAAACTATTCAGACAAGTCAGCTCAACATCGTATGGATTTGTTATCAAAGTCTGAAGCGTTGAAAGTTGGTTCAACATAAAAAAAATCCTTTTTTTTCAAACCAAGGCATTTGAAGTATTCTCAAAATATCATAAGGGTTATCTTTTCTGCATGGAACCAGCATCAGCATGTTGATATGACATAGATTGGAACTGAACACTTGACTAAAATAGGCCTTTTCTTATTTGAGTTTTTCTCAAATTTAGAAAAGGGATCATTTGATTTTAATTATTTTATCTTCAAATATTTCAATTATAAAAATAAGAGAGAGGGAATAAAATGACTTTCCCAAAATAAAGAAATATTAAGGATTTAATATTAAAATCAAATAAGATTTTATTTCGGAGTTTTGTCGCTATTTTATTTGAATTAGGAAAACTGCGCATTTTTCAAAATTGCATTTAGGCCCCAAATAAATGTTCATCTTGTCCGGCTTATTTTTAGAGGACGGGGAAAATTTATTTTGGGATTTTTGGAGTCCGTTTAGTATTTCTTTTATTTGTTTTTCTGCGCGTCCAAATTATTTAAAAAAACTAACCGACTCGGGCCGCCGTGGGCGACCCGGACAGGTCCGCCGCCCGCCTTTAAAAGCCGCCACCCCCGCCGGCCCACCCCAGCCCGCGCCCCGCCCCAAACCCAAACCCTAGTAGCCACCGCCGCCGCCCGCGCCGCCTGCTGCTGCCGCTGCCGCGTTGCCCCGCCGCCGTCGCCCGCCCCACCGCCTCGCCGGAGCCCGCCGCCGTCGGAGGTAGCCGCCGCCGTCTCGATTTTCGTGAGAAAGCCGATCAGTTTTTTTTCAAAACCTAGATCCGTTTTTTTATTTATATTAGATCCGGTTTGGTTTATTTTTCGGTTTAGTCTATTTTGCGGACGTTCGTCCATACATTCGTTTGAACAAACGGTTTTCGTCGTTTAGCCGCAGACAGCGAACGTTCGTTCGTTAGCCTGTTCGTCCGTTTTTCTTTTTATCGGATTTTCCACGATTATTTCTGATTGTGATTTCTGATCCAATTTTCGTTCTAGTATAACTTTTCGCTCGTTTATCGGAATCAGGCGATTCAAGCGCCTAGAGTTTCGTCTCGAAACCTCTTTTCGTTTAACCAACTCAAACAAGTTTTTGCTACTGTAAAATTTGACTTAGGTCTAGATTAGTAAACGAAGATTATTTCTTTTGCCGTTTGAGTTTCGTTGCTTCATTTGATTTGATTCTTTTTGCAAACCGGAGTTCTTAAGTTGAACTTTCTGGTTAGATCTCTTATTTGTGTTTTACCTGTGCATTATATGAGTGACTATTGTATGCTTGTTTGTTTGTGATAGAGTACCCGAAGTGCACCGCTTCCTACTACGAGTCTCTAGGTTTCACGGATCATCAGCAAGGCAAGTAACACTTTGATCATACCTCTTTAGTACCAAGTTTTATTGCATTAGATCAATCCTCAAACAATTGCATGGTTAGGATGTGATTTAACATGTGGGTTTTGGGAAGTAGATGAGGTAGAACCTATTACCCGATTTATTATCAAACCTTTGGGAGTTACTTCTGTGTTTGCTTATATTGCTATGCTATGCTAGTAGACGTGGATTGGGTTAGTGTATCCATGATAGATGTGAGATTATTATTTAATGGTTTACTTAAGGTGGCAACTTAAATTCACATCTGGGTGGATTGAGGCACCTGGGGAACCCAGTATTGCCTGTATTTTTGGAAATCCCGGGGTACCGAGTGATTCTCCTATGGACGGCCACCCAGGCTCAAAGGGATCATGAGATTATTTCATGCTAGAAACTTCTGTGTGCAGCCGCAAGCTATTATGGGCTCTAGCATAGTTGAGTATGTTGTGTGACCTCTTTCAGTGGTAGACTAGCAGATGTAGGGGATGTAGGTTGGTATTGTCTACCAAGAGTAAAGAGTTAATGCTTCTGAAAGATTGTGTCTCGGTCATCTGTTTCTCAAACACCATGTAGTGCGAGAAATCCAATGGAGGAGATCGAGTCTTGCGGGGAAAAGTGTGCAAACCTCTGCAGAGTGTATAAACTAATCATGGTTAGCCGTGTCCCCGGTTATGGACGTTTTGAGTATCTAGTACTTAGATTATCATGTGAATCTCATCATGTTACTTAATTTAAATTGTTGGGTTTAATGATGATGCTTAATTGGGATTGAGTTGGAGGAACCTTCTCAATGTTTAACAACCACCATGATAGTTAAATAAAGTTTGTTCCTTTGTTGTAGGGAAAAATTGGCTTTATGCAAAACTGTAACCATAGAGTTTTCCACTAGCCATATATGCATGTAATGTTAGCATTAAGTTGTTCATTACTCTCTATGTGTTATATTGCCAGCATATTCCATGTGCTAGCCCTTCTTCGAGCTGCAACGTTCATGTTGCAGACTTTTCAGACGACGAGTAAGGTGCCTTAGGTCGGGATCTTATACTCAATGATGCCGTTGGAGTTGATGGACTCACTTATCTTCTAAGCCTTCCGCTGTTATCGTTACTAGATGGCCTTAAGCCATATCTATTGTAATAAGTTCTCTTTTGAGACATTCGATGTAATAAATGTGTGATTGCTACTCTATTATAAATCCTTCAAGTACTGTGCATGTCAGCATTACCGATCCAGGGATGACACTGATGCACAGAGATCAGACTGTTTGAGGTCTGGTCGCTACAAGATGGTTTCAGAGCACACGCTGACTGTAGGACACGACCACTAAGCTAAAGCCCTAGATCACTACTCTTTCTTCTCATTTCTGACTCCTCATCTTTTCTACTCTTTTAGGATGACAGATGCAAGGAACAAGTTCACGCAACCGGATGAAGATACACCCTTTGGACAGCACTTGAAGGAAGTTACTAGATACCTGAACATTGGAGTACCAAGCTTCGCCGGGACCTACGTCGCCACTCTACCATAAGAGGAGCGTTGGATGATTCAAGTTCAAGTTCCGGGAAGGACATTCATGCCCATCACTGAGCCCATAGAGTTTTCCTTTGATGCACCAACCCGGAGTCTAGGAAAGAGCATGGCAGCCCACATCACCATGGGACGCATTGGAGAAGTTTACCACAAGGATCTCAAGGATACTATCTACCAGATTTGTGGGTGCCGAGACAAGCAATGGGACATGATCAGCACCAGGAAGGATAGATCAATTGCAGCTTTCATCCAGGAGTTAAACCAGCACATTCGTCGCCAGGAGAACCAAATGTGCGCAGGCATGATAGATCTGAAGAAGGCTATGACCAAGATCACGGAGCTAGAGGAAGAACTCAAGTCTACACGCGATGGATATGAGGAGGAAATGACGACACTCGTGGAGAAGAATGATGATCTGAAGAAGAAGCTAAAAGTGTTTATGGGATTCCCCGCGACTGGAGGAGAAGAAGATGATTGCACTTTCCCAGAGAACTACATCATCATTGATGACACCGACTCGGACCCAGACGATAGCGATGAAGACTTTGTTGATGAAGCTGGAGCAGATATCATGGAGTCTCCGATCGATCAATTTTTCTAGTCGACCGCCATAACAGTAGAAGTATTCCCCCATGTATATAGTATAGTCCAAGCACTTTTGTAACGATAGTTAGACCTTCGTATGCCCTTGTTTGAATTGATTGAAGTGATATTGTTTGTGTTTGTCTCATGAGCATATAGGTAGTGTTTTTCTCTCTAGACCTCACTCTATTCTATATTCTCATCTTTTCTAAACCCTCAGATGCCTCCAAGACGTGACAATGGATTTGCTTTTCCACCGGAGCTCACTCAGTTGGTCCAGTAGCAGAATGCATTGATGCAGATGCTAGTCCAGAATCAGAATCAGGGGAACAACAACAACAACAACCTACCACCACCACCACTTGTTGATCACTTAGCCTATTTCTTGAGGCTGAATCCACCGATGTTCTCCACTAGCACCAAGCCGATAGTTGCAGATGACTGGCTCCGCAAGATGGGAAGGGAGTTGACCACTGCAGGATGCACAGATGCGAAGAAGGTGCGTTTTGCTGCACATCAGCTTGATGGACCCGCAGCATCATGGTGGGAGAATTTCACAACCACTTATCCTATTGACACTGTCACATGGGATCAGTTTCAGCAGGCTTTCCGTACTGCCCATGTTTCAGCAGGAGCTATGGCCATGAAGAAGCGTGAGTTTCGCAACTTGCGCCAAGGAGGACGTACTGTTGGCCAGTATGTGGATGACTTTAGTAAGCTAGCACGTTATGCCCCAGATGACGTTGCTACGGATGCAGCTAAGCAGGAGAAGTTTCTGGAAGGACTGAATGATGACCTGAGCATGCAATTTATGGTAGTAACCTTCAACAACTACCAGGAGTTGGTAGACCGAGCTCTCATGATTGAAGGGAAGCAGCAGCAGATTGACAGCCGCAAGAGGAAGTATGGACAAGGGAAGTACAACTCTGGAGCTCAGCAGAAGCCTCGTTTTACCCCGAATTCGGGAGGACCTTTTCAGCATACCCATGGAGGAGGGAGTACGCACAACCATAGTGGCCCCAAGAATGGTAATGGGAATGGAGGAAGCAACGGGCAGAATCGTGCCAACCCATCAACACCAGCCAAGAGGGATCTAAGCCACATTACCTGTTTCAAATGCCAGAAGACTGTACATTATGCCACTGAATGTCCAGAAGCGAAGAATGGAAATGGCAATGGAAGATCTGGGAAGAAGCCTAACCCTTTCAACAAGGGACAGGTGAACCACGTTAGCGTGGAGGAGGTTGAAGCCCAGCCAGATGCAGTAATAGGTAAGGTTTTTGGTTAAGTCATTTACTGCAATCGTTCTTTTTGATACTGGTGCATCGCATTCATACATATCAAGGGGATTTGTGGATAAGTATAAACTGCCAACCCAAGCCCTTAGGTCACCCATGTTAGTAACCTTGCCAGGAACAGAGTATATGGCTAGTCTGTGGTCTGATCGGTTACCATTAAGGATTGGTAACTATGTGTTCCCAACATACCTAATAGTATTGGAGTCGCAAGGACTGGATGTGATATTAGGCATGGATTGGTTATCGAAGTATGGAGGGAACATTGAATGCACCAGTAAGTCGATTTTGCTTACCACGCCAGAAGGAAGAAGGATCAAGTATGTATCCCGGCATGTGCCAAAGAGGACTCAAGTGAATTCCTTATCAAGAGTTGTACAGGAGGAAGTACATGTGGTGAAGGATTTTCCTGACATATTTCCAGAAGAGTTGCCAGGCATGCCACCGGATAGAGACATCGAGTTTTTGATTGATCTTTTGCCAGGCACATGGCCGATATCTAAGAGACCGTACAGGATGCCCACAAAAGATTTGGAGGAAATTAAGAAGCAGATAAAGGAGCTACTGTATAAAGGCTATATTCACCCAAGTTCTTTGCCTTGGGGATCGCCAGTGCTTCTAGTGGAGAAGAATGACGGATCATTGAGGATGGTTGTTGATTATCGAGGATTGAATGAAGTGACAATCAAGAACAACTACCCACTGCCAATGATCAATGACTTGTTCAACCAGTTGCAAGGAGCTAAGGTATTTTCCAAGATCGATCTGCGATCAGGATACCACCAGTTGAAGATTCGAGAGGAGGATATACCTAAGACGACTTTTACCACCAGGTACGGGCTGTATGAGTATACCGTTATGTCATTTGGTCTGACTAACGCACCTGCCTATTTCATGAACATGATGAACAAGGTGTTTATGGAGTTTCTGGATAAGTTCGTCGTGGTGTTCATTGATGATATTCTGGTCTACTCAAAGAATGAAGAGGAGCATAAGGAGCATTTGCGTTTGGTACTCGGGAAGCTCAGAGAACATCAGTTATACGCCAAGTTCAGCAAATGTGAGTTTTGGTTGAAGGAAGTTGGATTCCTCGGACATGTTATATCCGGAAAAGGAATAGCAGTAGACCCCACCAATGTTGTCACTGTGACAAATTGGGAAGCACCCACGTCAGTTGGAGAGATCCGGAGTTTTCTTGGACTCGCAGGATACTACCGGAGGTTCATTGAGAAATTCTCGAAGATTGCAAAGCCCATGACGGAGTTGTTGAAGAAGGACACCAAGTTCAAATGGACTGAGGAATGTGAGGCCAGTTTCCAGGAGTTGAAGAAACGTTTGGTTACATCACCGGTGTTGATTCTACCAGATCAGCGCAAGGATTATGAAGTATATTGCGACGCTTCTCATCGAGGACTTGGAGCAGTGCTTATGCAGGAGGGAAGAGTTGTTTCGTATGCCTCACGACAACTTAAGCCCCATGTGTTAAATTATGCCACCCATGATTTGGAGTTAGCAGCCGTAGTGCACGCGTTGAAGATATGGACACATTTTCTCATCGGAAACCATTGTGAGGTGTACACGGATCACAAGAGTTTGAAGTACATCTTCACACAAAAGGAGTTGAATCTCAGGCAAAGGAGATGGTTGGAGCTCATCAAGGATTATGATATGAGATTGCATTATCACCCCGGAAAGGCTAACCTGGTAGCCGATGCGTTGAGCCACAAGAGCCATGTCAACACACTCTTGACCAGAGAGTTACCGAAGGAGTTAGCCGAGGATCTTTGTGAGCTATGTTTGGAGATGGTTCCGAGAGGCTATGTTGCAACATTGGAGATTCAATCTACTTTGATGGATAAGATCAGAGAAGCTCAGAAGACAGACAAGGAGATTGCAAAGATAAAGGAGAAAATGAGCAAAGGTAAAGCTAAAGGTTTTCGTGGGGATGAGCACGATACCTTATGGTTTGAGGACCGCCTTTGTGTGCCTAATGACCCGGAGATCAGGAAGTTGATTCTGCAGGAGGCCCATGATTCACCTTATTCGATTCACCCAGGAAATACCAAGATGTACCTGCATTTGAAGGACACTTTCTGGTGGTCCAGAATGAAGAAGGATATTGTGGAGTATGTAGCATTATGTGATGTATGTCAGAGAGTGAAGGCAGAGCATCAGAAGCCAGCAGGATTGCTACAGCCATTGTCGGTACCCGAATGGAAGTGGGATAAGCTGGGCATGGATTTTATCACGGGATTGCCCAAGACTCGTTCAGGCTATGACTCAATATGGTTTGTAGTCGATCGTTTGACGAAGGTAGCTCATTTCATCCTAGTAAAGACCACTTACACCAGTGCTAAGTTGGCAAAGATATACATGACCAGGATCGTATGTCTGCATGGAGTTCCGAGGAGCATAGTATCAGATAGAGGAACCCAGTTTACCTCAAAGTTCTGGAATCAGTTACACGAAACTTTGGGTACCAGGCTAGAGTTCAGTACAACCTTTCATCCGCAGACAGATGGACAGACTGAGAGAGTCAATCAGATTCTGGAGGACATGCTGAGACCTTGTGCGCTAGATTATGGATCTAGTTGGGATGACAATTTGCCATATGCAGAGTTCTCTTACAACAACAGTTATCAATCCAGTTTGAAGATGGCCCCTTTCGAAGCTCTGTATGCAAGGAAGTGCAGGACACCGTTGTTGTGGGATGAAGTTGGAGACCGCCAGTTGTTTGGACAAGATTTGATTAAGGAGTCTAAACAGAAGGTGAAGTTGATTCGCGATAGGCTCAAGGTAGCCTAGTCCAGGCAGAAGAGCTATGCAGATTCTAAACGCAAGGAGACAGTTTACGGAGTCAGAGACAAAGTTTATCTTCGTGTGTCCCCACTTCGAGGAGTTAAGCATTTTGGAGTTAAGGGAAAGTTAGCGCCACATTTTGTAGGGCCATACAAAGTTTTGGAGCGTATGGGTGGAATTGCCCGAAGGATTGTAAGGAGTTCATGACGTGTTCCACGTTTACCAGTTGAAGAAGTGCCACACAGAGATGGCTGATATACCGCTGAGGGATACAGTGCCACTGGAAGCGATTCAGTTGGATAGTGATTTGGCTTATGAGGAGAAACCAGTAAAGATTCTCGAATATGCCAGCCGAGTCACAGGCAACAAAGTTATCAAGTTTTGCAAAGTTCAGTGGAGCCACCATACCGAAGATGAAGCCACCTGGGAGCGAGAGGAAGATCTACTGAAGAACCACCCTCACCTATTTTCTAGCCAACCCGAATCTCGAGGGCGAGATTCATCTTAAGGGGGGTAGGTTTGTAACATCCCAAATTTTCAATTTGGAATGTTATACATTAGATCATCATTGCATATCATATTTTATTGCATTTTGGTTTGATCCTAGAAATTTCACGCAACTCAAGGACCCGCGGAGAGAGTTGGGAATTTTGTTATTTTCTTATTTGAGTTTTTCTCAAATTTAGAAAAGGGATCATTTGATTTTAATTATTTTATCTTCAAATATTTCAATTATAAAAATAAGAGAGAGGGAATAAAATGACTTTCCCAAAATAAAGAAATACTGAGGATTTAATATTAAAATCAGATAAGATTTTATTTCGGAGTTTTGTCACTATTTTATTTGAATTAGGAAAAATGCGCGTTTTTCAAAATTGCATTTAGGCCCCAAATAAATGTTCATCTTGTCTGGCTTATTTTTAGAGGATGGGGGAAATTTATTTCGGGATTTTTGGAGTCCGTTTAGTATTTCTTTTATTTGTTTTTCTGCACGTCCGAATTATTACAAAAAAACTAACCGACTCGGCCGTTGTGGGCGACCCGGACACGTCCGCCACCCCCGCCGGCCCATCGCAGCATGCGCCCCGCCCCAAACCCTAACCCTAGCAGCTGCCACCATCGTCGCCCGCGCCGCCCGCTGCCACGCCGCCTCGCCGCCGCCGCCGCCCGCCTTGCCGCCGACCGCCGCCGACCCCGCCGGAGCCCGCCGCCGCCGGAGGTAGCTGCCGCCATCTCAGTTTTCGCGAGAAAACGATCTGTTTTTTTCAAAACCTAGATCCGGTTTTTTTATTAGATCCGATTCGGTTTATTTTTCGGTTTAGTCTATTTTGCAGACGTCCGTCCGTACGTTCATTTTAACGAACAGTTTTCATCGTTTAGCCGCAGACAGCGAACGTTCGTTCGTTAGCCTGTTTGTCCGTTTTTTTTCTAGGATTTTCCACGATTATTTCTGATCGCGATTTCTGATCCGATTATCGTTCTAGTATAACTTTTCGCTCGTTTATCGGAATCAGGCAATTCAAGTGCCTAGAGTTTTGTCTCGAAACCCTCTTTCCGTTACCAACTCAAACAAGTTTTTGCTACTGTAAAATTTGACTTAGGTCCAGATCAGTAAACGAAGCTTGTTTCTTTCGCCGTTTGAGTTTCGTTGCTTCATTTGATTTGATTCTTTTTGCAAACCAGAGTTCTTAAGTTGAACTTTCTGGTTAGATCTCTTACTTGAGTTTTACCTGTGCATTAGATGAGTGCTTATTGTATGCTTGTTTGTTTGTGATAGAGTACCCGGAGTGCGCCGCTTGCTACTATGAGTCTCTAGGTTTCACGGATCATCAGCAAGGCAAGTAACACTTTGATCATACCTCTTTACTTCCCAATTTTATTGCAGTAGATCAATCCTCAAACAATTGCATGGTTAGGATGTGATTTAATATGTGGGTTTTGGGAAGTAGATGAGGTATAACCTATTACCCGATTTATTATCAAACCTTTGGGAGTTACTTCTATGTTTGCTTATATTGCTATGCTATGCTAGTAGACGTGGATTGGGTGAGTGTATCCATGACAGATGTGAGATTGTTATTAAATGGTTTACTTAAGGTGGCAACTTAAATTCACATCTGGGTGGATTGAGGCACCTGGGGAACCCAGTGTTGCCTGTATTTTTGGAAATCCCGGGGTACCGTGTGATTCTCCTATGGACCGCCACCCAGGCTCAAAGGCATCATGAGATTATTTCATGCTAGAAACTTCCATGTGCAGCCGCGAGCTACTATGGGCTCTAGCATAGTTGAGTATGTTGTGTGACCTCTTTCAGTGGTAGACTAGCAGATTTAGGGGATGTAGGTTGGTACTGCCTACCAAGAGTAAAGAGTTAATGCTTCTGAAAGATTATGTCTCGGTCATCCGTTTCTCAAACACCATGTAGTGTGAGAAATCCAACGGAGGAGATCGAGTCTTGCGGGGAAAAGTGCGCAAACCTCTGTAGAGTGTATAAACTAATCATGGTTAGCCGTGTCCCCGGTTATGGACGTTTTGAGTATCTAGTACTTGGATTATCATGTGAATCTCATCATGTTACTTAATTTAAATTGTTGGGTTTAATGATGATGCTTAATTGGGATTGAGTTGGAGGAACCTTCTCAATGTTTAACAACCACCATGATAGTTAAATAAAGTTTATTCCTTTGTTGTAGGAAAAAAATGGCTTTATGCAAACTGTAACCATAGAGTTTTCCACCAGCCATATATGCATGTAGTGTTAGCATTATTCTGTTCATTACTCTCTATGTGTTACATTGCCAGCATATTCCATGTGCTGACCCATTTTCGGGCTGCAACGTTCATGTTGCAGACTTTTCAGACGACGAGTAAGGTGCCTTAGGTCGTGAACTTATACTCAGTGATGCCGTTGGAGTTGATGGACTCGCTTATCTTCCAAGCCTTTCGTTGTTATCGTTACTAGATGGCCTTAAGCCATATCTATTGTAATAAGTTCTCTTTTGAGACATTCGATGTAATAAATGTGTGATTGCTACTCTGTTATAAATCCTTCAAGTACTCTTCATGTCAGCATTATCGATCCAGGGATGACACTGATGCACAGAGATCAGACTGTTTGAGGTCTGGTCGCTACACTCTGAGAAAGCCATCAGAACGAAACTCAACTTCCACTATTCATTTTCTGAGAAGAGAACCACCTACTTGTGTGTTGAGATCAAGAGATTCCACTCCAACCATTTGAACCTTGATTTCTATCCATCCCAAGGTTGCTTTCCATTCAATCCCCTCTCCTACCAAAGCCAATTCTGTGAGGGAGTGTTTGAGTGTTGGGGAGACTATTATTTGAAGAACAAGAGCAAAGAGTTCTTCATCAACAACATCGTCTATTACCTTTTGGAGGTTGTGTCTCCTAGATTGGTTAGGTGTCACTTGGTGTCCTCCAAGATTGTCGAGTTAAACCAAGGAGCTTGTAAGGGCAAGGAGATCACCTACTTTATGAAGATCTACCCTAGTGAGGCTAGCCCTTTGTGGACTTAGGCCATGATGGAATAGGCAAGGTTGCTTCTTCATGGACCCTTCATGGATTCCGTGGACTCGTGCAACCGTTAACCTCCATGGGTTGAAGTCTCCATCAACATGGATGTACGATAGCACCACCTATGGGAACCACGCAAAAAATCACCGTGTCTTCATTACGTTTGAATTTCCATCTCCATCCCTTACTTTCTGCACATTGCATGCTTTACTATTTCTGTTGCTCTGTCTCTACATGTGCATGTGTAAAAAACCTTGGTGCTATCTTAACTAGTGCCTAAATCTGCCTAAACTTCAAGAGAACTAAAAACTGCACCTTTGGTTGGTCAAGAGTCTATTCACCCCCTCTATACCTATTTTCTATGATCCTACAATGGGGCCTTAAGGGTTGGTACTGCCTCAGAATTTGTTGTCGTATTCCCTTGCAAAGAGAGTCTCAAGATGATTTCGTCTTGTACTAGCTTCATGCTTCATTTGAACAAGATAGTGGTTTTTGTCCGTCCTGCTGACGGTGGGGGTCGTGCTGCTAGATCACTGGCTAAAACCTGGGTTTTTGTTTAACAATGTGCCATCTGGTCCGTGCACTGCTCCTCTTATGCGGGCCTTTGGTGAGTTGGTTGGAAAACCTATCAAGGTGGATCTGATGTCTCTTGACCCTCTGGGTTTGGTCCGTGTCAAGATATGGCGTTCCACTACTGCAAAATGCTGCTAACACGACACAACGATCAGAGACCCTTCGAGAAACTGTGTGCGATGCAATAATCGCAAATGGTGGTGTTAGAGAACTATCAAAAATGTCCAAAACATTTGCGATGATGGATGCATCAAACACGGTTCAGATTTTAGTTGCATGTGCGATGTAGGGCATATGGTTCAGTTTAATTAACTATTTGCGATGAGGTGGAACAAAAGAAATGGGCAGCCATATGAAGATGTGTGCAATGCACAACATACGATTCACTAGCATGAACTGTTTGTGATTAGGCAACACAAAAGAAACGGTTAGGCAGATTAAGGTGTGTGAGATATACGGCATGCGGTTCACTCGGATGAACTATTTGCGTTGAGACAAGAGAACAGAAATGGTTCAATATAACAAGATACATGGCAAACAGGTCTGTAATCAGAAATGTGTGCGAAGACCGATAATAACACAGACGATTGCTTCTAATAAGACGTATGTGATATGCTATGTCTACACAACATGTATTGGCCATTGGGGGACGGGCGGTCATCCGGATACGCCGTAAGGATGCGAAGAGGCATCCTATATCAGCAAGGACTAGCTGTTCCACCAGTAGCTCATCTAAGAGAACTCTCAAGTTAAGTGTGCTCAGGCTGGATCAGCCATGGGATGGGTGACTGGATGGGAAGTTGTGTTGATGTTAAATTAACTGATAGGATGGGTCATATTGGTCAAATGAACAAAATGACCCATTCCCTCAGCTAATTTAACCTCGAGGTCCTTGTTTTTTATTTTTATTTTATTTTTTAACATATGTTAAAGAAGGTCCACTGCATTACTTTTTGACAATGTGTATACGTGGCATACAGTTGATCCATCTGACCTGTTTGTGATGGAATAAGACGTATGTGTTGTGGGCAAACGCTTGCTAGTGTACAACCGTTTGTGATTGATGAATTCATCACTGACGGGTTCCCTAGTGTGGTCTGTATTCATCTCATCATTATCCACTTCTTGTGCTAGCTCGATGTTCCTTTATATTGTAAGTTTCCATTAATTGATGGCGTTCTATGAACATGCCGCCGTTTCCCGCCACCCAGCGATATTGCACATAAACCTAGGTGCGACGCGACGCACGGAGGCAACAAGCACAGCCTGTATAGCACATCCACCTTTTCCAAGCATGCCAACGCACCAAAGCGCTGCCTCTGCCATCAACCTCGTCGACAAGGAAAACCAGAAGGCGCCACGGCTCATCGAGGCCGCGGCGCTCCCCGGCAACGCGATGGACGATGCCATGATGCGCGTCATCGCCAGGGTTGAGCAGACGTTTGGCGCATGGTGCTTTAGCGCCACGGATCAAGATAGGCATGTCAGCACTGAGAGGCTGCAGCTCGCCGCAAAACATGATCGATGGCACACCGAGAGCAAGCTAGGCGCGTCCGCGCCGATAGGCTGTGGCTCGCCGCACGGCGAGAGCGTTGGAGCATCACAGAGTGAGAGGCGCGGCGCGCCGCACAGCAAGAGCGGATCCATCGGAGCTTGCCTGCTATCGACAGGGCGTCGCAGCTGGGTACACGTCCCGTCAGTACCCTTGTTCCTTGCCAGGAGTGGGCACAGGCCCTCTGCATCGTACTTGCACCAGAGGTCGGCCGCACCGTACTTGGACCGGACGCCCGCCGTGCTGTTTGCATGGGTCGCGTTGTTCGCCTTGTCCGTGGCCCGCTCGATGCCAACGCGCTGGTCGGTAGGCTCGACCACCTCCTTGGCCCAGGTGTCCACCTGGGTGCAGTAGAGGAACATGGCCGTCGCGTCCTCGAGGTGGTGATCTCCGATGAAATAGCCAACTTGGAGCTCGAGATCGCGCTCCAGATGTACCACGAGCGTGTCGATCGCTAGGACAAACGCCTGCACGAGTTCAGGCAGAGCCAAGAGCTACCGTAGGCAAGGGCTGCTGGTCATGGTCTCATGGACGCGTTTTATTTTGTTTAGTCGTTTCGGCGTGGATAGCTATGTATTCACAGCAATCATATTATTGCTTTGTTTATTGCTATGTTTCAATGTGTGTACTCTGTTTTTCGTTCTTATATATTCTGTTTCAATGTGTGCTTATACGTTTTCCATTCTGTATATGTGGATCATAACAGATGTATTCAAATTAGTATACAAAAACAGATAGAAAATGGAATTCATAATATATATATAATATTAATTGTTCATTAGTTCATCACAGAATATATATAATATCATCACATATACGTGATGATACTTAACTACTAGGTACAATGCATAAAATTGAATACGAACAATACTAAAACTAATAATCCCTCCTAGGGCCAGTATTTCGGCAGCCCCTCGCCAGCATCCCCCTGGTGCGCGGCGTCTTCCCACAGTGGAGGCAGTACTCCGCCTCCTCCGCCTCGTAGTTCTTGACGTGCCGATCTGCCTCTTGCAGGCGGATGCGCGCGAACGATCTTTCCATTTTGTTGTGCGCCCACCGGAGCTCCTCGTCGGTGGCATGCTGGAGCTTATCGGCCCAGCTCCACACAGCGACGAGGCGCCCAGCGCCTCTGGCCTTCCTCGCGAAGTACCCATCTTCGTACACCCCTCCGCAGGACGATGAGCCCGCCCCCAAAGCTCCGCCGCCTCCGTTTTCCAGGCGGCATCACGGGCTTCACAGACCGCCTAGTACCTGGCATCCTCCTCTACCATCTTATTCTTGAAAGCCACTTGCCTGGCTTTCTCAGACGGTGGCAGCGACTTCCAAAGACAAAGATCGTACTGTCCCCAAAACCAATCCAAAGTTGGGGGGGTCCGACGCAACCTCGTCCGGCGGCGCATAGGTGTCCTCGTTGCTGCTCTTTGAGTGAGCCTCCTCGGGGGGTGGCGACTCCTCATCGGCGCATGGGCAGACCGGCAGCTCCATGGCAGAGATTTGAGATAGATAGATAGATAGATAGATAGAGAGGGGGCGAGCAAGGGGAGGATCTAGATGGGAATGCGGGCGGGACGACATGAGCAAGGTAGTATTTATTGGCGGCCAGAATCTAGATTGTCGGGAACAGTACACGAGCCGGTCGTCGGAATTTACGAGTACTGTAGTGTGAATTACACACGATGTCCGCAGCAAAATCCGTGTGTGAACATAATAGCTGACAGTTCCCAATGCAGAACCGTGTCTGATTAATAAAGCCCGCCACCCACCTTCCAAAACTCGAGGCGCGAAATAGAGTGCTAATCGTGTGGGGCCGGTTGTCTTGCCAGATTTTAGATTTTCTTTTTTGAACACCAGATATTTACATTGTCTGATGATTTTTGAACTTATACACAAGTACACAAATATGATTTTTCAACCGTTATGGTTAGTCGCTGCATGTAGATGTAGTTCAAATTTGAATTACGGTCATTAAATGGCTAGGAAATCACTTACATGTCTTCAAAAGGTCAAATGACCCCTGAAATTTTCCAAATTTTCACATGACAGTTAGTATCAGTGCACATTACAAGTAGAAATTTTTTGAAGGCCGTAAGAGGAAGCTATCTGCCGTTCATCATCAAACATGCATTGTTCCCTCTCGGAACCATGAGCCTTCTAGTGAGTTGCTCCGGTTTGTGAGGGGTGTGTGTCCAAACTTTCGTCAAGCAAGCCAATTTTCGTACCACATCATCTTGGTGGCATGAAATTACGTCAAGCAAGGTTTCATGTTTTTCTGATCATTTTTTTTAATTTTTTGGAGTAAAAATGCCATGGCACTCCATGCATGTACATGTGTCCATGCCATGAGATCAATATGTTTGAAAATTCCTTCTACTTTACGGCACATAGAATTAACTCGCACACAAGTACGCAAATATGATTTTTCAAACCGTTATGGTTAGCCATTGCATGTACATCTAGTTCAAATTTGAATTATGCACGATCATTAAATGGCTAGGAAATCACTTAAATCTCTTTAAAAGGTCAAATGACCCCTGAAATTTTCCAAATTTTCACATGGCAGTTAGTGTCAGTGCACATTACACGTAGAAAATTTTTTAAGGCCGTAAGTGGAAGCTATCCGTCGTTCGTCATCAAACATGCATTGTTCCCTCTCGGAACCATGAGCCTTCTAGTGAGTTGCTCCGATTTGTGAGGGGTGTATGTCCAAACTTTCGTCAAGCAAGCCAATTTTTGTACCACATCATCTTGGTGGCATGACATTACATCAAGCAAGGTTTCATGTTTTTCTGATCATTTTTTTTAATTTTTTGGAATAAAAATGCCATGGCACTCCATGCATGTACATGTGTCCATGCCGTGAGACCAATATGTTTGAAAATTCCTTCTACTTTACTGCACATGGAATTAACTCGCACACAAGTACACAAATATGATTTTTTAAACCGTTATGGTTAGTCGTTGCATGTTGCTACGTCTTGAGCTTGCGTTGGTTTTCCTTGAAGAGGAAAGGGTGATGCAGCAATATTAGCGTAAGTATTTCCCTCAGTTTTTGAGAACCAAGGTACCAATCCAGAAGGAGGCTCCTCAAAAGTCCCACACACCTACACAAACAAAAAAAGAACTCGCAACCAACACAATAAAGGGGTTGTCAATCCCTTCACGGCCACTTGCGAAAGTGAGATCTGATAGAGATAGTATGATAAGATAAATATATTTTTGGTATTTTATAATATAGATTGGAAAAGTAAAGATGCAAATAAAAGTAGATTGAAAGCTTATATGATAAAAGATAGACCCGGGGGCCATAGGTTTCACTAGTGGCTTCTCTCAAGATAGCATAAGTATTACGATGGGTGAACAAATTACTGTCGAGCAATTGATAGAAAAGCGAATAATTATGAGATTATATAGGCATGATCATGTATATGGGCATCACGTCTGCGACAAGTAGACCGACTCCTGCCTGCATCTACTACTATTACTCCACACATCGACCGGTATCCCGCATGCATCTAGAGTATTAAGTTCATAAGAACAGAGTAACGCATTAAGAAAGATGACATTATGTAGAGGGATAACCTCATGCAATATGATATAAACTCCATCTTTTTATCCTCGATGGCAACAATACAATACGTGCCTTGCTGCCCCTGCTGTCACTAGGAAAGGACACCGCAAGATTGAACCCAAAGCTAAGCACTTCTCCCACTGCAAGAAAGATCAATCTAGTAGGCCAAACCAAACTGATAATTCGAAGAGACTTGCAAAGATAACTCAATCATACATAAAAGAATTCAGAGGAGATTCAAATATTTCTCATAGATAAACTTGATCATAAACCCACAATTCATCGGATCCCAACAAACACACCGCAAAAAGAGTTACGTTGAATAGATCTCCAAGAAGATCGAGGAGAACATGGTATTGACACTACTGGAATCAGCTACTTTGCCATCTGCCAGCTCTTTGTCGTCTGCTAGCGGACGGCAAAGAAGCTCTTTGCCATCAGCTACCGAAAAGCAGACGGCAAAGAATGGGCAGACGGCAAAAGAGGCCTTTGCCATCTGCCGGATCTTTGCCGTCAGCCAGCTGACGGCAAAGAGAGAGGTGCCCCCCTCCCGCCCGTTTGGGGAAAACTTAACGCCGGAGACAAAGGCGGACGGCAAAGAAAGGCGGACGGCAAAGAGCAGACTAACTAACGGCCGCAATCCCCCCGCCTGTTAATTACTCTCTCTTCTCTTCCTCTCTCCTCCCCGACGCCCCGCCACCAGATCGATCCCCACCCACCGCCGACCCCGCCGCCCGGCGCCGCCCCCGCCCCCCGCCTCCGTCCCCGCCCCGGTGCCCAGCGCCGCCACCGCCGCCCGGCGGTGCC
>NC_041381.1:312970882-313018202 GCF_002162155.2 Triticum dicoccoides | reverse complement strand
TACTTCTTTTTTTTTCTTCTATTTTCCATTTTTGTTTGTTGTTTAATTGTTAGTGCTTGATTGTGTTAGTGTTAGTGTTAGAAAAGAATTAGAAGAAGTAGAAGTAGTAGAACAAGAAGAAAAGAAAAGAAGTAGAAAAAAGATGAAAAAAGAAAAAGAAGAAAAGAAGTAGAAGAAGAAGAAAGGAAGTAGAAGAAGAAGAAGAAAGGAAGTAGAAGAAGAAGAAAAGAAGAAAAAGAAGAAGAAAGGAAGTAGAAAAAGAAGAAAATCATCATATATAATTGTGTTGATCGGGTAGATTTAAATGTGCAGTTGTTTCATCGCTGTGAGGTTTGGTGTTCGACGACCTCGCCGTGCGTTTGACGAGCTCCGCCCCTTCGTTCGCGGGTGAGCACAAATGACATGTCCTTCTCCCCCATTAATTATTTGCTCTATTCCGGTGTTCGTGCCGATGAAATTCGATAGCTAGCTATATATGTGTCTTGAATCATCAGTATGCGTAACCAATATGTGTCTCCCGTTCGAAAGCGTCATAGTTATAAATATGCATGCATTTGCATATTTATAACCTTGATTCTTTCGAATTGTCCAATGCTATCCATGGACAGCCCGAGTGTGTGTATATTGGGTTCATTTTCCCATATGCTTTGCTCCAGATCCGACGCATAAATTTTGTCAGGGCCTCCCCTGTTGTTCTCCGGGTACACATCCTCTCTGTTTGTTGCAGAGATGTGTATCAGGAGAACAACGGGGAGGTGCTGCCGAAATTTTGTGTCGGATCCAGAGCATAGCATGGGAAAATGAACCCAATCTACACATACTCGGGTGGGATTAGGACCTATCATTACCTATTAGAGTGTAGGTTGCATGGACGTAATAAAATTGACAAAGTAGATCAACTGATGAATATATACATGGTGAATTATATATATAATTGATGTGTGTCCAGTAGCTCTGAAAGTCAATATGAGTGATCGTGCATGGATGTATACCGGTCACACTGGTCAGAACAAATGGAGCGCTGAATGGTTCACAAAAACCAAGGGGTTTGTGCAAGCCGCATTTGCAAATGGCTAGAGGAAAACCTGGTGCCCCTGTTTCCGGTGCGGCAATTGGGAAAAGTGGACAGAGGCTGAAATGGGCAAACACCTACAGAAGAATGGTTTTATGCCCGATTATACGGTGTGGACATTTCATGGTGAGTCTGCCCAACGTGACCGAGCTGAGGTGGATCGTCGTTGCACCGACGAGCATGGTACCGGGATGGAAAACATGGTGCAAGACTATGATGATGCTCGGGACTCAGACGAGGAGATGGAGGAATCTGCAAAGGCCTTCAATGAAATGTTGGAGTCTTCAAAACGTCCGCTCCACGAGCACACTGAGCTTTGTCAGTTGGATGCCATCTCACAAGTAATGGCTCTGAAGGCTCAGTTCAACTTGGGCAGAGAATGCTACGACGCAATTACGACAGTATTTGGATGCTTTCTACCCAAAGGCCATGTAATGCCTGCAAACCTGTACCTGTCGGACAAAATCCTCCGTGCACTGAAGATGCCCTATGAGAAGATACATGCCTGTGAGAAAGGATGTGCCTTATTTAGGCTTGACTATGCGGACTTGAACTATTGTCCCATTTGCAAGTCTTCCAGGTATATTATGGTAGACAACGGTATGGGTGAGAAGACACAGACCAAAATCCCCGTTAGTGTTCTTCGGTATATGCCAATCGTACCAAGACTTCAACGTCTTTTCATTGTCGAAGAGACGGCCAGACAGATGACATGGCACAAAACAGGCAAAAGAACTGAACTAGATGCAGATGGGAATCTGATGATGGTACACACATCGGATGGTGTTGCGTGGAAAAAGTTTGATGAATTACATGCTGACAAAGCGGCAGATCCGAGGCATCCTCGAGTCGGCATCAGCACAGATGGGTTCAGCGTGTTTGGTATGACGGCAGCCCAATACAGTTGTTGGCCCATATTTGTCTTTCCACTCAATCTCCCCCCCGGACAGATTATGCAAAGAAAGAACATTTTCCTGACGTTGATAATTCCAGGGCCCAACTATCCGAGGAAAAATATGAATGTGTACATGCAACCGCTTAAGGACGAATTGTAAGAAGCCTGGGATAATGGGTTCAAGACATACGACGCCTATAGCAAACGAAACTTCATAATGCGTGTCTGGTACATGTACTCGACGCATGACTTGCTGGAGTATGCGCTATTCGTTGGCTGGTGTGTGCATGGAAGGTTCCCGTGCCCCACATGCAAGGGAGCTCTTGAGTTTCGTTGGCTTCAGGCCGGTCGCAAGTTTTCTTGCTTCGACATGCATAGATAGTTCCTGGATCCTTGCCATAAGTTCAGGAAAGACAAGAAGAACTTCATCAGAGGTAGAGTTGTAAAAAACTCTGCACCACCTGCGTTGACAGGCCAACAGACCCTGGATCAGTTAAACGCTCTCGAGCCAGATCCAGAGCGTCCAGGGTACTTCAAGGGGTATAATTCTAAGCATGCCTGGAATCACAAAACATGCTTATGGGATCTGCCTTACTTCAAAGACCTCCTTTGCCCACACAACATCGACGTGATGCACACTGAGAAGAATATCACCGAGGCACTTTTTGGTACATTGTTCGGCATAGATGGGAAGTCAAAGGATAATACTAAGGCTAGAGTCGATCTAGAGGTGCTATGTGATAGGCCGCTACAAAACATGAAAGAACCGAAAGGAAAGCAGAACTGGACGAAGCCAAAGGCATGGTTCAATCTTGGAAGGCCAGCTATGAGGGAAATTATCTTGTGGGTGAAAATGCAGTTGATGTTCCCCGATGGGTATGCAGTGAATCTAAAGAGGGGAGCGAGTCTTGATAAATTGAAGATATTTGGTCTCAAGAGTCATGATTGGCACATATGGATTGAGCGGGTAATGTCGGTGATGTTGCGTGGCTTCATCCCTGAGGATGAATGGCTAGTACTGGCAGAACTCAGCTATTTCTTCTGTGTTCTTTGTGCGAAAGAACTATCGCCTGGCGTGCTAGAAGAAATGGAAGAGTTGGCGCCGGAGTTGATCTGCAAGTTAGAGAAGATCTTTCCACCAGGCTTCTTTAATCCAATGCAGCATTTGATTTTGCATCTCCCAACCGAGGCAAGATTGGGGGGGGCGTGCAAAATCGTTGGTGCTACCCAACTGAGAGGATGCAGAAGACGCTTCGAGAAAAATGTAAAAATAAACGTAGAATTGAAGCATCGATGGCTGAGGCATTCATCACTGAGGAGGCGGCAAACTTCATGACAGCACACTACGAAGCCAAAAATCATCATTTGCATAATCCGAAGCCTCGGTACAATGCTGACGAGCCTAAAAAGGGTGGATCCAACCACAGCCTATTCAAAGGGAATCTCGCACCAGCCAGTGTTTCAAATCCAGTATCTTTGGATAACGAAGAATGGTGGACCATTTCATTGTATATCTTCAACAACCTGATAGAAGTGTGGCAGTACATCGAGTAAGTTCTCGGTACATTGTTTCGCAAATTCTATTTCCTTTGAACTGCTCTTATTCCTGGATATTTCATACAGTCAATACGTCGCCCTATTCTTGTATGGAGCAGTGATCCAAAAGGATTCCGTCGAAGAGTATGAGCTTCTCGCAAAGCAAGGAGGCGGCTATCCCGGTTTCATCTCTTGGTTCAAACAAACGGTAATTTCTATTAGACAATTTCATTTCATTCGCTAATTTGTGCGTAATGCAACAATCCTTTCATATTAAACTTGTAGGCTAATTCAGAGTCTATGGACGCCGAATTGAGACAAGTCGCTAATGGTTTTGACTATAAGGTCCGTTCATTTGACAAATACGACATCAACGGGTATCGCTTTCGTACCTATGGCAAAGAGCTATCTATGGCCGACCGAAAGTCTACAAATTGTTGTGTATCTGCTATCGGCGAAGGAGGTACGGAGTATTATGGGAGAGTTGAAGCAATTTATGAACTTCTATTCTATGGTGAAAACCCACCGAATGTCGTAGTCTTCAAATGTTATTGGTTTCAGCCGAAGAAGACTAGAAGGACTCATGAACATATAGGGCTAGTTGAAATTAACCAAAGCACCCGTTTAGATGTTCCTGATGTCTATATTACGGCTCAACAGGCGACCCAAGTATTCTATCTACCGTGGGCCTGCCAAACTAATCCAAATCTGAAAGGTTGGGATGTCGTTTATGAAGTGCCGCCACGTGCTAGACTATCTCCCCCAAAGGAAGAGGATTATGAACCTCACATTAACCCAGACACATATGAAGGAGAATTCTTCCAAGAGACACGTCTTTCCAAAAAGCGTTTCAAGAACCGCTATACTTCATCCCAAAACATTGAAGTAGACAGCGACAGTGAATCCCACATCACCCCAGAGGAGGAACAAGAAGAGCCGGAACAAGAAGAGGTTACTGCTGCGGATGACCTGTCCATGCTTGACCGATTACGTAAAGGTGGCCTTCCACATGTTGATGCCACTGAACCCTATGAGCCCGTCATTGATTATAGTGATGATGATGATTATGCATTTATTGATGATACTGATCGAGATTATTAGTAGTGTCAGGTATTCAATTTTTTTATGTTGTACTTGATGATGATACACTTAAGTGAAATACATATTATTATTCATGTCGGTATTTTTTTATGTTGTACTAATTTCGTTTACTCTTTGTCATGGCAGGTGTTGAAAGATGGAAGGGGAGCCGACTGAGGCCAAGGACAAACATGCCCAAATTAAAGGTGTGCCACACCATCAAGGTAGCTCCAGCTTATATCAGTTCGGGCGGAACTGGGTATGTGGTTTGCTTCATGATTAATGCAATTCATTCATCATGCTAGCTTGAGCCCTTTAGTTACTAATTTACTTTGTTTCTCTCTTTCAGGCATGCTACAATAAGACGGATAAGGTGCCAGAGGGGTACGACCTGTATGCCATGGCCCACACTGCCTCTTACAAGCAAGTCAAGGGGAAGGCAAGGAAAGGGGAGGAGTTTAACCCAAGCCAGATTCCCATTGATCCAGAGCAGGTGATGATATCTGGTGGCGGGAGGTCCCGTGGCTCCATAGCCATTGATCCAGAGATTGCTCCTGAGACCACGGTGAGTTTCATTTGAATGGACGTTACTTGCTAGTCTTAACATTTGAGTGTCATCATGCTAACGAAAAATTGGAAATGATCTTTGGTGCAGCGTAACTCCAGACAAGCATCACGCGATCCTTCTCCAGCTACTGGCACGAGCCAGCCCGCTCCTACACCTCCATGATCAAGGTAAGTTTCTCTAGTTTTTTGCTTAACAAATGCATGACCTAGACTTAGCTTTATTTCCTCCAATATGCTTACCTTAGTGACCTAGAGTTAGCTTCTTTTCCTCCAAAATGACTTATAAGCTTACTGACCTCCAAAACCAGCCATTTTACCTAAGTTAGCTCTAAAACGATCTATACTTAGCTTTGTTTCCTCCAAAATGACCTAAGTTAGTTATAATATGCTTAGTTAACTAGGTTTGCTCAATAATGACATGTACTTAGCTTACTTATGTAAAAAAACGGCATAATTAGCTTAGTTAGCTCATAAACGATCCATTTTACCTAAGTTAGCTCTAAAATGACCCATTTAACCTTAGATAGCTCATAAATGATCCATTTTACCCAAGTTAGCTTTAAAGTGACCCATTTTACCTAGATTATCTCCAAAATGATCCATTTTACCTAGATTATCTCCAAAATGATCCATTTTACCTAGATTATCTCCAAAATGATCCATTTTACCTATGTTAGCTCTAAAATGACCCATTTTACCTACGTTAGCTCCAAAATGACCCATTTTACCTCCGTTGGCTCCAAAATGACCCATTTTACCTACGTTAGCTCCAAAATGACCCATCTTACCTACGTTAGCTCCAAAATGACCCATCTTACCTACGTTAGCTCCAAAATGACCCATTTTACCTACGTTAGCTCCAAAATGACCCATTTTACCTACGTTAGCTCCAAAATGACCCATTTTGCCTACGTTAGCTCCAAAATGACCCATCTTACCTACGTTAGCTCTAAAATGATGCATTTTACCTAAGTTAGCTCATAAACGATCCATTTCACCTAAGTTACCTCACAAACGATGGCGTGCTTCTTCTTCTAGTCTTCTTCTTCTAGTCACCTTTTCCTAACTTTCTTATTTGCCATTTTGCAGATTTCATTCACTTCTCGGAAGCTAGCTTGCTATGATGGAGTGCTTGTTTTTTATTTCATTCTCTTCTAGTATTCTTCTAGCTTGCTACGATGGAACTTGCTATCTTGATGAAACTTTGCATTGTAATATGTATGTGCAACTTCCTAATGGTTGCAACTTATGTGTATGTGCAACTTGCTATGTATGAATGGATGGAACTATATATGTATGTACGATGAAACTTATGTGCTGGATATGTCATATGTTTGCTGTTAAATAGCCCTGTGAAATATATCTATATATGTCATATATATTTGCTGTGAAAATTGTTGGATTTTAAAAAACAGAAAAAAAGAGCCAATATGCAGGCTCTTTGCCGTCCGCCACCGACGGCAACGGGCTCTTTGCCAACAGCCGTGGACGGCAAATAAGACACGTGGCGGCCAACTGTGCTTCCTGGGAGCTGACCCATTTGGTCAGTTTGCTATCAGCGGACGGCAAAGGCCTGCCGTGTAGTGACGTCTAGCTGACATCATATGGCGGACGGCAAAGGCAGGACAAATTTTGCCATCAGCGGCCGACGGCAAAGTCCTGCCGTTAGCCACCTAACGGACTAACAACGAAATTTTTGCCGTCTGTGTTCTTTGCCGTCTGCTGCTGATGGCAAAGGCCCCTTTGCCGTCAGCCACCAAAAGCAGACAACAAAGTAGCTCTTTACCGGACCTTTCTTTGCCGTCCACTTTTGCCGTTCGTGGCGGACGGCAAAGTAGCTAATTCCTGTAGTGTGAGATCCAAAAAGAGAGAAGAAGCCATCTAGCTAATAACTATGGACCCGAAGGTCTGTGGTAAACTACTCACAACTCATGGGAGGGGCTATGTTGTTGATGTAGAAGCCCTCCATGGTCGATTCCCCCTCCGGCGGAGCGCCGGCGAAGGCTCCAAGATGGGATCTCACGGATACAGAAGGTTATGGTGGTGGAAATAGTTTTTCGTTGGCTCCCTGGATGTTCTCGGGGTACGTGGGTATATATAAGAGGAAGAAGTCGGTCGGTGGCCGCCCGAGGGGCCCACGAGATAGGGGGCGCGCCCTGTAGGGGTGGGCGCGCCCTCCACCCTCGTGGCCGCCTTGACTGCTTCTTGACTTGCACTCCAAGTCCTCTGTATCACGTTCGTTCCAAAAATCACGCTCCCGAAGGTTTCATTCCATTTGGACTCCATTTGATATTCCTTTTCTTCGAAATACTGAAATAGGCAAAAAAAACAGCAATACGGGCTGGGCCTCCAGTTAGTAGGTTAGTCCCAAAAATGATATAAATGTGTAAAGTAAAGCCCATAAACATCCAAAACGGGTAATATAATAGCATGGAACAATCAAAACTTATAGATACGTTGGAGATGTATCAAGCATCCCCAAGCTTAATTCCTGCTCGTCCTCGAGTAGGTAAATGATAAAAACAAGATTTTTTGATGTGTAATGCTATCTAGCATAATTCTCAATGTAATTTTATTTATTGTGGCATGAATGTTCAGATCCAAATGATTCAAAAATAAAAGTTCATATTGATATAAGAAATAGTAATACTTCAAGCATACTAATCAAAGCAATCATGTCTTCTCAAAATAACATGACTAAAGAAAGTTCATCCCTACAAAAGTCATATAGTTAGGCTATGCTTCATTTTCGTCACACAAAAATGCTCCCAAATTATACACCCCCGATGACAAGCCAAGCAATTGTTTCGTACTTAAATAATCTCAAACGTTTTCAACTTTCACGCAATACATGAGCGTGAGCCATGGATATAGCACTATGGGTGGAATAGAATATGATGATGGGGATTGTGTGGAGAAGACAAAAAGGAGAAAGTCTCACATTGACGAGGATAATCAACCGGCTATGGAGATGCCCATCAATTGATGTCAACATGAGGAGTAGGGATTGTCATGCAATGGATGCACTAGAGCTATAAATGTATGAAAGCTCAACAAAAGAAAACTAGTGGGTGTGCATCCAACTTGCTTGCTCACGAAGACCTAGGGCATTTTGAGGAAGCCCATCGTAGGAATATACAAGCCAAGTTCTATAATGAAAAATTCCCACTAGTATATGAAAGTGACAACATATGAGACTCTCTATATGAAGAACATGGTGCTACTTTGAAGCACAAGTGTGGAAAAGAGATAGTAACATTGCCCCCTTTTTATTTTATTTTATTTTTTTCTTTTTTATTTTTTTATTTTTTTGGGGCCTTTCTTTTTTTTCTTTTGGCCTTTCTTCTTTTTTTTTCTTTTTTTCTTTGGCCTTTCTTTTTTTCTTTTTGGCCTTTCTTTTTTTATTTTTGGGGACAATGCTCTAATAATGATGATCATCACACTTTTATTGATTTACAACTCATGAATTACAACTCGAAACTAGAACAAGATATGACTCTATATGAATGCCTCCGGCGGTGTACCAGGATGGGCAATGAATCAAGAGTGACATGTATGAAAAATTATGCAAAGTGGCCTTGCCACAAATACGATGTAAACTACATGATCATGCAATGGCAATATGACAATAGTAATGCGTGTCATGATGATAAACGGAACGGTGGAAAGTTGCATGGCAATATATCTCGGAATGGCTATGGAAATGCCATAATAGGTAGGTATGGTGGCTGTTTTGAGGAAGATATAAGGAGATTTATGTGTGATAGAGCGTATCATATCACGGAGTTTGGATGCACCGGCGAAGTTTGCACCAACTCTCAAGGTGAGAAAGGGCAATGCACGGTACCGAAGAGGCTAGCAATGATGGAAAGGTAAAAGTGCGTATAATCGATGGACTCAACATTAGTCAAAAGAACTCATATATTTATTGCAAAAATCTACAAGTCATCAAAAACCAAGCACTACGCGCATGCTCCTTGAGGGATAGATTGGTAGGAAAAGACCATCGCTCGTCCCCGACCGCCACTCATAAGGATGCACAATCTAAGAACACCTCATGTTTCAAATTTGTTACACAACTTTAACCATATGTGCATGCTACGGGACTTGCTAACTTCAACACAAGCATTCTTTAAATTCATAATCACCCAACTAGCATGACTTTAATATCACTACCTCCATATCTCAAAATAATTATCAAGTATCAAATTGATCATAGCATCCAATTCACTTCCTATGATAGTTTTTATTATACCCAACTTGGATGCCCACCATTCTAGGACCAATTTTATAACCATAGAAAATACCATGCTGTTCTAAGAGACTCTCAAAATAATATAAGTGAAGCATGATAGACTAGTAATTTCTACAAAATTAAGCCACTGCCGTGCTCTAAAAGATATAGGTGAAGCACTAGAGCAAAAACTATCTAACTCAAAAGATATAAGTGAAGCACATAGAGTATTCTAATAAATTCCAATCAAGTGGGATTCTCCCAAAAGGTGTGTACAGAAAGGATGATTATGGACTAAAAACCAAATACTAATATCATACAAGATGCTCCAAGCAAAACACATATCATGCGGCGAATAAAAATATAGCTCCAAGTAAAGTTACCGATAAACGAAGACAAAAGAGGGGATGTCTTCCGGGGGCATCCCCAAGCTTAGGCTTTTGGCTATTCTTGAATATCTTGGGGTGCCATGGGCATCCCCAAGCTTAGGCTCTTGCCACTCCTTATTCCATAGTCCATCAAATCTTTACCCAAAACTTGAAAACTTCACAACACAAAACTCAACAGGAAATCTCATAAGCTCCGTTAGTGAAAGAAAGCAAAACCACCACATAAGTTACTGTAATGAACTCATTCTTTATTTATATTCGTGTTAAACCTACTGTATTTCAAGTTCTCTATGGTTCATACCACTTAGTACTAGCCATAGATGCATCAAAATAAGCAAACAACACACGAAAAACAGAATCTGTCAGAAACAGAACAGTCTGTAGCAATCTGTAACCCTCGAATACTTTTGGAACTCTAAAAATCATACCAAAATAGGAAGTCCTGGGCAATTTGTCTATTGATCAACAGAAAAAAGAATGAACGCAAAATCACGTTCCTGTGAATTAAAAAAACTATTTTCGTGCACGCAAAGTTTCTGTTTTTCAGTAGAATCAAATTAACTATCATGATAGGTTATCCTATAGGTTCTACTTGGCACAAACACTAATTAAAACATAAAAACACATCTAAACAGAAGGTAGATGCAAAATTTATTACTAAACAGAAACAAAACCAAAAAACACAAATAGAATTGTTGCCTCCCAACTAGCACTATCGTTTAACGCCCCTAGCTAGGCATAAAAGCAAGGATAGATCTAAGTAGTTTCATCTTTGGCACTCAATTCATAAGTAGCTCGCATGATAGATTCATAAGGTAATTTAATTTTATTTCTTGAAAAGTGCTCCATGCCTTTCCTTAATGGAAATTGGAATCTAATATTCCCTTCCTTCATATCAATAATCGCGCCAATCGTTCTAAGGAAAGGTCTACCAAGAATAATAGGGCAAGAAAGATTGCAATCTATATCAAGAACGATAAAATCTACGGGCACCAAATTTCTATTTGCAATACTGAGAACATCATTGATCCTTCCCATTGGCTTTTTAATGGTGGAATCCGCAAGGTGCAAATTTAAAGAGCAATCGTCAAGATCATGGAAACCTAGAATATCACATAAAGTTTTCGGAATCGTGGAAACACTAGCACCCAAATCACATAAAGCATAACACTCATGATCTTTAATTTTAATATTTATAGTAGGTTCCCACTCATCATTAAGTTTTCTAGGTATAGAAACTTCCAAATTAAGTTTTTCATCAAAAGATTGCATCAAGGCATCAACAATATGTTTGGTAAAGCTTTATTTTGACTATAAGCATGAGGAGAATTCACAACGGATTGCAACAAGGAAATACAACCTTCTAAATAACAATTATCATAATTAAATTCCTTGAAATCCAAGATAGTGGGTTCAGTGCTATTTAAAGTCTTGACCTCTCCAATCCCACTTTTACCAAATTTAGAATCAAGATCTAAAAACTCCGAATCATTGGGACGCCTTTTAACTAAAGTTGACACATTTCCAGTCCCATTATTATTAAGATTCATATTGCAAAACAAAGATCTAATAGGGTAAACATCAATAACTTTAAGATCTTCATCATTATTTTCATGGAAACTAGAAGAACACGCATTTACAAAGCAATCTTTCTTAGCACACAATCTAACGGTTCTTTCTTTGCACTCATCAATGGAAATTCTCATTTCTTTGAGAGACTCATTGTTATCATGCTTAGGAGGAGTAGATCTAAGTTTCAAAGAATCAACATCAAGTGAAAGTCTATCAACGTTCCTAGACAAATCATCAACTTTGAGCAATTTTTCTTCAAGAAAGGCATTAAAATTCTTTTGAGAGATCATAAATTCTTTTACACTATTCTCAAAATCAGAGGGCATCTTATTAAAATTACCATAAGAATCATTGTAGGAATTTCCATAATTATTAGAGGAATTACTAGGGAACGGTATAGGATTAAAGTTTCCTCTATAAGCATTGTTACCGAAACTATTCCTACCAACAAAATTCAAATCCATAGATTCATTATTATTCTCAATCAAAGTAGACAAAGGCATATTATTAGATCAAGAGGAGCACTCTTAGTAGAAAACAATTTCATAAGTTCATCCATCTTTCCACTCAAAATATTAATCTCTTCTATAGCATGCACTTTTTTACTAGTAGATCTTTCGGTGTGCCATTGAGAGTAATTAGCCATTATATTACCAGGGAGTTTTGTAGCATCTTCTAAAGTGATTTCCATAAAGGTGCCTCCCGCGGCCGAATCTAAAAGATTTATAGAAGCAAAATTCAATCCGGCATAAAATTTTTGTATGATCATCCATAAATTCAAACCATGAGCAGGGCAATTGCGAATCATCAATTTCATTCTTTCGCAAGATTGGGCAACATGATCATGATCAAGTTGTTTAAAATTCATAATATCGTTCCTAAGAGTGATGATCTTAGTGGGAGGAAAATATTTAGAGATAAAAGCATCTTTGCACTTGTTCCAAGAATCAATCATATTTTTAGGCAAAGACGAAAACCAAACTTTAGCACGATCTCTAAGGGAAAACGGAAATAACTTCAATTTAACAATATCATTGTCCGTATCTTTCTTCTTTTGCATATCACACAAATCAATAAAGTTGTTTAGATGGGTAGCGGTCACCCCGGGCATAAAAACCGAAGACCAAAAACCGAACCCGAAAAGACCGAGACCGAACCCGAAAAGACCGAACTAAAAAAGACCGAATATAAAACGGTCTGCATAGATAGAAGACCGAAATACTTACGGTCTGTTCGGTCCTGCTATGTTCCAGACCGAATAGCCCGTATAGACCGAATTAATAATAAAAGCCCACATGAAGAATTTAGCAAAGGCCCATCCGGCCAGCCCAAGTCACGAGCGAGATACACAGACCGCACGTCCTCAGCCTCACCTCACGATTCACAGCAACCAGCAGCCGCTCCTCTTTTCTCTCCCACGCGACGAACCCTAGACGCCGCCCACCGCTGAGGCCCGATGCCTCAACCCCCGCGAGCCATCAGCCCATGACCGCCGCACCCAGGCACGCCGCGCGCCCCTGCCGGCGCCTGGAGCCACGCCTAGGACCGGTGAGGCGCTAACGACCAGCATCAAGCCGCCAACCGCCGTGCCCCGTCCGTCGCGCCGCGCTGCCAACCTCGACCCTCCCCCATCGCTTCACTGCTCTTGACGCGGCCATCCATGCCGTGCTCCGCCTCGCAATTCGTCACCACCATCTAATCTGCAGTTTCTCACCACCTCGTCCTCTTCCACGTTGGTGGCCGGCTCGGTGCCTACTGTCCTCTTCCCATGCTTCACCTCACAACTGAAGGTAAGCCAGCTTCATCTCTGATCTCTCTATGTGCATCAAATTAATGATGAAAAGTTTGGTCAGAGAAGACAAAGAAGAAAGATAGAACAACGAGGATAGTGATGGTCAAGTTGTATAAGTGGCGTCATTGGGATTAAAATTCTGGAAAGAGGATGTTAAGTGTGCGGCCAGAAATCTGTATAATGTATGGCTTGGTCATGGTTAACCTCATTTGTGATGTGTCATGTTCTGTGATGTTCAGATTTTGTTCAGATGTTCATTTCTGTGATGTACAAATTTTGTGATGTTCTGTGATGTCCAGATTTTGTGATGTCCAAATTTTGTGATGTTCCTGTTCTGTGATGTACAAATTTTGTGATGTTCATGTTCTGTGATGTCCAGATTACCAACAACTATTACTTGTCTGAATTTTTCTTATACACACGTGCACCTCTATATACACTTCTGTTGTCTTTGTACACATGCACCTCTATATATGCATACATCTCGGTAGTACATGCAGTTTGCATATGATACTTGAAGTAACATAAATCTAAGTTGTAGAAATTAAGTTGGTCTGTTTGGTCGGGACCGCAGACCGAATATTAAAGACCGAAGACCGAATAGTGATAAACCGAAAAGACCGAAATTATTTCGGTCTTCAATTATGGAAGATCGAATTTTTGAAAGACCAAAAAGACCAGACCGAACAAACCGAATAGACCGAACGCCCGGGCTGAGGTAGCGGCATCTTCACTAGGAAGGCCAGCGAATTGATCTTTCATAACAAGATTCAGCAAAGCAGTAATGATTTCACAAGACTCAACATCATTAAGAGGAGCAATCGGAGTACTAAGGAAATCATTATTATTGGTATTGGAGAAATCACACAATTTGGTATTATCTTGCGCCATGGCGACAAGTAATCCAACACACAAGCAAACAGAAAAAGGCAAGCGAAAAAGAGAGGAGAAGATTGGGAAAGAGAGGGCAAATAAAATGGCAAGGGTGAAGTGGGGGAGAGGAAAACGAGAGGCAAATGGCAAATAATGTAAATGCGACGGAGATGAGTTTGTGATGGGTACTTGGTATGTCTTGACTTGAGCGAAGACCTCCCCGGCAACGGCGCCAGAAATCCTTCTTGCTACGTCTTGAGCTTGCGTTGGTTTTCCTTGAAGAGGAAAGGGTGATGCAACAATAGTAGCGTAAGTATTTTCCTCAGTTTTTGAGAACACAGGTATCAATCCAGTAGGAGGCTCCTCAAAAGTCCCACGCACCTACACAAACAAACAAAGAACTTGCAACCAATGCAATAAAGGGGTTGTCAATCCCTTCACGGCCACTTGCGAAAGTGAGATCTGATAGAGATACTATGATAAGATAAATATATTTTTGGTATTTTATAATATAGATTGGAAAAGTAAAGATGCAAATAAAAGTAGATTGAAAGCTTATATGATAAAAGATAGACTCGGGGGCCATAGGTTTCACTAGTGGCTTCTCTCAACATAGCATAAGTATTACTGTGGGTGAACAAATTACTGTCGAGCAATTGATAGAAAAGCGAATAATTATGAGATTATCTAGGCATGATCATGTATATAGGCATCACGTCCGCGACAAGTAGACCGACTCCTGCCTGCATTTACTACTATTACTCCACACATCGACCGCTATCCAGCGTGCATCTAGAGTATTAAGATCATAAGAACAGAGTAATGCATTAAGAAAGATGACATGATGTAGAGGGATAAACTCATGCAATATGATATAAACCCCATCTTTTTATCCTCGATGGCAACAATACAATATGTGCCTTGCTGCCCCTACTGTCACTGGGAAAGGACACCACAAGATTGAACCCAAAGCTAAGCACTTCTCCCATTGCAAGAAAGATCAATCTAGTAGGCCAAACCAAACTGATAATTCGAAGAGACGTGCAAAGATAACTCAATCATACATAAAAGAATTTAGAGGAGATTCAAATATTTCTCATAGAAGAACTTGATCATAAACCCACAATTCATCGGATCTCGACAAACACACCGCAAAAAGAGTTACATCGAATAGATCTCCAAGAAGATCGAGGAGAACATGGTATTGAGATCCAAAAAGAGAGAAGAAGCCATCTAGCTAATAACTATGGACCCGAAGGTCTGTGGTAAACTACTCACAACTCATCGGAGGGGCTATGGTGTTGATGTAGAAGCCCTCCATGGTCGATTCCCCCTCCAGCGGAGCGCTGGCGAAGGCTCAAGATGGGATCTCGCGGATACAGAAGGTTACGGTGGTGGAAATAGTTTTTCGTTGGCTCCCTGGATGTTCTCGGGGTACGTGGGTATATATAGGAGGAAGAAGTAGGTCGGTGGCCGCCCGAGGGGCCCACGAGATAGGGGGCGTGCCCTGTAGGGGTGGGCGCGCCCTCCACCCTCGTGGCTGCCTTGACTGCTTCTTGACTTGCACTCCAAGTCCTATGGATCACATTCGTTCCAAAAATCACGCTCCCGAAGGTTTCATTCCGTTTGGACTCCGTTTGATATTCCTTTTCTTCGAAATACTGAAATAGGCAAAAAAAACAGCAATACGGGTTGGGCCTCCGGTTAGTAGGTTAGTCCCAAAAATGATATAAATGTGTAAAGTAAAGCCCATAAACATCCAAAACGGGTAATATAATAGCACGGAACAATCAAAAATTATAGATACCTTGGAGACGTATCACATGTACATCTAGTTCAAATTTGAATTACATACGGTCATTAAATGGCTAGGAAATCACTTAAATCTCTTTAAAAGGTCAAATGACCCCTGAAATTTTCCAAATTTTCACATGATAGTTAGTATCAGTGCACATTACAGGTAGAATTTTTTTGAAGACCGTAAGAGGAAGCTATCCGCCGTTCGTCATCAAACATGCATTGTTCCCTCTCGGAACCACGAGCCCTCTAGTGAGTTGCTCCGGTTTGTGAGGGGTGTGTGTCCAAACTTTCGTCAAGCAAGTCAATTTTTGTACCACATCATTTTGGTGGCATGACATTACATCAATCAAGGTTTCATGTTTTTTTGATTATTTTTTATTTTTTTGGAATAACAATGCCATGGCACTCCATGCATGTGTCTATGCCGTGAGACCAATATGTTTGAAAATATCTTCTAATTTACTGCCCATGGAATTAACTCGCACACAAGTACACAAATATAAATATTCAAACCGTTATGGTTAGCCGTTGCATGTATATCTAGTTCAAATTTGAATTATGGACGGTCATTAAATGGCTAGGAAATCACTTAAATCTATTTAAAAGGTCAAATGACCCGTGAAATTTTCCAAATTTTCACAAGACAGTTAGTATAAGTGCACATTACACGTAGAAAATTTTGAAGGCCGTAAGAGGAAGCTATCTGTCGTTCGTCAGGAAACATGCATTGTTCCCTCTCGGAACCACGAGCCTTCTAGTGAGTTGCTCTGGTTTGTGAGGGATGCGTGTCCAAACTTTCGTAAAACAGGCAAATTTTTGTACCACATCATCTTGGTGGTATGACATTACCTCAAGCAAGGTTTCGTGTTTTTAATTTTTTGGAATTTGAATGCCATGGCACTCCATGCTTAATTGTGTCATAGCCGTTAGACCAACATGTTTGAATTTTCCTTCCAATTCACTGCACGTGGAATTAAATCGCACACAAGTACACAAAATATGACTTTTCAAACTGTTTTGGTTAGCTGCTGCATGTACATGTAGTTCAAATCTTAAATTACGGTCATTAAATGGCTATAAAATCACTTAAATGTCTTAAAAGGTCAAATGACCCCTGAAATTTTCCAAAATTTGACATGATAGTTGTATTAGTACTATAAATTTTCTCATACATTTAAAACACCATCCATTGCCACTTTACTCCAAATTCGTCTTTCACAGCTAATAAAAATATCTACAACATCACACACAGTTGTTTTGTAGGAATCTTTTGCGATAAAAAAATCTGGGTCTATTTAAGTCTTCCTCCTTAAGCTTTGATACATCTCCACTTTTGCCCTTGTTTTGGACTCTAACTTGCATGATTTGAATGAAACTAACCCGGACTGATGGTGTTTTCAGTAGAACTGCCCTGGTGTTGTTTATTGTGCAGAAAACAAAAGTTCTCGGAATGACCTAAAAATCCACGGAGATAACTTTTGGAAAATATAAAAAATACAGGCGAAAGAATCAAGGCCAGGGGGCCCACGCCCTGTCCACGAGGGTGGGGGCGCGCCCTTCCCCCTGGGCGTGCCCCCCTGTCTCGTGGGCCCCCTGATGCTCCACCGACCTCAACTCCAACTCTATATATTCCGTTTCACGGGAAAAATATCAGGGAGAAAGTTTCATCACGTTTTATGATATGGAGCCACTGCCAAGCCCTAATCTCTCTCGGGAGGGCTGATCCGGAGTCTGTTCGGGGCTCTGGAGAGGGGGATTCGTCGCCGTCGTCATCATCAACCATCCTCCATCACCAATTTCATGATGCTCACCGCCGTGCATGAGTAATTCCATTGTAGGCTTGCTGGACGGTGATGGGTTGGATGAGATTTACCATGTAATCAAGTTAGTTTTGTTAGGGTTTGATCCCTAGTATCCACTATGTTCCGAGAATGATGTTGCTATGACTTTGCTATGCTTAATGCTTGTCACTAGAGCCCGAGTGCCATGATTTCAGATCTGAACCTATTGTGTTTTCATGAATATATGTGATTTCTTGATCCTATCTTGCAAGTCTATAGTCACCTATTATGTGCTATGATCCGACAACCCCGAAGTGACAATAATCGGGATACTTCTCGGTGATGACCGTAGTTTGAGGAGTTCATGTATTCACTATGTGTTAATGCTTTGGTCTGGTACTCTATTAAAAGGAGGCCTTAATATCCCTTAGTTTCCAGACCCCGCTGCCACGGGAGGGTAGGACAAAAGATGGCATGCATGCTCTTTTCCATAAGCACGTATGACTATATTCGGAATACATGCCTACATTACATTGATGAATTGGAGCTAGTTCTGTGTCACCCTATGTTATAACTATTACATGAGGAATCACATCCGACATAATTATCCATCACTGATCCAATGCCTACGAGCTTTTCACATATCGTGCTTTGCTTATTTATTTTTCTGTTGCTACTGTTACAATCACTACAAAACTGCTATCTTTACTTTTGCCACTATTACCATTACTATCATATTACTTTGCTACTAAATACTTTGCTGCAGATACTAAGTTATCCAGGTGTGGTTGAATTGACAACTCAATTGCTAATACTTGAGAATATTCTTTGGCTCCCCTTGTGTCGAACCAATAAATTTGGGTTGAATACTCTACCCTCGAAAACTGTTGCGATCCCCTATACTTGTGGGTTATCAAGACCATTTTCTGGCACCGTTGCCGGGGAGCTTAGCTCTATTCTTTGAGTCACTTGGGATTTATATCTGCTGATCACTATGAGGAACTTGAAAGACGAAAGAACTAAGATTTTTCCCTCAACTACGAGGGGAGGTAAGGAACTGCCATCTAGCTCTGCACTAGATTCTCCTTCTGTTTTGAGTAAGCTTGCGACACCTAAACCTGCTACTGCTATGAATTCTGATATGTTGCATGTTATCGATGATGCCACTTCTTCTATGCATGATACTTATGATGAAACTACTTCTATGCTTGATACTACTGTGCCATTAGGTGAATTTCTTGATGAACAACTTGCTAGGGTTAGAGAGAATGAAATTATTAAAGATGAAATCATTGATGATAGTGATGATGAAGGGTCTCCCCCTAAGTATGAATTGCATGTTGTTCCTGAGGGTTATGTTATGGATGAAGAAACTGCTAGAGATGTTTTTGCTTGCAATGATAGATCTGATCTTAAGAAATTACTAGCTAAACTTAAACAGAAAACTCTGAATGCTAGGATGAAATATGACCCTGCTTTTGCTACTTCACCTATCTTTGTTACTGATAAGGATTATGAAATCTCTATTGATCCTGAGATAATTACTTTGGTTGAATCTGATCCTTTTTATGGCTATGAATCTGAAACTGTTGTGGCACATCTTACCAAGTTAAATGATATAGCCACCCCGTTCACTAAAGATGAGAAGTCTCGCATTATTATATCCTTAAGATATTTCCATTCTCATTAAAGGGTGATGCTAAAACTTGGTTTAATTCTCTTGATCCTGGATGTGTGCGTAGTCCCGAGGATATGATTTATTACTTCTCTGCTAAATATCTCCCTGCTCATAAGAAACAAGTTGCCTTGCGGGAAATATATAATTTTGTGCAAATCAAAGAAGAGAGTCTCCCACAAGCTTGGGGGAGGCTTCTCCGATTACTTAATGATTTGCCTGATCATCCTCTTAAGAAAAATGAAATACTTGATATCTTTTATAATGGACAAACCGATGCTTCCAAGGACCACTTGGATAGTTGTGCTGGTTGTGTTTTCAAGGAAAGAACAGTCGACCAAGCTGAATTACTATTGAATAATATGTTGACTAATGAAAATAATTGGACTCTTCCTGAGCCAAATGGAGCCAACTCCTGAGCCTATTCCTAAACCAACTCCGAAGAAGAGGGGTGTTCTATTTCTCAGTCTTGAAGATATGCAAGAGGCAAAGAAATCAATGAAAGAAAAAGGTATTAAAGCTGAAGATGTTAAGAATTTACCTCCTATTGAAGAAATACATGGTCTTAATATACCGCCTGTTGAAGAAACACATTGTCTTGATAACCCAACACAGGTAGTAAAGGTAAATTCTCTCTATAGATATGATAAAGTTGAAATCCCGTCTACTAAATTTCATAGCCAATGTTTAGATGAATTTGATGACTTTATGGCTAGACAAGAAACTTTTAATGCTTATGTTGGTAGAGAATTAAAGAGTAATGCTGTTATGATAGGACGCTTGAGTGATTATATGGCTAGAGTTAAAGGTGAACTTAAACTCATTAGCAAATATGCTTCTATGGTTACCACTCAAGCTGAACAAGTACTTAAAGCTCAAAGTGATTTGCTCGATGAATTGAATAATAAACATGATTTTGCTGTTAGAGTGGCTACTAGAACTGGTAGAATGACTCAGGAACCTTTGTATCCTGAAGGCCACCCTAAGAGAATTGAGTAAGATTCTCAGAGAAATAATGTAGATGCACCTAGTTCTTCTAAAAAGAAGAAAAAGAAAAACGATTGGACTTTGCATGCTTCTAGTGAACCTGTTATAGACACACCTGAGAATCCCAATGATATCTCTATTTCTGATGTTGAAACACAATCAGGTGATGAACATGAACCTAGTGATAATGTTCATGTAGATGCTCAACCTAGCAATAATAATGATGTAGAGATTGAACCTGCTGTTGATCTTGATAACTCACAAACAAAGAATCAATGTTATGATAAGAGAGATTTTGTTGCTAGGAAGCACGGTAGAGAAAGAGAACCAAGGGTCTAGAAACCCATGCCCTCTCCTCCTAAACCATCCAAGACAAAGAATGATGAGGATTTTGAACGCTTTGCTGAAATGATTAGGCCTATCTTCTTACGTATGCGCTTAACTGATATGCATAAAGTAAACCCTTATGCTAAGTACATGAAGGATATCATTACAAATAAAAGAAAGATACCGAAAGCTGAAATTTCCACCATGCTTTCTAATTATACTTTTAAGGGTGGAATACCAAAGAAACTTGGAGATCCAGGAGTACCGACTATACCATGCTCCATTAAAAGAAATTATGTTAAAAATGCTTTATGTGATCTTGGAGACGGTGTTAGTGTTATGCCCCTCTCTTTATATCGTAGACTCGAATTGAATAAGTTGACACCTACTTAAATATCTTTGCAAATGGCTGATAAATCAACTGCTATACATGTCGGTATTTGTGAGGATGTGCCTGTTGTGGTTGCAAATGTCACTATCTTAACGGACTTTGTTATTCTTGATATTCCTGAGGACGATAGTATGTCGATTATCCTTGGTAGACCCTTTTTGAATACTGCAGGGGCTGTTATTGATTGTAACAAAGGCAATGTCACTTTTCATGTTAATGGTAATGAGCATACGGTACACTTTCCGAGGAAACAACCTCAAGTTCATAGCATCAATTCTATTGGAAAAGTTCCAACTATCATTATTGGAGGTTTTGAATTTCCTCTTCCCACTGTCAAGAAAAAGTATGATATTCTTATTGTTGGGGATGTGCATATCCCGGTTGAGGTAACCTAGTGTTATTCGAAATTTCTCCGGTTCCGTGTTATTCGGAATGAGTTTGTTAACAAGACTTGATCAACCTTGTTAGTGGATTCATTTTGATGATCATGAGATGGATGAAACTAGAAGGCAAAACCTTCTGTACCCTCTTTTTACTTTCTGTTATTTAGAATAAATAATGCAAAAATAGTATTATCTGTCTGTTTTCTGAATTATCAATGCAATAAAATATTCCAAAAATAAAAGTGCTCCAAAATGCCCTGCAAATTTAGTATGAATTTTTATGGAATATTTGAAGATTTTAGGCACTGAGAACACAGCGGGGGGGCAAGCACCTGGCCACGAGGGTGGAGGGCGCGCCCACTCCCCATGGGCGCGCCCCTGTCTCATGGGCCCACGGTGGCCCCCCTCCACTTATTCCTGCACCCACACACTCCATCTTCCTCCCAAAAAAATCCCCATCCAGCTCAAGCATGAGTTCTAGCTCATTTTGTTGCGATTTTCGATTTCCTTGCTCAAAGCTCCATTCACAAAACTGCTTTGGGAGATTGTTGCTTGGTATGTGACTCCTCCATTGGTCCAATTAGTTTTTGTTCTAGTGCTTTATTCATTGCAAATTTTTGCTGCATAGGTGACCCTGTTCTTGAGCTTGCATGTCAAATTTATTAGGTCCCAAGTAATTCTAATGCATGATATAGGCTCTAGGCACTTGTGAGAGTAGTTGCTATCAATCTTGTCTAGTTTGATTCACTTTTATTTTGAAATTACTAAAAATTTCAGAAATTTTTCAAAGGAAGAAATATGTCCAGGAGAATGTACCAAGGTGGTTCCTCAACAAAGAGAGGACCTAGGCGTGCTATGCATGAGCAAGACGATGAACCACCAAGGGAAGCTGAGGTGCGATCTTGTGAATGGCCGTCAAAAGAGTTTATGGCCAATGCAGGCATCAAGGATGAATTTGACGCATATGTGCGTAATGCCGATCTTGAGGACTTCATACAAGATAAGTGTCCTCAGTACTACCAATTGACTGATTCATTTGTGAGAAGATTTAAATATACATCTTCGCATAATTCTTAGAATGTCCTGTTTGATATTTATGATCAATCTTATACCATGGACTTAGAAGATTTCACAACTGTTTGCAAACTCCCACAGTGGGGCAATGTTAATGAACCCCACAAATTTGAATATAAAGACTTTCTTGCTAGTATCACTGTGGGAGAATCTAGGGATATAGCACAAGCTACCATAGGGAGCATTCATTTTCCTGCTATACATTATTTTGCTCTCTTCATTGGTAGATGCATTAACGGTAAAGATGAAGCATGTCACATGTGTGTCCCTGATCTTTGTGTCCTCAAGAGTGCTGTATTAGGTAATAAAGATTACAACTTGGGGGCAATAGTCGCACGTAGGTTGTATAATATTGGTATATCTAGAGATTTATTTGGAGGAATTTATGCGACCCGTGTTGCTAATTATCTTGGTATATCTCCACGTGAGGGTGATATGGAGTTGCCTGCCACTTATTTAGATTTTGACGCTATGGTCAGGCACCATTTTCTTGTGAGGAATGAACAATTCCTCCAGTATCGACTAATCTTTGACAGACGTCGCACTGTCCATGTTACTCTCCCTGCTCCTTCCCTTTTTGATTACCAAGCAAAACGAATATATGTTGTCACCAGGGAGGAGGCAGCCGAACACGAGAGGAGAGCGGAGGCAGCTCGCCCACATGTCGCAGCTCAGGAGGCATTGGCTTCTGCATCTCAGTACGACCCCGGTTATAACCTGGGATATCAGTCAGGCTATCCTTGGCATTAGACCAACTTAGGCCAAAAGCCTAAGCTTGGGGGAGTACATATTTCTCACCAACTTTACATTCATGTTCACACACTTCTAGTTGTCGGTGCTCATACTCTTTCATTGTATTATCGATGCTAGTTTAATTTTATTTTTCTAGCTTTCTTCTTGTGTGTTTGATAAACCTTAATAAAACCAAAAAAATTAGTTAGTTTAATTTCCATGCTTGTAGTAGTAATTAAAATGAAAACCCAAAAAGATTTCTAGTTCTTCTTTTACTTGTTGGGAGCTTTCCGTGTAAATAGTTTTATTTCTTTTCTTTCCTTTGAGGGTCGAGAGGAGAAGACCATAATGAAAATGTTTAGTGGCTCTCATGTGCATGATTGTTGATTTAACTAGAGCCCATATTACTTTGTCTTCTCCCTTGAATTGAATGCTTGCAGATTCCATCTTAGTCCAATGCACGTGCACTATTATTATTATACACACCGTTTGGTCGTGCAAGTGAAAGGCAATAATAACGATATATGATGGACTGATCGAGATGAGAGAAGCTGGTATGAACACGAACTCTTTTGTTTTTGTAAATATGATGAGTTCATCGTTCCTGATTCAGCCTATTATAAATAAACATGTTTGCAATGACAATTAGAGATTATAGTTGCTTATGCCATGCTTGATTAGCTAGGAGCTTATAATGGTTTACCTTGCGTGCCAACATGCTATTAAAATGGTTGTGATGTGGTATGATAGGATGGTATCCTCCTTTGAATGATTTGGGTGACTTGACACATGTTCACGCATGTAGTTGAAACAAAATCAACATAGCCTTCATGATATTTATGTTTATGGTGGATTATATCCTACTCATGCTTTCACTCAGTGTTTATTAATTTTAATGCATGTTCATGACTGTTTTCGCTCTCTCAGTTGGTCGTTTCCCAGTCTTTTGCTAACCTTCACCTGTACTAAGCGGGAATACTGCTTGTGCATCCAAACTCCATAAACCCCAAAGTTATTCCATATGAGTCCACCATACCTTCCTATATGCGGTATTTACATGTCGTTCCAAGTAAATTTGTATGTGCCAAACTCCAAACCTTCAAATGAAATTCTGCTTTGTATGCTCGAGCAGCTCATGTTTCAACTAGGGCTGTCTGTATCTTCCATGCTAGGTGGGTTATTCTCAAGAGGAGTGGACTCCGCTCCTCATTCACGAGAAAATGGCTGGTAACCGGGATGCTGTTGGGGAACGTAGTAATTTCAAAAATTTCCTACGCACACGCAAGATCATGGTGATGGCATAGCAACGAGAGGGGAGAGTATTGTCCACGTACTATCGTAGACCGTAAGCGGAAGCGTTATGACAACGCGGTTGATGTAGTCGTACGTCTTCACGATCCGACCGATCCAAGTACCGAACGTACGGCACCTCCGAGTTCAGCACACGTTCAGCTCGATGATGATCCCCGGGCTCCGATCCAGCAAAGCTTCGGGGATGAGTTCCGTCAGCACGACGGCGTGGTGACGATGATGATGCTCTACCGGCATAGGGCTTCGCCTAAACTCCGCGACGATATGACCGAGGTGGAATATGGTGGAGGGGGGCACCGCACACGGCTAAGGAACGATTTGTAGATCAACTTGTGTGTACTGGGGTGCCCCCCTGCCCCTATATATAAAGGAGCAAGGGAGGGGGAGGCCGGCCCTAGGAGGAGGGCACGCCAAGGGGAGTCCTACTCCCACCGGGAGTAGGACTCCTTCTTTCCTAGTCCAACTAGAAGAAGGGGAGGAAAGGAGGGAAGTGGAGAAGGAAGGGAGAGACGGACTGCGCCCCAAAACCCTTGTCCAATTCGGACTGGGCTCGGGAGGGGCGCGCGCCACCTCCTGGCTCCTTCCCACTAAAGCCCATTAAGGCCCAATACTCTCCCCCGTATTCCCGTAACTCCCCGGTACTCCCGAAATACCCGAATCACTCGGAACCTTTCCGAACTCCGAATATATTCATCCAATATATCGATCTTTACGTCTCGACCATTTCGAGACTCCTCGTCATGTCCCCGATCTCATCCGGAACTCCGAACTCCTTCGGTACATCAAAACTCATAATAAAATTGTCATCAAAACCTTAAGCGTGCGGACCCTACGGGTTCGAGAACTATGTAGACATGACCTAGAACTATTCTCGGTCAATAACCAATAGCGGAACCTGGATGCCCATATTGGCTCCTACATATTCTACGAAGATCTTTATCGGTCAAACCGCATAACAACATACGTTGTTCCCTTTGTCATCGGTATGTTACTTGCCCGAGATTCGATCGTCGGTATCCAATACCTAGTTCAATCTCGTTACCGGCAAGTCTCTTTACTCGTTACGTAATGCATCATTCCGTAACTAACTCATTAGCTACATTGCTTGCAAGGCTTATAGTGATGTGCATTACCGAGAGGGCCCAGAGATACCTCTCCGACAATCGGAGTGACAAAACCTAATCTCGAAATACGCCAACCCAACATGTACCTTTGGAGACACCTGTAGTACTCCTTTATAATCACTCAGTTACGTTGTGACGTTTGGTAGCACCCAAAGTGTTCCTCCGGTAAATGGGAGTTGCATAATCTCATAGTTACAGGAACATGTATATGTCATGAAGAAAGCAATAGCAACATACTAAACGATCAAGTGCTAGGCTAACGGAATGGGTCAAGTCAATCACATCATTCTCCTAATGATGTGACCCCGTTAATCAAATGACAACTCATGTCCATGGCTAGGAAACTTAACCATCTTTGATTCACGAGCTAGTCAAGTAGAGGCATACTAGTGACACTATGTTTGTCTATGTATTCACACATGTATCAAGTTTCTGGTTAATACAATTCTAGCATGAATAATAAACATTTATCATGAAATAAGGAAATAAATAATAACTTTATTATTGCCTCTAGGGCATATTTCCTTCAGTCTCCCACTTGCACTAGAGTCAATAATCTAGTTCACATCGCCATGTGATTTAACACCAATATTCATATCTGTATATGATTAACACCCATAGTTCACATCATCATGTGACCAACACCCAAAGGGTTTACTAGAGTCAATAATCTAGTTCACATCGCTATGTGATTAATACCCAAAGAGTACTAAGGTGTGATCATGTTTTGCTTGTGAGAGAAGCTTAGTCAATGGGTCTGTCACATTCAGTGCCATATGTATTTTGCAAAATATTCTATGTCTACAATGCTCTGTACGGAGCTACTCTAGCTAATTGCTCCCACTTTCAATATGTATCCAGATTGAGACTTAGAGTCATCTGGATCAGTGTAAAAGTTTGCACCGATGTAACTTTTACAACGAACTCTTTTATCACCTCCATAATCGAGAAACATCTCCTTAGTCCTCACTAAGGATATTCTTGACCAATGTCCAGTGATCTACTCCTAGATCACTATTGTACTCCCTTGCCAAACCACGGCACAGTATACAATAGGTCTGGTCTATAGCATGGCATACTTTTATAGAACCTATGACTGATGCATAGGGAATGACTTATCATTCTCTTTTTCTATTTTCTGCTATGGTCGGGTTTTGAGTCTTACTCAACTTCACACCTTGCAACATAGACAAGAACTCCTTCTTTGACTGTTCTATTTTGAACTACTTCAAAATTTTATCAAGGTATGTATTTATTGAAAAATCTTATCAAGCGTCTTGATCTATCTTATAGATCTTGATGCTCAATGTGTAAGCAGCTTAACTGGGGTCTTTCATTGAAAAACTTTTATTCAAGTATCCTTTTATGTTGTCCAGAAATTCTATATCATTTCCAATCAACAATATGTCTTGCACATATAATATCAGAAATGCTACAGAGCTCCCACTCACTTTCTTGTAAATACAGGTCTTTCCAAAAGTCTGTATAAAACCATATGCTTTGATCAACTCATCAAAGTGCATATTCCAACTCCGAGATGCTTGCACTAGTCCATTGATGGATCGCTGGAGCTTGCACATTTTGTTAGCACCTTTAGGATTGAAAAAACTTTCTGGTTGCATCATATACAACTCTTCTTTAAAGAATCCATTGAGGAATGCAGTTTTGACATCCATTTGCCAGATTTCATAAAATGTGGCAATTGCTAACATGATTCGGACAGACTTATGCATCGATACGAGTGAGAAAATCTCATCGTATTCAACATCTTGAACTTGTCGAAAACCTTTCGCAACAAGTCGAGCTTAGTAGATAGTAACACTACTATCAGTGTTCGTCTTCCTCTTGAAGATCCATTTATTTAACATGGCTTGCTGATCATCGGGCAAGTCAATCAAAGTCCATACTTTGTTCTCATACATGGATCATATCTCAGATTTTATGGCCTCAAGCCATTTCGCGGAATCTGGGCTCATCATCGCTTCCTCATAGTTCGTAGGTTTATCATGATCTAGTAACATGACTTTCAGAACAGGATTACCGTACCACTCTGGCGCGGACCGTACTCTGGAAGACCTACGAGGTTCTGTAGTAACTCGATCTGAAGTTTCATGATCATCATCATTAGCTTCCTCACTAATTGGTGTAGGAATCAGTGGAACTGATTTCAGTGATGAACTATTTTCCAATTAGGGAGAAGGTACAGTTACCTAATCAAGTTCTACTTTCCTCCCACTCACTTCTTTCGAGAGAAACTCCTTCTCTAGAAAGGATCCATTCTTAGCAACGAATGTTTTGCCTTCGAATCTATGATAGAAGGTGTAACCAAAAGTTTTCTTTGGGTATTCTATGAAGAAGCACTTCTCCGCTTTGGGTTCGAGCTTATCAAGTTGAAAACCTTTTTCATATAAGCATCGCAACTCCAAACTTTAAGAAATGACAGCTTAGGTTTACTGCTAAACCATAGTTCATACGGTGTCGTCTCAACGGATTTAGATGGTGCCCTATTAAACGTGAATGCAGGTGTCTCTAATGCATAACCCCAAAACAATAGTGGTAAACTGATAAGAGATATCATAGATCGCACCATATCTAGTAAAGTACGATTACGACGTTCGGACACATCATTACATTGTGGTGTTCCAGGTGGCGTGAGTTTGTGAAACTATTCCACATTGTTTTAATTGAAGACCAAACTCGTAACTCAAATATTCTCCTCCACGATCAGATCGTAGAAACTTTATTTTCTTGTTACGATGATTTTCAACTTCACTCTGAAATTCTTTGAACTTTTCAACTATTTCAGACTTTATGTTTCATTAAGTAGATATACGCATATCTGCTCAAATCATCTGTGAAGGTTAGAAAATAACGATACTTGCTACGAGCCTTCATACTCATTGGTCTGTATACATCAGTATGTATTCTTTCCAACAAGTCAGTAGCTCGTTCCATTGTTCCAAAGAATGGAGTTTTAGTCATCTTGCCCAAAAGGCACGGTTCGCAAGTATCAAATGATTCATAACCAAGTGATTCCGAAAATCCATCTTTATGGAGTTTCTTCATGCGCTTTACACCGATATGACCCAAACGGCAGTGCCACAAATAAGTTGCACTATCATTATTAACTTTGCATCTTTTGGCTTCAATATTATGAATATGTGTATCACACGATCGAGACCCAACAAACCATTTTCATTGGGTGTATGACCATAGAAGGTTTTATTCATGTAAACAGAACAACAATTATTCTCTAACTTACATGAATAACCGTACTGCAATAGACATGATCAAATCATATTCATGCTCAACGGAAACACCAAATAACACTTATTTAGGTTTAACACTAATCCCGAAAGTATGGGAGTGTGCGATGATGATCATATCAATCTTGGAACTATTTCCAACACACATCGTCACTTCATCCTTAACTAGTCTCTGTTTATTCTGCAACTCCCGTTTCGAGTTACTAATCTTAGCAACTGAACTAGTATCAAATACTGAGGGGTTGCTATAAACACTAGTAAAGTACACATCAATAACATGTATATCAAACATACTTATGTTCACTTTGCCATCCTTCTTATCCGTCAATCACTTGGGGTAGTACCTCTTCCGGTGACCAGTCTCTTTGCAGTAGAAGCACTTAGTCTCAGGCTTAGGACCAGACTTGGATTTCTTCACTTGAGCAGCAACTTGCTTGCCGTTCTTCTTGAAGTTCCCCTTCTTTTCCCTTTGCCTTTTTCTTGAAACTAGTGATCTTGTTAACCATCAACACTTGATACTCTTTTCTTGATTTCTACCTTCGCCGATCTCAACATCGCGAAGAGCTCAGGAATAACTTTCGTCATCCCTTGCATATTATAGTTCATCACGAAGTTCTAGTAACTTAGTGATGGTGACTAGAGAATTCTTTCAATCACTATCTTATCTGGAAGATTAACTCCCACTTGATTCAAGCGATTGAAGTACCCAGACAATCTGAGCACATGCTCACTAGTTGAGCGATTCTCCTCCATCTTTTAGCTATAGAACTTGTTGGAGACTTCATATCTCTCAATTCGGGTATTTGCTTGAAATATTAACTTCAACTCCTGGAACATCTTATATGGTCCATGACGTTCAAAAACGTCTTGGAAGTCCCGATTCTAAGCCGTTAAGCATGGTGCACTAAACTATCAAGTAGTCATCATATTGAGCTAGCTAAACGTTCATAACGCCTACATCTGCTCCTGCAATAGGTCTGTCACCTAGCGGTGCATCAGGGACATAATTCTTCTGTGCAGCAATGAGGATAAACCTCATGTCATGGATCTAATCCGCATCATTGCTACTAACATCTTTCAACACAGTTTTCTCTAGGAACATATCAAAATAAACATATGAAAGCAACAACGCGAGCTATTGATCTACAACATAATTTGCAAAATACTACTAGGACTAAGTTCATGATAAATTAAAGTTCAATTAATCATATTACTTAAGAACTCCCACTTAGATAGACATCCCTCTAATCCTCTAAGTGATCACGTGATCCAAATCAACTAAACCATGTCCGATCATCACGTGAGATGGAGTAGTTTCAATGGTGAACATCACTATGTTGATCATATCTACTATATGATTCACGCTCGACCTTTCGGTCTCCGTGTTCCGAGGCCATATATGTATATGCTAGGCTCGTCAAGTTTAACCTGAGTATTCCGCGTGTGCAATTGTTTTGCACCCATTGTATTTGAACGTAGAGCCTATCACACCCGATCATCACGTGGTGTCTCAGCAAGAAGAACTTTCGCAACGGTGCATACTCAGGGAGAACACTTCTTGATAATTAGTGAGATATCATCTTAAAATGCTACCGTCAAACAAAACAGAATAAGATGTATAACAGATAAACATCATATGCAATCAAAATATGTGACATGATATGGCCATGATCATCTTGCGCCTTTGATCTCCATCTCCAAAGTACTGTCATGATCTCTATCGTCACCGGCACGACACCATGATCTTCATCATCTTGATCTATATCAATGTGTCGTCACATGGTCGTCTCGCCAACTATTGCTCTTGCAACTATTGCTATCGCATATGATAAAGTAAAGCAATTATTTGGCACTTGCATCTTATGCAACAAAGAGACAACCATAGGGTTTCTGCCAGTTGCCGATAACTTCAACAAAACATGATCATCTCATACAACAACTTATATCTCATCACGTCTTGACCATATCACATCACAACATGCCCTGCAAAAACAAGTTAGACGTCCTCTACTTTGTTGTTGCAAATTTTACGTGGCTGCTACGGACTGAGCAAGAACCGTTCTTACCTACGCATCAAAACCACAACGATAGTTCGTCAAGTTAGTGCTGTTTTAACCTTCGCAAGGACCGGGCGTAGCCACACTCAGTTCAACTAAAGTTGGAGAAACTGACACCCGCCAGCCACCTGTGTGCAAAGCACGGCGGTAGAACCAGTCTCGCTAAGCGTACGCGTAATGTCGGTTCGGGCCGCTTCATCCAACAATACCGCCGAACCAAAGTATGACATGCTGGTAAGCAGTATGACTTATATTGCCCACAACTCACTTGTGTTCTACTCGTGCATATGACATCTGCACATAAAACCTAGGCTCTGATACCACTATTGGGGAACGTAGTAATTTCAAAATTTTCCTACGCACACGCAAGATCATGGTGATGGCATAGCAACGAGAGGGGAGAGTATTGTCCATGTACTATCGTAGACCGTAAGCGGAAGCGTTATGACAACGCGGTTGATGTAGTCGTACGTCTTCACGATCCGACCGATCCAAGTACCGAACATACGGCACTTCCGAGTTCAGCACACGTTCAGCTCGATGATGATCCCCAGGCTCCGACCCAGCAAAGCTTCAGGGATGAGTTCCGTCAGCACGACGACGTGGTGACGATGATGATGCTCTATCAGCGCAGGGCTTCGCCTAAACTCCGCGACGATATGACCGAGGTGGAATATGGTGGAGGGGGGCACCGCACACGGCTAAGGAACGATCCATAGATCAACTTGTGTGTACTGGGGTGCCCCCTGCCCCTGTATATAAAGGAGCAAGGGAGGGGGAGGCCGGCCCTAGGAGGAGGCGCGCCAAGGGGAGTCCTACTCCCACCGGGAGTAGGACTCCTTCTTTCCTAGTCCAACTAGGAGAAGGGGGGGAAAGGAGGGAAGTGGAGAAGGAAGGGAGAGAGGGACCGCGCCCCAAAACCCTTGTCCAATTAGGACTAGGCTTGGGAGGGGCGCGTGCCACCTCCTGGCTCCTTCCCACTAAAGCCCATTAAGGCCCAATACTCTTCCCCGTATTCCCGTAACTCCCAGTACTCCCGAAAATACCCGAATCACTCGGAACCTTTCCGAACTCCGAATATAGTCGTCCAATATATCGATCTTTACGTCTCGACCATTTTGAGACTCCTCGTCATGTCCTCGATCTCATCCGGGACTCCGAACTCCTTCGGTACATCAAAACTCATAATAAAACTGTCATCAAAACCTTAAGCGTGCGGACCCTACGGGTTCGAGAACTATGTAGACATGACCTAGAACTATTCTCGGTCAATAACCAATAGCGGAATCTGGATGCCCATATTGGCTCCTACATATTCTACGAAGATCTTTATCGGTCAAACCGCATAACAACATACGTTGTTCCCTTTGTCATCGGTATGTTACTTGCCCGAGATTCGATCGTCGGTATCCAATACCTAGTTCAATCTCGTTACCGGCAAGTCTCTTTACTCGTTACGTAATGCATCATTCCGTAACTAACTCATTAGCTACATTGCTTGCAAGGCTTATAGTGATGTGCATTACCGAGAGGGCCCAGAGATACCTCTCCGACAATCGGAGTGACAAAACCTAATCTCGAAATACGCCAACCCAACATGTACCTTTGGAGACACCTGTAGTACTACTTTATAATCACCCAGTTACGTTGTGACGTTTGGTAGCACCCAAAGTGTTCCTCCGGTAAACGGGAGTTGCATAATCTCATAGTTACAGGAACATGTATAAGTCATAAAGAAAGCAATAGCAACATACTAAACGATCAAGTGCTAGGCTAACGGAATGGGTCAAGTCAATCACATCATTCTCCTAATGATGTGACCCCGTTAATCAAATGACAACTCATGTCCATGGCTAGGAAACTTAACCATCTTTGATTCACGAGCTAGTCAAGTAGAGGCATACTAGTGACACTATATTTGTCTATGTATCACACATGTATCAAGTTTCCGGTTAATACAATTCTAGCATGAATAATAAACATTTATCATGAAATAAGGAAATAAATAATAACTTTATTATTGCCTCTAGGGCATATTTCCTTTAGATGCCCAGTCCCATGATCAAAAAGATCAAAGCAAAACAAAAAAATTAAAACAAAACTCCCCCAAGACTGTTGTTGGTATGGACGGTACCCCGTTGTTTCGGATGGCCGTGGAGTGTGCTTGTTGGTGGTGGGGGAGTATAAACTTTACCATTCTGTTTGGGAACCGCCTATAATGTATGTAGCATGGAAGATATCGAGATCTCATACTTGTTGCGTTGATAGTGAAAGTATACCGCTCAAAATGTTGTTCATCTCTATTTTAAAATTGAGCTCTGGCACCTCTACAATTCCCTGCTTCCCTCTGTGAAGGGCCAATCTATTTACTTCTATGTCGAGTCATCACCCTCTTATTAAAAAGCACCTGCTGGAGAGCACACTGTCATTTGCATGCATTACTATTAGTTTATATTGGGTATGACTTGACTGGATCTCTTTTACCATGAATTACGATGTTTAGTCAGTCCTTGATCTTTAAAGGTGATCTGCATTTATGTTTTGTGGTCTTAGAAAGGGCTAGCGAGATACCATCTTGTTATATCATATTATGATTGTTTTGATAAAGTGTTGTCATCCGAGTTTTATTATTATTGCTCGCTAGTTGATTATGCCATTGATATGAGTAAACATGAGACCTAAGTGTTATTGTGAATATGGTTAGTTCATAATCTTTGCTGAAAACTTGAATGTTGGCTTTACATATTTACAACAACTAGAGCAAACAGAGTTTGTAAAAGTTTTTCTTTATCACTTTCAGTTTATCAACTGAATTGCTTGAGGACAAGCAAAGGTTTAAGCTTGGGCGAGTTGATACGTCTCCAACGTATCTACTTTTCCAAACACTTTTGCCCTTGTTTTGGACTCTAACTTGCATGATTTGAATGAAACTAACCCGGACTGACGCTGTTTTCAGCAGAACTGCCACACTGTTGTTTATTGTGCAGAAAACAAAAGTTCTCGGCATGACCTAAAAATCCACGGAGATAACTTTTGGAAAATAAAAAAAATACTGGCGAAAGAATCAAGACCAGGGGGCCCACACCCTGTCCACGAGGGTGGGGGGCGCGCCCCCTCCCCCTAGGCGTGACCCCCTGTATCGTGGCCCCCCTGATGCTCCACCGACCTCAACTCCAACTCTATATATTCCTTTTCACGGATAAAAAAATCAGGGAGAAAGTTTCATCTCATTTTACTATACGGAGCTGCCGCCAAGCCCTAATCTCTCTTGGGAGGGCTGATCTGGAGTCCGTTCGGGGCTCCGGAGAGGGGGATTCGTCGTCGTCGTCATCATCAACCATCCTCCATCACCAATTTCATGATGCTCACCGCCGTGCATGAGTAATTCCATCGTAGGCTTGTTGGACGGTGATGGGTTGGATGAGATTTACCATGTAATCAAGTTTGTTTTGTTAGGGTTTGATCCCTAGTATCCACTATGTTCTGAGATTGATGTTGCTATGACTTTGCTATGCTTAATGCTTGTCACTAGGGCCCGAGTGCCATGATTTCAGATCTGAACCTATTATGTTTTCATGAATATATGTGAGTTCTTGATCCTATCTAGCAAGTCTATAGTCACCTATTATGTGTTACAATCTGACAACCCCGAAGTGACAATAATCGGATACTTCTCGGTGATGACCGTAGTTGGAGGAGTTCATGTATTCACTATGTGTTAATGCTATGGTCCGGTGCTCTATTAAAAGGAGGCCTTAATATCCCCTAGTTTCCACTAGGACCCCGCTGCCACGGGAGAGTAGGACAAAAGATGTCATGCAAGTTCTTTTCCATAAGCACGTATGACTATATTTGGAATACATGCCTACATTACATTGATGAATTGGAGCTAGTTCTGTGTCACCCTATGTTATAACTATTACATGAGGAATCGCATCCGACATAATTATCCATCACTGATCCAATGCCTACGAGCTTTTCACATATTGTGCTTTACTTATTTACTTTTCCGTTGCTACTGTTACAATCACTACAAAACTGTTATCTTTACTTTTGCCACTGCTACCATTACTATCATATTACTTTGCTACTAAATACTTTGCTGCAGATACTAAGTTATCCAGGTGTGGTTGAATTGACAACTCAACTGCTAATACTTGAGAATATTCTTTGGCTCCCCTTGTGTCGAAACAATAAATTTGGGTTGAATATTCTACCCCCGAAAACTGTTGCGATCCCCTATACTTGTGGGTTATCAAGCTTCGCTGGCTCGTCTGCTCCAGTGCCGGCAACCCCGAATCCACAAAACCCGATCCCCATTCCCGCGCCCCCTTCTTGCAAAGATGACGTCGTGGAAGCGCTTCGTGAAGGCACGTACAATGGGCGCGTCCCCCTCGAGCGCCGCCGCCTGCGCCGAGAGCGCAGCCGCCTATGCCGAGAGTGCCGCCGCATCCACATTGAGCACAGCTGCTTCCACCGAGAGGGCTTCTGCGGCAGCCGACAAGGCAGCTGCAGTAGCCGAGACTGCTGCAGCTGCTGTTGCGACGGCGACTGCAAACGCTGAGAGCGCTTGAGCTGCCGTCCGTGCCGCCGATGTCGCCCTGGCCCGGGTCGAGGCCATCCACACCAAGATATTCCAGGCCACCTCAGAATCTAGCATGCAACCCACGTCCGAAAAGGCGGCGGTGGCGATGGAGCACCTGCTTCCTCATGAGGTCGTCGAGCGGGAGCTGGAGATGCAGGGGCGGCGGAGATCGAGGAGCGCCGGGAGGAGGAGTTGCGCGTGGACCAGGTCATGGTAGAGAAGAGTCTGTCCGTTGAGAAATCGGCGGTGGAGTACCAATGCGAGCTCTGGCGCAACCACTACTACGAGTACTACAACCTTGAGGGCGGCGCCGAGGACGCGGTCGACTTCAGCAGTGGGGATGCGGAGTCCACCAATGGCGGCATGTCGCCAGGACAAGTCATCGACATCTCATCTCAACCGGCGACGCATAGGCCGGCGCGGCGGCGGATTTGTTAAAATTATTCGTACTTAGGCTTTGTTTTTTTAATGTTGGTCTTTTGTTGGAGCAATGTTTAGGTGAACTGTCTCTGTTTAATTACTAAAATTGCTTGATTCAGTAACTCTAGTCTGTGTGATGTACGCTCTTTTGTGTGCCCAAATTAGCAAGCGATGTTAAATTATGCAATGACGTACGCAGGAAAATTTCCACCAAAATTTCAATTTTCAAACTCATCCCATGCACGTTAAGCAGAAGAATCGTTTGCGATGCACACTATCGTTCAAAGTGAATGGTGTCCGGCGGCACTGGGCGCAAAGTTTCCCTCCACATTTCGAAATTTTTGGCCTACCGCCGAAATATCTACCCTCCCCCCTCCCCATCCCCTTTTCTCCCCGACCACAAGTCACATTTCCCAGGTTTCCCCCTTCCTTCCTTCCTTCCTAAGATATAGCCGCTTCCTCGCTTGCTTCCACGCTCTCGCCGTCTCGCATCCTACCGTCGGGGTCGCCATGGTCATCTTCAAAGATCTCTCCAGCGGTTCCTCCTCCGACGACGACTCCACCACCCGGGTATGCCTTCTTCTCTCTCTCTCTCTCGGGCTATGACTTTGAATGAAGGATTTTTACCCGACGATCGATTTGAGTCATTTCTTCCTCTTGTAGTTCCCTAGGATCTTCAGTTGCAACGAATGGAGCAGGGTGGCTGAAGATTTGTCTGCTCGTTGTCACCATCAATCTCCATGTATGAAGCTAGTTGCGTTTGAATCTGTGGACAGTGGGAGGAAGTTTCTGGCATGTGCAGAGAAGGTTAGATCCTCTTTTGTTGTTACAAATCATTTGTTAGATGTGATTCAGACACTGTCACGGTCCCGACCCATTCATACCACACCTTCAACCAAACGCATCCTAAGATAGTGTCACAGTTTGTACCTAGTATCTAAAAATGTTGCCATCTCATCAGCTGTGCATTAGAAAATTATTTGGCACCGCTTCAGCAGTTTGTGGAGCCCACTTGTCCACACATCCGAGCAGCCAAGCAGTAAAATACTAAATCTTTATGCCACGAAGGAACTGGGCATCGGAGCAACTAGGTGCTCTGGAGTTCGGGTCCCTGATTTTTTTCCACTGCATCGGCTCGCCAGTGCAGGGCACCGGTGCGAGATGTAGCAACAGTTGTCTTTACACCGGTTTTGGCATACATAGTGGACATCTTAGTGCTATTAGTTCTATGTTACTAAATTTGTGCATGTACACACCTGTTAGTATCAATTTGATGTCATCCAAACACTATCACTATGTTGTTGCACTTATATTTACCTTCCTCATAAAATGTTCAATTTGTTATTTATAGTACATGAGTAAGAACTTATAGCGTTGTTGTAGTTAATTATGGCTTCTGATGTTTCTAAATTTGGTTGTTGTCTCAGTAGCAATTAATTCATTTGCACATTGATCTTTTTGAGAAGATATGTCATAATTAACCTGTTTCTTCAGTTTTTCAAAATAAGTATTTGGTGATTTTCTATGTTGCTATAAACCCATTTCCCCTACAATTGTTACTGATCTAGTTTTAAATATTATAGGATGAACGAAAGTGTTCTTACTTGGAGTGGGTTGATCAAGAGTGGCCACAGTTTTATAAGATGTGCCTTGCAAAGCTCTGGAGCATGTATGAGGAATAGAACAGAGGTAGGCTTAGAGAAAGTGTTGTCAACACTGAAGAATATTTGAAGATGCGGAATAAAAAGAGGAAGGTGGAGAATGAGCTCAGATTTTTTAAACCAGACTTTGCTAAGATGGTGTTGGCGAAGGAGGAGGAACTTTCCCAGTTGGCCAGTGCAAAACAGGTTCTTACTGAACTCAAGCAGAGGTGGATAAGATGAGCCTAGATGATCTCGATTAGGGAAATGAATATATTTTTCTAATATTGTTCTTATGAAACTGAACTAGCTATATGTTGTATTGTGATGTTTCCAGGTAGCTATTGTACTGTGATGTTAAAATATATTTATGTGCCTGATATGAAAGTGGCAAACAGCTGTTCGATATGAAATGTGAATTTGCGTAATATTGGAATTATTAATTGTAAACTAATAAATCTGCTAAATGGGTCATGGAACTTTGCAAACAGTTCTAGCAGTAAAAACGCTTGAGATGGATAGCTCAATGCCACACAGTTTTCTTCATCAAATCGTGTGTGATGTAGTTGATAAAAGCAAACAGTTAACCAAGGCAGAGCGTGTGTGATAGATACACATATCACACATGAGCCTATACATAAATCTGTGTGGGATGTACATACGAACGGAAACATTTTTCCTGGATTGACTGTGTGGGATGTACATAAGAACGAAAACGTATTCCTTGGATTGACTGTGTGTGATATACATACCTACTAAAATATTTTTCTGGGATTCACCGTGTGGGATGTACATACCTACGAAAATGTTTTCTGGGATTCACCATGTGGGATGTACATACCTACGGAAATGATTGGGTTCCAATGGGTCACCCGATCGCACATGAACTCATTTGGTGTCCCAGGAGGGCCTATCCCCGACGGCTTCTGGGTCGTGTGGGAAGGACCCCCTAATCGCCCACACTCACTAGGTGACGGTTCCAAATGTCGTCGCGGAAAGGGATTTAAACCCGTTTGTATAGCACCGACGCGTACCAGTGTTTGGACCCTTCCTGCATGGCTGGCTCCATCATTTTCTTTCCCGCATCCTCTGCTTTCAGCATTCGAGTCCGTGTGGAAGGGGTTGAGGCCCAACAACAACCTCCTCCTCTGTCCCCTCCCAAATCCCCATCGGTGCATGGGGACGGTGGAAAAGATGATAGTACCTTTGAGGATTTGAGGATCCTTTCTCCAAGTATGAATGGGAGAAGATGGGTGATAACATGCGGGAGCTGCTCAAATCCCTATGGAACGGACCAGTGGACAAGACGACTCCTACAGAGGGGTTGGCGCCAGCTCGCAAAGGTACTGTGGAAAATGGGGCGACCATGAAGCTGTAGGGGCTGAGAATGCCTATCTCGGTGGTCTGCTCCAATGTTCCCCATCGCCTGGCCTCTCCCACCCTCTCTGGCATCGATGATGAGTAGCTCCCGACGGCCAATGTTTCTTCACGTGGGATGCTGAAAAAAAGACCTCCGTTAGGAAGTTCTTGGCCAAGAGTCATGCTTCCTCGGGCTCCAAGCAGTCTGTCATGGACATGTGCAAGAAGCTTGACACGGAGCCGGGTGCTGCGGTGGCTGAGCTGGCTCAGGAGGCAGTGGCTCCTCCCTTCAACTCGCTCTGTCCCGGTTCGCTCCCCTACTTCAACAGCGCGCAAGAGGAGGCGTCCATGGGATAATGGTCTTTCTATGACTAAGCGGGTGGCACGGAGAGCCGAGGTGCGTGATGCGATTCCTACAGGCAAGGATGGAAATTTTACCCATGGGTATGGGTACCCGTGGATACCGTACCCACATGGGCAAGGTATGTGTACAATTTTATACCCCCAGATAGTACTCGTACCCTACCCGTTAAGTCATGGGTAGGACATGGGTATAGCCTTGTACCCATGGATATACCCATACCCTATCCGTCGGGTGTTATTTGGTGAGTTTGTGAACCTATGTTAAAGTTGTCACCAATTGTCAATCTGAATTTAGATAGTCTTGTACTCATCTATTTCTTATTGAGTTGAGATAAATGTGTTTTTTGTCAAATGTGATATGGATTAATGTAAAATTGTGAATAATTGTGTACTGTTTTTTCTACCCGTCGGGTATGGGTACGGGTAAAGGATCATAGCCACGGGTATGGGTATGGATAGAATTTTGTACCCATTTACTACACGGGTGTGGGTATGGTATTGCTCTACCCATCCCATACTCTACCCATTGCCATCCTTACCTACAGGTACCTTTCCTCCACCTCTCACCTCTCTTGTCAGATTGGTTTTGCCATCTTTACCTGATCGCCACTGCCTTCAAATTATTTCCTATTCGTCTTTTACTTTTGATGGTTCTCTTTCTTCCCCGTCTGTGTTGTTTTCTACTTTGCGTGCTAATGAGGTGGCCCATGTGGCCATTGCCAAGGCCAAGGAGGCCCTGGCGGTAGCAGCTGCGACCATGGTCAGGTCTATCCCTTCCTTACTTGCACACAAGATTGGTGAGGGCCAATCCTCGGCGCCTATGGCGAACAATAAACTGTGGTAAGAAACCCAAACCCGTGTGTGGTGCAATGCAGGTCGAGTCTTCGCATCAAAAATCTTTCATGTCGATGAAAGCTCTTTTTCTAGAATATCCGGGGTTTTGGTGCTAAGGGGCACATAGACCAAATCCGGTGTGGCTCCAATGTTAACTTTGTGGGCCTCCTGGAAATCCTCAAGCTTTATTTCTCTTTGAATGAGATCTCTGTTGTGGCTGGCGTAGATTGCTTTTGTTGGAAGTGATTGCATGTGTATGGTCACTCTAGGGGTATTTTGCTTGGGGCTAAGATTGATACGTTTGACTTCATGGCTTTTGATCATGGCATATTTTGGGCTAGTATGGTCGTTCTACACAAACATCTTAATACTCTTTGGGAGGTCTTGGTTGTGTACAGCCCTGCAGACCATTCTCTCTCGCACTTGTTCCTTGATGAATTATTAATCAAAGTTGAATCCTGTGTGCTTCATCTGATTGTTGGTGGGGACTTTAATCTGTTGCGAACCCCCTCGAATAAAAATAATTATATATTTTCGTGGCCTTTGGCGGAGACCTTTAATGAATTCATTGCTGATTCCGCTCTCTGTAAAATTCCTAGGGTTGGTCGGCGCTTCACGTGGTCTAATCACCAAGTTAACCTTGTTCGCTTATTCTTGACCGTGTGTTTGTCAATCATGCTTAGGACATCTCTTGCCCACGGTTGTCCCTCTCCTCTCAACCTCATGTGGCTTCGAACAACTGCCCTTTGTTGCTTAACTCTGGGCTTCGCTCTACTTCTATTTCCTACAAGTTTCATTTTGATTCTTCCTGGTTGTTGGTTGATGGCTTTGTGCCCCTTGTTACCTTCAAAATTGCGCATTGGCTATCTGACATTCCTCATTCTTTTGGACCCCTGGATGACTGGCATTTTTGCTCTTATCACCTGAGAAAATTTCTCCGCGGTTGGGGCCGTAACCAACATGATGCAGTGATTAAGACTAAGGCTGATCTCCTTCATCAAATCAAAGAGCTTGACACCCAGGCTGATGCGGCTGGTCTCTCTCAGTCTAGATGGGAGCGGAGATATGATCTTGAAGGTGATTTGTTGCAGGTTTTTAGACAGGAGGAGATATATTGGAAGCAAAGGGGTACTATCAACTAGATGCTTAAGGGTGACTCGCTTTCCGCTTACTTCTTTGCTATTGCTAAAGGGAGGAGATGTCGTTGCTTAATAGATATTCTGGTGATTAATGGAGTCCGGACTTCTTACCACGATTTGATTCTCTCCCATGTGCGAGACTTCTCCTCTTCTCTCTTGGCTGAAAAGCCATCATCAGGTCACCACATCTCTGCGTCCATCTGTCCTATTAGGGGTTGTATCTCCAGGGAGGAGAATGAGGCCCTGGTGCTCCCACTGTCTGATGAGAAGGTTGAGGCCTCAGTCATGACATCCAAATCTAACTGCGCTCCTGGGCCTGATGGTTTTTCTATCTCCTTCAAAAAGTTTTGGCCTGTCTTGAGAGGTCTTGTTTGTGCTCTGGTTTAGGGTTTTTGCTTGGGTACAATAGATATTTCTAGTCTTAATTATGTTGTCCTGACTCTCATTCCAAAGGTCAAGGGGGCCGACACTGTGTCCGAGTGTCCCAGTTTTGCCCCATCGCGCCCATAAATAACTTTGCCAAGTTTCCAGGAAAGGGATTTGCCACTCGCCTTTCCCACCTTGCTAACAGAGTGATCAGTCAGACTCAGTCCACTTACATTAAAGGGCGCTTTATTTTGGATGGTGTCCTCAGCCTCCATGAGATTATTCATGACCTTCATAGGAATAACACAAAGGCTATCATTCTTAAGCTTGATTTTGAGAAGGCTTACGACTCGGTCAGCTGGGAATTCCTTCGTGATGTGCTATTCGCTAAAGGCTTTGATGGAGCTTATGTTCATCATATCATGCAGACGGTCTTGGGTGGCCACACTATGGTGGCTGTTAATGGGAAGATGAGGAGTTTTTTTGCCAACTGTAGGGGCCTTGGGCAAGGAGACACGATCTCCCCTCTCCTGTTCAATTTTGTTGCGGATGCCCTGTCTTGCATTTTCTCCCGTGCGGCTTCCGCGGGCCATATAACCCCAGTGGCTTTACATCTTATCCCCTAGGGTATTTCTCACTTGCAGAACGTGGATAACACCATTATTTTGGTGGAACTAAATGAGTACTGCACTACGAACCTGAAAATTGTCCTCCTCTGCTTCGAGGCTACTGCTGGGCTTAAAATTAACTTTAGTAAAAGTAAGGTCATTACCACTAGCGTTTCTGCTGCTAAAGCGTGTGGGGTGGCTCATCTTTTGAATAGTAAGCAAGGATCTTTCCCCTTTAAGTACCTGGGCCTCCCCATTACCCTCTTCAAGCTATGTACCAAGGAGTTTGCTCCCACAGTTTCCAAAGTGGGAAATCTTGTCATGCCGTGGCGAGGACGCTATAACACTACGGCGGGCAAAGCTTGTCTCATTAATGCATGTTTATCTTCTCTCCCCATGTTTATTATGGGCTTCCATAGACTGTCTGGAGGGACACATGCGGGTTTTGACAAGCACCGTGGAGCCTTCTACCGGAAAGGTCAAGATAAACATCATAAGTATAGGCTAGTTAAGTGGGCGAACATGTGCAAGCCCAAGCGCTTGGGTGGGCTAGGTATTCTTAATACCTCCATTATGAACAAATGCTTGATTATCAAATGGTGGTGGAAAATTATAACAGTGGATCCTGATTCTCTGTGGCTCAAGATCCTTAAAGCTAAATACTTCCCTAGTTGCAGCCCCTTGTTTGCGAGTGCCGCGGGTGGTTGGCAATTCTGGCACCAACTTGTTCTGGTGCAAAATGATTTTAGAGCTCATGTCAAGTTTATGGTCAGGTCTGGGACTTCTATATACTTTGGTTGGAGTGGTGGTGTGGGATGCACCCCTTGCTTCTGAGTTCCCTGTTCTTTTTTCATACGGCCCTAACGCTGAGATTTCTATCTCAGACCTCTCTAGGAATAATTGAGACCTCCATTTCCGGCGCTCTCTTTCTTCTGAAGAGTTGGATGACTGGCATTGTCTCAGTGCCATGTTCCCAGTGCTCTCGGAGGAACTGGACTCGGTTACTTGGCCCCACTCGCACTCGAGTCGCTTTTCGGTTAAATCCTTACATGCTACGCTTATTTCGGGTGCTCCTACTTCCAAATTTAAGCCTAAGCCTATTTGGCAGGCGAAAATTCCCCCTAAGATCAAAATCTTCATGTGGTAGGCGATTAGGGGCCGTCTGCCCGTGGTTGATCAGATTCATAAGACGAATGGGCCGATCTTAGACACATGTTCCATGTGCCTGGAATTGGAGAACTCAGAGCACATTTTCTTTAAGTGCGTCCTCGCTAGGTTGGCATGGAGTTGCATTCGCTCTTTGTTGAGGGTCCCTTGGGATCCTATTTCATCTAATGAGCTTCGGGCCCTGTCTGCAAACCTCCAGGGACAGACGAAGAGGGTTTTCTGGATTGGTTTTGCTGCCTTATGCTCGTCCCTTTGGACCATTAGAAACAAGTTTATTGTTGAGCATGTTTTCCCTAACAAGCCGGCTGATTGGTTGTTTAAAATGTCCATCTTTTTGCAGCAGTGGAGATTATTGATTAGGGCTGATGATAGAGACGTGGTGGATGTCCTCATTTTCAAGGTCCGAGCATCGGCTTCCTCCCTACAGCAGAACTCTGTTGGCCCGACATAACTTCGCCGTTGCGTCTTCTTCTTACTTTGCAGTAGGTTGTGGCATGTGTGACGCTAGTCTCTGAATTATTTGATGGCCTGCGTGCCCTTTATCATGCCTTGTACTGTCGTTTGGTCGTGGGTCTGTTGGTACTGTTTGTGGTTTGGGACAGATGACTATGTTTGACTCTGTCTGATGGCTTTATCTATAAAGTCCGGTTTATGTCTTTTCTCTAAAAAAACAGCCCCCCTAATTTTGGTTTCATTGGCACAAGAGGAATCTTGATCTTGGTTTCATTGGCCAAGTGATGTCTGGCAGTTTACTCGCAAGAAGCCTGCATCTGACTGACTTGTTCTAGTACAGTATTTCTCAAAGATGGCTGACTTGAGTTATTTTATTATCAAGGAACTCCCATGCCAGTTTGGCTAGATCCAGTAGTTCTAAACATACAAGCAAATCACGCGCATGACCAGCCTGTCCGGAGTATTATAGGGATTATCAGTCTGCGATGAGGCTGACAAGAAGCTTCAGAGAAAGAATCTCACCCCTCACGTCCCCGTTCTCTTTGTCCTGGATAAATGGACGATCAACTGATCTTTGTCCTGGATATACGGGCCACTCAACCCAGGTCAGTTGATTCGAATCGCGCGATCAACTGATCTGGTCAGAGATTGATCTCTGGGCATCTCAAAGACGTGGATGGTTGACGTAGATGTCGTTTCTCTGAAACTGAGACGGGGAACGAGGACTGAAGAGAGCCTCGCCATTCAAATCCAAAGATAATTCCACGAATGACTATGCCATATTCAAGCCAGTTTGCAAATCTCTGTGAACAGTTTGTTGACACGCACAGTTTCTGATGTGCCACTTGGACTTGTAATATCTGTCATAATTAGAAGTACAGTAAGAAGCATTCTGCCATCCTATCAACTGGGTCTGGGTGGATGCATCTTTTCTGACATGGCCACAAGCTGACTTCTGAATCCTTGAGATTACTCATCTCATGTGCACGTTCCTTGCTTCTTGGCTTAAATTACTAGTAGTAATTTACACTTGCTTTGCTTGATCCCATCGCAGACCGTAGAGTGCACAAAAATTGACTTAAGATCCCCACTATGTTTGTCGTCACTGAGACACTGATCACCGAGGAGTGAACACCAAGACTGCTGCTAGAACTAGCTGCCCGCTCGCTTCTTTGTCGAGCCAAGGCTCTTCTTTTCATGCTCTCGCGCCTCCCCGGGTATGATGAAGCGACACAGCTCTGCTGCCCTCCCGCCGTCGACGGGCGGCGAGATGCATGAGGAGACGATGGGCAAGGCGGACAAGTCATACAAGCGGCCTAGCCGCTGCTCCCGCCTCTGCTCCTTCCTCATCATCGCCGCCGCCTTCTCGATGCTGACATGCCACTGTTACGACTACGTCCACGGCGGCGTCGCGCGCGTCGAGCACGCCCGTGCGTCCTCGCGACGCCTCGGCGGGTCGCCCTTCTCCGACCCTGCCGTCCCGCCTCGGCGTGACACCGCCGACCGGAAGGTTTCGGCCGACAACGAAGCGCGCGAGCTCGCTGCTGCGGATGCGAGGCGGAGGCGAGAGCTGTGTAGCGGCCAGTACATCTACGTCCAGGAACTGCCTTCCCGCTTCAACACGGACATGGTCTGGGACTGCGAGGACATCTCCCCGTCCAAGGACAAGTGCAAGTACACGGCCAACGGCGGCTTCGGCCCGCGGCTCCAGGAGAGCGGGTGGTACGACTCCGACGAGCTCGCCCTGGACGTCATCTTCCACGACCGGATCAAGCGGTACGAGTGCCTCACCAACGACTCCTCCCTCGCGTCCGCCGTCTTCGTCCCGTTCTACGCCGGCCTCGACGTGGCGCGGCACCTCTGGGGGTATAACGTCTCCACGCGGGACGCGATGGCGCTGGAGATGGTGGATCTGGTCACGGCGCGCCCCGAGTGGCGCGCCATGGGCGGTCGAGACCATTTCTTCGTCGCCGGCCGCACCACGTGGGACTTCCGGCGGCAGGGCGACGTGGACGCTGAGTGGGGAAACAAGCTTTTCCGCCTGCCAGCCGTCCGGAACATGACCGCGATCGTCGTGGAGGCGAGCCCGTGGGACCGGAACGACGCCGCCATCCCGTACCCCACCGCCTTCCACCCGGCGACCGACGAGGCCATCTTCTTCTGGCAGGACCGGGTGCGCGGGCTGGAGCGCCAGTGGCTCTTCTCCTTCGCCGGCGCCCACGCCGAGGACAGCAAGTCCATCGCAAGCAACCTCGTCGAGCAGTGCAGGGCGTCCGCCGCCTGCTCGATGATGGAGTGCACGAAGGGGCCGGGCAACCAGTGCGATTCCCCGGCCAGCATCATGAAACTCTTCCAGAGCTCGACGTTCTGCCTCCAGCCGCGGGGCGACAGGTACACGCGCAGGCTGGCCTTCGACGCCGTGCTCGCCGGTTGCATCCCGGTCTTCTTCCACCCCGGCACGGCGTACGTGCAGTACACCTGGCACCTGCCCAAGAACCACACCGATTACTCGGTGTACATCTCGGAGGAGGACGTGCGCGGGAACGTGAGCGTGGAGGAGAGGCTGCGGCGGATACCGACGGACGCCGTCGAGAGGATGAGGGGCGCGGTCGTGGGCCTCATCCCGGCGGTGACCTATAGTGACACGTCAACGAAGCTTGAGTCGACGGTGAATGACGCATTCGACATGGCGGTGTGGGGCGTCATTCGGAAGGTGGCGAAGACGAGGAAACGCATCCTGGAGGGCCGTGCGGAGGATGAGAAGCCAGAGATGTATAGTTGGAAGTACCCATTGTTGGGAGAAGGGCAGAAGGCTGAGGATCCCCATGAATGGGATCCCTTGTTTGCCTTCAATTAGCTTAGCTCCTCGTTGTTGGATTATGTGGTTTTGATGTACTCCCTCCGTTCCATAATATTTCTCATGGTTTTAGTTCAAATTCAAAAAAAAATCACGAAAAAAAAATATGGAATGAAGAGAGTACTTTTTAGAACATAGATCAGGGGGTAATCATTTATTTTCATTTAAACTATATGTAGCACATGTACCATTTCGTTTTCAGACAGTGCAAGTTTCAAGTTTGATTCAGCGCCAGGCTATGCATGCATCATTTTTTCTGTTGAGGCGGGGATCAAGGTCTCCCCGCGGCGGTCCATTTGGCCATCGGTAGGGTTCCCTCGCCCTTCACTCCTCCCCACCCCCGCGCCGCCTGCTCCCTGCCTCGTCCCCTCGGCCGCTGCCGTCCCGCCTCGACTTCCCCTCGCCGGCGCTGCCGGCCCTCCCTCGCCTCCTTCCCCCTCCGCGCCACCCATGCCTCGGGAATGGGGAGACGACGGGGGGCGCCCCAAGCGTCAGGCGGACGACCGCCGCGACCCCCCACACCCCTCCCCAACGGCCGCCGGCGCGAGGAGGACCTGCGGCAGCAGCTCTCCTCCCGGCCGGCGCGGTCCTCTCCGGCGCGCGGGACCCGC
>NC_041381.1:312969405-312970336 GCF_002162155.2 Triticum dicoccoides | reverse complement strand
TCCCAGGCTGCGTTTCCGCCGTCCAACGGCGGCAACGGCAACCGGGGACGCCCGGGATCCAAGAAGAAGAAGAAGAAGGGCCCTCCGCGCCCCCATGCCGCCGCCTCCACCGCAATCGCGGCTCCTCCTCCGGGTACCACCGCCTCGGCCGTGGCCCAGCCGTGCTTCAACTGCGGCTTGACCGGACACTTCCAGGTGGCGTGCCCCAACCCACCGACGTGCTACCTGTGCAAGGATACCGGGCACCCCGCGATTCTCTGTCCGGACCGCCCGGTGACTGAGGAGCTCATGATGTATGGGCACGGCATCGAGGACTTGGCCTTCTTCCACATCGAGGTGCCCGAGCTCGCCCCGCCATCCCCCTCGCTGCTGGCTTTGGTGACGGTCGTGGGCGATGCCGTCGCCACCCCGGAGCTGATTGAGGCTGAGCTCAACCACTTGTGCCGATGCACGTGGGACTGGCAGGTGACCCCCACGGCCCCCAGCGCCTTCTCAGTGGTCTTCCCTGACGCGATGAGCATGGGATTCTGCACGCGCAGCAACAACATCACCCTGGCTCTCAACGACATCGTGGTGAACATTTCTGAGCCGCAGTGGGATCCCAGAGCCGTCGCTACCCTGGACACAGCTTGGCTCCTCATCTCCGGCCTCCCTGATGTTGCCCGGTCCGAGCGGGTCATCCGCAGTATGTCCAAGATCCTGGGCAGGGTGGTGGTGGTTGACGAGCTCTCCCTGCGCAAGGAGGAGGAGGTCCGGGTTAAGGTGAAATGTCTGGACTCCTCCAAGCTCCACGTCACGATCCGTGTCTTCTTCAACAATGATGGCTACGACCTCAAGATCCGCCCCGAGCCTCCGTCCCACATCGGCCGCCCCCGCCTCTCTACTGGCAGCCTCATGGGGGGGGCCTGCTGATGCTGACGACTCCCACCAC
>NC_041381.1:312960669-312968980 GCF_002162155.2 Triticum dicoccoides | reverse complement strand
CGGGGTCGGGGCGTACCCGGGTGTCGGCTGCCGATCTCGCGGTCGCCCTCCGCTTGGCCACCCCGCTGGCTTCCTCCCCATCTCCGTCGGCGTCGACCGGCGACATCTCCAGCGTGAGCCTCCTCGTCGCCCCTCCATCGTCGCCCCCCTCCCCCGGCGCCGCCTCTGCCCGCCGCCTCGCGCCGCCGGGGGCTGAGCCCACGCCCTCCGCCGGCTCGCCTTCTCCGGTTTCTTCCGGGGTTGGCGGTGTTGGGGAGCCCGTCGCCCCTGCCCCGTCTCCTCCACCCTCGGGGGCCGCGGTCGGGGCGTCTCTGGGGCCGTCCGATCCACACCCAGCGCCGGTGCCGTCCGGCTCCCACCTCGCCTCGCCGGCTTCCCCTGACGCCTCGGTGGCGGTGGACGTCTCCTCCCCGGCCTCCGCGCACCCCCCTCCGACGGTGGCGTACGCCAGGAGGCCCCGCTCCACCTCGCCGCAGCGCCCGCCTGGAGGCGGCGCGGCCGGGCGACTCCCCTGCACCTTTCGTCGCCGAGCGGGCGGAGCTCCGCGCCGCGGTCCGGAACCTCGAGTCAGGTGCAGACCCCGCCCCTCCCAGTTCTTCTCGTTGCTCCTTTTCTGCTCTCGATGCCGCTCCTCTCGGCCACCTCGCTAAGGTGGCCAATGACTCGGCCATTGTCTTCAGGGGGGAGGTCGGTCCCCCCTTAGATCAGATCGCGGCCATTAGGGCCCGGGAGATCCTCGACGGCAGGCTGGCTGAGACTCGTGCCCGCCTGCTTTGGCCCCCGGAGGGCCCGCCCCCACCCCCACGGCTCCGGCTCCTCCGGTGGCCGGCGGGATTATCCGTGGACGCACTCGGTCTCGCCCGGCCGCCCTTCGCGCGCAAAGCGCCTCTCGTGTCCTGGGGTCAAGCAGCCCCCCGATGGGGGTTTAGATGTGGGCCCTCTTCTGGAACCTCCGCGGCTTCGGCCATGATGGTCGTCGCCGCCAGCTCATCGAGTACATCCGGGAAGAACACATTGACATCGTGGCCATCCAAGAAACCCTTCGCTCCGAGTTCACCCTGCAGGAGCTTGAACACCTGAGCCCCCACCTCTTCGCTTGGCACTGGCTCCCTTCTAGTGGGACCTCAGGCCACTCGGGTGGCATCCACTTAGGGGTTAAGGATGCCACATTCGAGGTGGGAGGCATGGATAGAGGGGAATTCTTCGTTAGTATGGAGATCTTCGAGCGTGCCCTGAACTTCAAATGGGAGGTCATTGTTGTCTACGGACCGGCAGATCACCGCCGCTCCCCGGCCTTCCTTGACGAGTTGCAGCTGAAGATCTCTAACTCCCCCCTCCCAGTTTTAGTGGGGGGCGACTTCAATCTCATCCGATCCCCGGATGAGAAGAATAATTCCCGGATTAATTTTCCCCGCATGCAATTATTCAACGATTGGATCGCGGAGCTGGGGCTCCGCGAGCTTGACCGGATAGGTGCCAGGTTCACTTGGACCAACCGGCAATCTGTCCCGACACAATCCGTGCTAGATCGTGTCCTAGTTTCCCCGGAGTGGGAATTGCGATGCCCCTTGGCATCGCTCCGGGCGGTCACCCGGATTGGCTCCGATCATGTCCCCCTTCTCTCCACCGCCGACGAGCGCCCCCCCTCCCCGCCGCGGTTCCGGTTCGAGCTCTTCTGGCTCAACCAGACTGGCTTCCGGGAGGCCGTCGTCGCCCGCTGGATTTTCGCTAGGTCGGCGCCCCACCGCTCCATGTCCGCTGTCGACTCATGGCACTTTTGTGCCAAGCTTGCCCGCCAGTTCATGAAGGGTTGGGGGGCTAACCTTGGCCGGGACCTTAGAGAGTGCAAGAAGACCATCCTGATTGCTATTCAAGCCCTGGATGCTCGCGCGGACTCGACCGGGCTCTCCTCGGATGAGTGGATGCTACGATACGACCTGGAGGACCAGCTCTCCACCATCTACACGGATGAGGAGGCCTACTAGCGCTTGCGTGGTACCCAGAGGTGGGTGATACAGGGCGATGCCAACACCGCCTATTTCCAGGCGGTCGCGAACGGCCGGCGCCGTCGCAACTCCATCCACTGCCTGTGGGATGGAGACACGCCGTAGTTCTCCCCGCGGCCATCCGCTCTCATGTGGATGGCTTCTATAGAGCCTTATTTACCCCCACCCCGCGCGGTGGGGCTAGTCTCGCCCCCAACATTTGGTCGGGCGCGCACGTAGTCTCGGCTGAAGCCAATGCGGCTTTGGTTGCCCCCTTTAGCGAGGACGAGGTCCTTGCTGCCATTAAGGGGATGAACCCCTCCTCGGCCCCGGGACCTGACGGTCTACCAGTGTCTTTCTTCAAGACGTTCTGGCCTACCATCAAGCCTGAGGTCATGGCTCTCTTTGAGGAATTCTACTCGGGCTCCATGGACCTGAGGCGCCTTAATTATGGGGTTGTGACCCTCATCCCCAAGGTCCCGGGCGCCTCTGATATTCGCCAGTTTCGCCCCATCACAGTGATTAATGTGATTTTTCGGATCCTGGCTAAAGGGTACGCCAATAGGGTGACCCTCCTTGCGGACTCAATCACCCACCCGAACCAATCCGCCTTCATTCAAGGCCGATTTATCCTGGATGGGGTGTTGGTGTTCCACGAAGTCCTCCACGAGGTCCGCCTGAAGCGCCATAGGGCGGTCTTTCTTAAGCTGGACTTCCACAAAGCCTACGACACGTCGCACTGGTCGTTCCTGAGGGAGGTCCTGCTCCGCAAGGGCTTCGATGACCGTTGGGTGACCCGCGTCATGCAGCTCGTCTCCTGCGGTCGGACTGCGGTGAACATCAACGGCGACATTGGGCCCTTCTTCCCTGCCCTTTGCGGGGTCCGGCAGGGAGATCCCTTCTCGCCGTTCTTGTTCAACATGGTCGTGGATGCCCTGGCCGCCATCTTGGATAAGGCCAAGGCTGCTGGGCATATTCGAGGCCTTGTCCCGCACCTTGTTGGAGGGGGAGGTGTTTCCCTTCTCCAATACGCGGATGACACCATTATTATGGTCGAGGGTTCCGCCTTAGAGATTTCCAACCTGAAGTTCCTTCTTCTGTGCTTCCAACAAATGTCGGGCCTCACCATCAACTTTGACAAGAGCGAAGTGATGGTACTCGGGTACCCCTCAGAGGACGCACAGTCCATTGCCGACCGGCTTAACTGTCGACTGGGTTCTTTCCCCACGACCTATCTGGGGATCCCCATTAGTGACTCGCGCCTCACCGTGGCGGACCTCCGCCCCACGGTGACCCATATGCAGCATCGCGTAGAGCCCTAGAAAGGGCGTTGGCTGTCGAAGGCGGCGCGCGTGATCCTTATCAACTCCTCGCTAGCTAGCCTCCTGTGGTTCCTCATGAGCTTCTATAGCCTTCATGAAACGCTCCATCAAGAGGTCGCCAAATACCAGTCCAGATTCTTCTGGGCTGGGGAGGAGGGCAAGCAGAAATACCACATGGTCAGCTGGCCAGATATCTACAAACCTAAGGACCAGGGCGGTCTTGGGATTCTGTCCTCTCGACGCATGAACATCGCCCTCTTGACCCGTTGGCTCTGGCGCATTGCCAATGGGGATGGAGGCCTCTGGCTCACTATCATCCAGAACAAGTACCTGCGTGGACAGCCACTCGCGTTCTGCCAACGCTCTGGCGGCTCCCAGTTTTGGCAGGCCGTCGTCCAGCTGCTGTCGGTCTTGCGTATAGGCACATCCATCTCGGTGGCACTGGCGCCTCGACCTTGTTCTGGCTGGATAGATGGCTCGGAGATTCCCCTCTAGCCGCCCGGTTCCCCATCCTCTTCGACATTGTAGTTGACTCTCGGGTCTCAGTCGAGGCGGCCCTTATTGACTTAGGGCGCCTCGCGCTCCGCCGCCCTTTTGGCCCCGCTGAGGTGGCTGCCTGGGATGTCCTCCTCCAGGACATCGCCCTACTACCTATGGACGTGGCCAACTCTCCGGACGCCATCTCCTGGCGCCTAGATCCCTCCGGCCGCTTCTCCACTAAATCCCTCTACGCGGCTATTGTCCCCTCGTCAGCCCCGGAGCCCTTCGGTCTGATCTGGGACATCCGCCTCCCCCTAAAGATTCGGATCTTTCTTTGGCAATGGATCCGCGGCCGCCTCCCGACCGGCGTTGAGGTTCTTAAGCGCCATGGTCCTGGCAATGGAATGTGCCCCCTGTGTGGCACGGTAGAGGACGCTAATCACATCTTCTTCTCTTGCTACACGGCGCAGTTCCTTTGGTCTTGTTTCCGCGAAACGGTTGGGGGACAGTGGTGCAACACCAACTTCCCTGACTTGCTTGCGGAAATTCAAGCCTCCCCCCTCGCTACAGACATATTAGATGGCTGTGCGTCGGGGTTCTCGCCTGGACGCTGTGGACGGTTCGCAATAAGCTTGTCATTCAGAAGGTGCCTCTTCGGCGTGCTACTGGCTCCATCTTTAAAATATGTGGTTACTTGCAGCTCTGGCGGCCGCTTAGCCGCCCTCAGGACCGGGACGCCATCAACAGACTCCTCACCGACCTCCGTTCGTTGGCCTTCCGCCTGGCGCCTCCGCTCCCGCCGCCACCCCCGGAGCCCGACTAGAGGATGTGTCCCTCCTGGCGCGTGTGCCTTTTTGTGTGTGTGTGTGTGTGTTGGGCTTGTTGAGCTGTGCCCTCAGCAGTAACACTTGATGCTTGCTTATGTTTGGACTCTGTGTGAGTGTGGACTTTGTGTGTGTGTGAACCTTGTTGGATGTTGGCTTTGGCATTGGCTTTATAATATAAAGCGGGGCGGGAGCCTTTTTCGGTAAAATGGCAAAAGCCGCAGAACATGATATCACTAGCATCACCAAGAAAACCTATCACCAACAATCTAAAAAAACCAAATCCACTTGACGTTTGATCTGGAGACCTCCGATATCGAACGAAAAGGGGACCCCTCCTCCTCATTTGCGCCTTATGCGCCGGTTTTTCATGCTGGCGCTCACGTCCCAGCTCACTTGAGCCGGCCCATTTAGCTGGATCGATCCCTTCCTTCGATCGCTTGACAAACAGAAAATTTGCTCGTTTAATTCAAGTGACGCGTTGATCGTTCAATTCAGTTGACCATTAAATTTTGACCAATTCTTCGCAGCTGACCATGTTGACTTTTCAAAAAAAGTTAAAAATCCTCAATTTTGAAAGAGAATTCCTCAATTTGAAAATTTCATCGATTTTTAAAAAATGTTCATCAGATTTTGGAAAATTTCGTGAAATTTGGAAAAAGTTCATCTATTTTGAATAATAAGTTCACCACTTTTCAAAAAAGTTCATCAATTTTGAAAAAAGTTTACCAATCTTGAAAAACATTCGTTGGATTTGAAGAAAGTTCGTCGGATTTGAAGAAAAGTTCATCAAATTTGAAAAAAAAGTACATAAATTTGGGAAAAAGTTCATCATATTTAAAAAAAGTTCACCGAATTTAAAATTCAGCGAATTTGATAAAAGTTCATCTATTTTTAAAGAAGAAGTTCATGAATTTTTGAAAAGCTTATCGAACCTAGGAAGAAGAAAAATAAAAATAGAAAATAGAAAACAGAAGAAAAAAAGGAGAAAAGAAATAAATATATGAAAGTTAGCATGTTCAGTTGGGGATGGCGGGGTGGTTACTGCAGCTTACTATTAAGCAGGACGTCCCCTGTTCGATTTCGAGTACTAGCAGACTTTTTCTGTGGAGAAGGGGAGTATGTGCCCATTTGCGGATTATACTGTATCGGGCGCAGAGGGCGCCGAATAGGATTTAGCACCCCCTATAGGGTGCCTTTTGCGCCAGTTTCGTTAGTCGGCACTCACACAGAAGGTTGTTTAGACCGGCTCATTAAGATCAAGGGCACCGATAGGCGCCGGTGCGCCGGCCGAATCATTCGGCCGGTCCAGCCCCAGCCGTTGGATGTGAGCCGCGCAGCCTTTGGATCTGGTTAAAAAAACGCCCCAACAGCTTCTTCCTCGCGTGGTCAGGCCAGATCCGCATCTCTCGCTCGGGGGAGCACGGCGCGGCGCCTCCTGCCCCCTTCTGCGGCCATCCTCGTCGCCGAGCCCCACCCCTCGCCGGCCTTCCTCATCGCCGGTCCCGTGCCCTCGCCGGCCGTCCTCGTCGCCAGTCCCCACCATCCCCGGCCGTCCTCGTCGTCGCCTCGACCCATGCAACAACTCTACCTGTGACTGCAGCTCTCGACTGCGATGGTTGTAGCTCCGCCGCCGCCCTCGCCGTGGATGCTGGCTGCAGGGGATTGCATCGACGACGGCCGCCAGTTAATCAGCGCAGTTTGAACGGATGTAGCAAAAACTTCACCGGTAGTAGCAAAAAACAACTACGGTTGCGGCAAAAACACACCGTCGTCATCGTCGCAGGGGCGCAGCGGTTGTAGCAAAAAACTTCGATGATAGTAACAAAAACCTATTATGGTTGCAGCAAATCGCCAATGCCGCCGTCACGAGGTCGCAGCTCCGGCTTGATCGGTGTAGCACAAAACTTCGTCGGTAGTAGCAAAAATTAACTACAGTTGCAGCTTTTCCTTGTTATGCCGTGTCGTCCGCCGTCACTGATGTAGCAAAAAAGGTCGCTAGTAGTAGCAAAAACCAATAACGGTTGTAGCAAAAATCTCGTCGCCCGTCGTGTCGCCGTGACTGTTTGTAGCAAAAACCGATGCAGGTTGTAGCACCGAGGCTCGTCGGTTGTAGCAAAAAATGACCATGGTTGTAACCTCGATCCAGCAAACTTGTGCCGCGGGTGTAGTCCGGCGTGGCCGGTTGCAGCTCCGGCGTGGCCGGGTCTGACGAGGTAGGCAGAGCTCCGGTGGCGCGGAACCAAGCGGATCTGGCCGAGGACAGCCGGATCGGCTGATTCCCATGGCGGCGGCGGCCTGGGAGGCCTCCGGGCGACGACGATTGACCAAGGCAGCGGAGCCTGAGAAGGAGCAGAGAAAGAGAGAGAGACGAGCGACGGGGAGAAGAGAAAAAGGTGGAAGAAGACCCACGTGGGCAGGGGCCCATCCTACGTGCCGTTAGCCGAGTGGCTGGGAGGAGGCGCGCGTGGATTGGACCGGCGCAACGGTTCGGCCGGTGCCCCGGCCACAAACAGTTCCCTAAGATCAATCGTTCGCTTCGCTCGTTTGATCGCTCCACAAACATATGTTCGCAACGACCAGTTTACATTTGACCATTCATCATCTAACCTATGACCATTGACTTTTTACAATTTTGAATAAACGCAAAATTAAAAAGGTTCAAGAAATCGAAAAAGCATCATCAAATTTTGAAAAAGTTCACGAATTCAAAGAAAGTTAACCGGATTTTGAAAGGAGTTCATGAATTTGAAAAAGTTCATCAAATTTGAATAAGGTTCAAAAAAAATTCATAGATTATGAAAAAGTTCAGTGAATTTAGAAAAAATCATTCAATTTCAAAACAGCTCATTAAATTTGGAAAAAAAAGTTCATTGCTTTTGAAAAAACTTCATAAAATTTGGAAAAAGTTCAACGATTCTGAAGAAAATTTCATCGATTTTGAAAAAAAGCTCACAAATGTCACAGCCCTAGCTAAGCCCTTGCCTGACTCTGCTTAAGCATCCATGCATCATGTTTAAATTCAAATGAAAACTTGAAATGGGGATGTTCAAACCCTAGCAGATAATAATTTTAACTAGGTTCAATTCAAATATTTTCATTGGACCCAAAATACCCTCCAAAAATGTTCATTATTTCTGGAAAAAGGTTAAAACCTTAATCAGAGGTCTTGCACATTTTACCAATGCATTTATGGTTTTTGAATTAATTCATAATTGTATTTGAGTTGGAGCAAATAAATTCTATAAATATTTTTATTGCTCCAATGATCCTGGAATATTTTGTGGAGCTCTAGGATAAACCTTAATGCATCCACAATAATTTCCAGAGAGCTGCAAAAAAATTTGGTTAAGAAACCAAATTAAAACAAAACTGCAAAATTAGAAAACAGAAACAAAAAAAATAGAAAGAACAGAGACTCACCTCGACCCTTACCTACCTGGCGCCACCAACTAGCCCAGCTCCTACGCGGCCCGTTACTGTGCAGCCCAGCTGCCAGTCATCTTCCTCCCCCTCGCCCCGAAGCAGCTGCATGCTGGACGCACGCGCGTCGACGCCGGCCACCTCCTGCTTCGCGTTGGAGGCCTCCCCTTCGAGCCTGTCCATGTGTGGAGACGCCACGACACTCCCCCTGACCCCCCCCCTCGCTCTGGACCCCCTCCTCCTCCTCTGCTCTCTCTCTCGCGCGATCGACCACGAG
>NC_041381.1:312911553-312960436 GCF_002162155.2 Triticum dicoccoides | reverse complement strand
CGATGCTTCCAGAAGAACCGCCGCACCTTCCTCTTCGTCTCCACCAACTCACGTGACGCCGGGTGCACCGCAGCGTCGTCCCTGCCGCCTTCATTGCCACATCTGTCCGGCGATCGCCGCGGTCGATTCGCCGCCTCCGACGCCTCCCCGAGACCACCGAGCTGCTCATCGACCTCGCGGTGAGCCTCCGTGCAGAACCCCTCTCTTTCCCCTCGCGTTTGCGAGCTCTAGGCCATAGCTCCGTCGCGGCCGAACTCCGGCCGCCGCTGACCTCGTCGCCGCCGTCACTGTAGCCACTGGAGCTCCCACCCGAGTACACCATCGTGCTCAGAACGTCTCCACGAGCCCGTTGCATGCCGCAGCTCGCCCTCCCGTGCCCCCTAGTGGTCGCCCGTGTCTAACCCGAGCTCCGGCGGCCGCAACCGAGCTCGCCGCCGTCGACTCCGGCCACCCCAGGCCCAGAGACCACGACCATCCGATGCGCCATCGCGCCAGCTCTCCGTAGGGCCAAAGGGCGCACTGAACGGTGCAGTATAGACGAAACCCGAGCCACCCCGGTGCGTCTCCGCCGCGTTTTTGGTCGTCGCCGGCGAAACTCCGGCGAGCCAACGTGGCACATTTAGTTAACACTAATGACGCCATTAGCTGATCACTGTGCCACTGACGGATGGGCCCACGCGCTAGATTAACCCCGGAATTATTCCTGTTTAAACTAGACTAACCCACCGGGCCCACATGTCAGGTTGACTACGCTGACGTGGCTGTTGACCTGGTCCCACCTGTCAGTGAGCTAAATAGCCATGTGTCACTGACGTGTGGCCCCCACACGTCAGGTTTGACCTGGACGGCGCCCGTTGACCTGCTGACGTCACTATGAGGTCATGCTGACGCAATAATTCCTTTCTGGAATTTAAATAAATCTTAAATGATTTATTATTTTCAGAAAATGTCCAGAACTTCTAAAATTCATAGAAATTCAACCGTAACTCCAAATTAAATAATTTATATATGAAAAATGATCAGAAAAATCCAATCTATCCATCTGTACCATTTTCATGCATGTTAGAACAACTTATAGCTGCTGTTTAGCACAAATCAATTAAATGGCATTTAAACTCTCACATATGGAGTTTGAATTTGAACCTAGTGTTCAAACCAACCCCATTTAACCTGTTGCTAGATGCATTAGCCCCAAACACATTCATATTGCCATGTCATAGCATGCATCATATTGTGCATTGCATTGATTGTGTTCTTCCTTGTTTGCCGGTATTTGTCCCCTTTCGATAGACGTGGTTCGACGATGAGTTCGATGACACCGATGAAGAGCTATACTATCTTCAGAAGTGCCAGGCAAGCAAAACCCCCTTGTTCATTCCGATAAAATCCCACTCTCTCGCTCCTGCTCTCTTTTACTGCATTAGGACAACAACGACATATTTGTTACTTGCTGCGGTAGCTGAACCCCTTTATCCTTCGCATGACCTGTCATTGCCACAGTAAATAGATGAAACCCACTAGCATGAGTAGGAGTTGTTTGAGCCCTGATGTGCCTACTCATTCATGCTTGTTTGTCATGCCTGCTACTGCTTAGAGTTGAGTCAGGTCTGATTCATCGGGGATGAATCAGAGGTGTGTGAACATGTCCTACTGTGTATGAACTAAGTGTGTGAACACAATTTGGTAAAGGTAGCGGTGAGAGGCCATGTAGGAGTACATGGTGGGTTGTCTCATTGCAGCCGTCTTCAGGAACTGAGTTCTGTGTTTGTGATCCATGATCAGTTACTACCACACATTGGGCTCCGGGCGCTCCAAGCCCTCTCGACTTATTAATCAACATGATCTCTGTCCAGGAGTTGCAACTAGTTTCTGGTGTTTGTAGGTAGTGTTAGTAGTCTACCAAGTGGCACCCGGTACAGGTGGGCTTGGGACAGACTAGGCACAGTGGCCCGGTGTACCAAGTGGCACCCGGATGGTGGACTTGGGAACCCTGCTCACATCGTTTGGGGCCGTGAGCGACACCCCGGCCGGATCTCCTTGCGGATGGAACCCGAATAGGCGATAAACCTGGACGAGAGACTTGTATGGTTAGTCAGGTCGTGGCCGACTCCCTCGCCCGGCTTCCGCTTGAAGGTTGCCGAGGTACATGACGTGTACAGGGCGATAAGTGGTGAGAGCGTGTGTGAAGAAGTACACCCCTGCAGGGTTATCACTATCTATTCGAATAGCCGGATTCCTCGGATATGGAAACTTGGACCCCTTGCATAGTTCATAGACAAGTGAAAGTGGATACTCTAAAATACGCAAGATAAGCGTGAGTGCTATGGATGGCGTTCTCGTAGGGAGACGAGAGCGGATCCATAGTGGTGTATTGATATGGTGAATATGTGGACTCGTGTGCGCCACCTCAAAAGAGTTACTTGCAGTCGTAGTTCAGGATAGCCACCGAGTCAAAGCTGGCTTGCTGCAGTTAAACCCCCACCATCCCTTTGTTGATAATGATGCATATGTAGTTAGTTCTGATGTAAGTCTTGCTGGATACATTTGTACTCACGTTTGCCTATTTTATGTTTTTTCAGAGAGATTTCGGTCTCGTTAGTAGTTCCGCGTGGACTTCGATGTTTAGCTTGTTACCTCAGCTACGATCTTGTGCCTCGGCAGGATTTGGTAGATAGTCAGGCTTCTCAGCCTTTTTCATTTATAAGATGTCTGTACTCAGACATGATAGCTTTCGCTTGTGCTTTGACTTGTATGCTCTGAATGTTGGGTCATGAGACCCCTGTTTGTAATATCTCGCTCCTCGGAGCCTAATGAATACTTACTTGTGTCGTAGAGTCATGTTGTGATGCCTTGTTGTATTTGCACATATCGAGCATATTGTGTGTATGATTGAAATGCTTGGTATGTGTGGGATCTGACTATCTAGTTGTTTATCTTTAGTAGCCTCTCTTACCGGGAAATGTCTCCTAGTGTTTCCATTGAGCCATGGTAGCTTGCTACTGCTCCGGAACACTTCGGCTGGCCGGCATGTGTCCTTCTTCGTTCCGGTGTCTGTCCCTTCGGGGAAATGTCACGCATTGAGTACCGGAGCCCTGTTAGCCCGCTACAGCCCGGTTTACCGGAGTCCTGCTAGCCCAATGCTACAGCCCGGACCCACTTGCTGATGACCGACACGTTCGATGCTGGGTCATGGATGCCTGTCCCTGTAAGTCTGTGCCACTTTGGGTTTACGACTAGTCATGTCAGCCCGAGCTCCTTATCATATGGATGCTAGCGACATCATCATATACGTGAGCCAAAAGGCGCAAACGGTCCCGGGCAAAGGTAAGGCGACACCCGTGGGAATACCGTGCGTGAGGCCGCAAAGTGATATGAGGTGTTACAGGCTAGATCGATGTGACATTGATTCGGGGTCCTGACAGCTTTGGTATCAGAGCTTGACTGCCTGTAGGATTACCAAGCCAAACTGGTTGAAGTTGAGTCTAGAAATTCTTTAGTTATATAAGGGAATTGATTGTGGGATGAAACGTAAGGCTTTTTTACTCCTTATACCTAATGGCCTCTGATCTGAGTCATCCTCTTCTCTTCTACGAGGACTAAGAACTAGGCCTTCTGACCTATCTATCAGGATGACGTGTTACTAATCCGTAGACTTATAGATTGTTGGATTTAAGTCTCAGTTCAGTTCCTACTACTTATGTATGTTAACTGTTGATCTCCAAACTTTGATATTGTGCCTTTGAGTGGCTATGCCAATTTTTGTAGTATGTCTCCAAACTTTTTGAGCATTTGCAGCTGTTATGCTGTCCGAGTCATCCCAGGTTTCTAAATAGTCTGAAGCATTTGCAAAATCCCTTCCTCCCGTTCCGATGTTCCTTTGGGCCAGATTAACCACACTAATCAGTTAGTTGAGGTACTCCGTTGCCTTAACATATATGTCGGAGTTATTATTATGACCCTAGGTGTCTAGAGTATCACCTAGTAATTTAGCCATGTTTTGTGTTCCAGTGTGATGATTCTGGCTATCATTCTCGAAAGCATCCCGTGATGCCAGTTAGTAGTAGGTATTCTACTCCTTGGGTTTTGAACCCGAGATCCACCCTACTTACCTCATGTTGATAGTGTTTGCTAGTTCCTTTAGGATATTAGTAACCTTTGCGATAGTCCTCGAGGTCCGTGGTATTTCCTTCTTCCAAATACCATGAACCATTCTTGGCAGGAGTTCTTTTGAACCTAAAGATCACAACAGGAGTGCCCTCTATGAGTTCTCCATTCTATATTGCGACTCTGCCAGTTCTACTTTTCTGCATGGGTTATCCGGAAGAAATATGCTGAATTTGTTCGGCATACTAATCCATGTATCCACAACTCAGAAAATTGTATGTTCCATTGAGTTGTCCCTCTTTAGTTGTATTCCAGTCTTCATCTATCCGTTGATAGTCAAGAGTAATTGTGCATTCGTGTTATCGATGCTTATTATTCTTGTGGTCCGTCGAGCCATTCTATTCTGGAATGACTAGGAGAAACAAACTCCAGTACCTCATCCATATCCAGGATCGGGTCAAAGAAGTTGTGCTCCGCAGATCAAATTGCTAAGCCAGCTTTTGTTCTGCTCTACCTTGGAGTATTACCATCTTTATATCGGGATTGTTATAGGAATTGCACACCATCCTATGAACTCTTGGTACAGTGATACTTCTTGCCATCATTGTTCATTCCTCGGTTCCTGTGTTATTGTAACCGGAATGCCGACAAGTGAATCGTGATGTGTGAAATCAATACTGCTAGCAACCTCGTTGCTTAGTAGTTATAGGACAATAATTTCATTCTTAGCATGTTGGTTATTGAATCATCATTCTAAGATTGATCGTGCTACCTAGTCCATTCTCCTGGTTCACTCCTCGATCGATGAGTTAGGATTATTTCAAATCCTTGCTCTATTGATCATATCGTCTTGCCCTGAAAAGCAGGATTGTCCTCGATCTTAGTAACATATCGGTGGTTCATGATTTTCTGAATATCTTCTCGGAAGTATTACCAGGTTGTCACCTGACCGCTATGTTGAGTTCGTGATCAAGTTGGTTTATTCCTGTAAACCACCCCTTCTCCAAGAGTCTGTGTTGGATACCCCTGAGCTAGATGGTTAAGCTGAACAGCAACTTGGAGAGTTGGAAGATAAAAGCTTGCCTAACTTAGTTCATTTCCCAAAAGGGGTATCTTGTGGTTGTGTGTGTTGAAGAAAGATGATATCTTTATTGGTTGATCCTCATGATCAATTGTTGGATCTATTATCTTACCCAAACCTTTGATTTGAGTATGGGCTATCGTCAAATCAAGTCAGAACCAACGATATTCGTAATGTTGTCTTACTCGTGGCTGTCCCTCGAGCATACACCATTATATCTTTTGGTCTGACCAATACTATCACCTTGTTCTCATAATTATGGAATTCCATTTTTATGGAAACCTGGATGAATTGTTGTTGAGCCCATCGACAACATCCTTGTCCTCTCCATGATTTTGTCGGACATCAAGCTAGTGTTGGAAACTTGTGTAAGCATTTCTTCGTGTTTCGTTCATGAAGCATATGTTTGGATGAAAGAAGTGACTACCTCTGATTCATGTGTACTTGGTGAAAGTTGCCGCCGTGAATTCGAGAAAGTTTGTCTTGCCTCCCCTGGAATCATCTCAAGTCAGTCATGCATGTGCGAAGTATGCTATGGTTTGATAGGCTCGCTACCTCCATTCCATATGTGTCCCGAGCACACCAAGCCACTGATTGATTTGTTCAAGGAGAAGAAGTTCCTTCATAAGAGCTAATCATATGACTTATGCAAGGACTTCGTTATCCACGGTGATGGTTCCCAACCAGAACTCGGTAGTGTTTTATTGTAAGACTACCACGTGGTCATGCTTGTCTAGGACATCGTGTTCACACGTGTGTAGCAGAACCAACTCATGTCTTAGAGCTTGCTATCGTAGTTCATTTCCTGAGAATCTCGCAACGTCATCTCGTCGATTTGTGTTGCAAAATTTCATTTTTCTTCCTAGACTCGATGAGTCTGGAATATCCTGACACCAACCAGATCTGAATCTCAGGCAGATATGATGGTTGGAACATTTCCCAAGAACTATAATATCGGTCCCTCGATAACCGGTAAGGTGGATGTCGTGGCCAACACACCCAGCCGGAAGAACCATTATTGTAGTATCTTGATTGAGGAAGTTGGCCACCTCCCCATAAGGATTTTGTAGGATTTACTCCCTAGTCGTTCCTTGTGGATTTTTTTTTGTGTTCCCGAAGTCCGACCTTTTACTTGATGTTCTAGATACCAAACCATTTCAATGAATGGGATATGCTAGCACATCAAGGAGAACATTAGAGGCGGAGTGCTAAATGTCTCTCGGTCGATCATCCAGATTTTATTTCCATGGCCCCGCCAAGGGTGAAATCTGAGAAAGTGTTATCCTCCTTTGCATCTGCATCATCCATCATCATTCATCATGGTAGCAAGTTGTGTTGCCAGGATCCTTGACACGGATGTTGGTAAAACCTTGATGAATATGGAAATGCTCAAGTTCTTGAGAGCACGCGCAAGCGCTAGGTGTTATCATCGACACTAACTGGGATGCTCTCAGTTTCCTCGGCAATGCTATGACCTTTTCAAATAGTGAATTCACTCTCTATTGTTGGGTTCTTCCCCCGTTACCAGAATCATTCCCAGCATTTGCATTTTGTTCCCAGCTTGCACCGCCAATGTGCCATTCTACCACGGGTCTCTTCCATTTCCGGTGGTAAGCAAATTCATCCATTACGTTGTCTTCAACAAGGTAATCCACATCGTCCAAGTCCGAGTATGCCATCCTACCGACCCCCTCCAAACGATCGCTCGAGAATGGCCTTAGGCTGGTTTAAAAGGTTTCAATGATCTCTGAATCAAAGGTAATTCTTTTTGCCACTTAAGGTAATAATCTACGAATCACCCTCCTCCAGGATGTCCCGCTGTGGCATCATGGAAACTCAACTCCTCGCTACGTTGACAATCGTTTACCACCTTTTTAAGTGTGAAATTGTTGTCTACCTAGTGAACCTTCGTCATCTGCTTCACTCCATTCCTATGGATGTGTGCTTCGTCTCTCAGCTCGAGAGATGTTGCTATGTCTCATTCCGAGAGTTAATCCTGAGTTGTTCGACCTTCGAGAAGATAGATTCTTCTAGAGTTTTCCTTTCCTCTTCTCGTCATGTTAGTTGGAGTTCCCAGAGCAAGACGCCGAGACAAGATGATGATCGAATCAAGGTTCTTATGAAGTGCAACCTGGATCGTGAAGATTGTGCTAGCTTCGTGTCCCCTCTGTCTTCTTACCTCACAGTGGGGGTGAGTTGTCACAGCCCTAGCTAAGCCCTTGCCTGACTCTGCTTAAGCATCCATGCATCATGTTTAAATTCAAATGAAAACTTGAAATGGGGATCAAACCCTAGCAGATAATAATTTTAACTAGGTTCAATTCAAATATTTTCATTGGACCCAAAATGCCCTCCAAAAATGTTCATTATTTCTGGAAAAAGGTTAAAACCTTAATCAAAGGTCATGCACATTTTTCCAATGCATTTATGGTATTTGAATTAATTCATAATTGTATTTGAGTTGGAGCAAATAAATTCTATAAATATTTTTATTGCTCCAATGATCCTGGAATATTTTGTGGAGCTCTAGGATAAACCTTAATGCATCCACAATAATTTCCAGAGAGCTGCAAAAATAATTTGGTTAAGAAACCAAATTAAAACAAAACTGCAAAATTAGAAAACAGAAACAAAAAAAATAGAAAGAACAGAGACTCACCTGGACCCTTACCTACCTGGCGCCACCAACTAGCCCAGCTCCTGCGCGGCCCGTTACTGTGCAGCCCAGCTGTCAGTCATCTTCCTCCCCCTCGCCCCGAAGCAGCTGCATGCTGGACGCACGCGCGTCGACGCCGGCCACCTCCTGCTTCGCGCTGGAGGCCTCCCCTTCGAGCATGTCCATGCGTGGAGACGCCACGACACTCCCCCTGATCCCCCCCTCGCTCTGGACCCCCTCCTCCTCCTCTGCTCTCTCTCTCTCTCTCTCTCGCGATCGACCACGAGCACCCGAGAGCACCGACGAGCTCCACCGCGGCCAATGTCCACCCCTCGCCTCGCCGATGCTTCCAGAAGAACCGCCGCACCTTCCTCTTCATCTCCACCAACTCACGTGACGCCGGGTGCACCGCAGCGTCGTCCCTGCCGCCTTCATCGCCGCATCTGTCCGGCGATCGCCGCGGTCGATTCGCTGCCTCCGACGCCTCCCCGAGACCACCGAGCTGCTCATCGACCTCGCTGTGAGCCTCTGTTTAGAACCCCTCTCTTTCCCCTCGCGTTTGCGAGCTCTAGGCCATAGCTTCGTCGCGGCCAAACTCCGGCCGCCGCTGACCTCGTCGCCGCCGTCACTGTAGCCACTGGAGCTCCCACCCGAGTACACCATCGTGCTCAGAACGTCTCCACGAGCCCGTTGCATGCCGCAGCTCGCCCTCCCGTGCCCCCTAGTGGTCGCCCGTGTCTCACCCGAGCTCCGGCGGCCGCAACCGAGCTCGCCGCCGTCGACTCCGGCCACCCCAGGCCCGGAGACCACGACCATCCGACGCGCCATCGCGCCAGCTCTCCGTAGGGCCAAAGGGCGCACTGAACGGTGCAGTATAGACGAAACCCGAGCCACCCCGGTGTGTCTCCGCCGCGTTTTTGGTCGTCGCCGGCGAAACTCCGGCGAGCCAACGTGGCACATTTAGTTAACACTAATGACGCCATTAGCTGATCACTGTGCCACTGACGGATGGGCCCACGCGCTAGATTAACCCCGGAATTATTCCTGTTTAAACTAGACTAACCCACCGGGCCCACATGTCAGGTTGACTACGCTGACGTGGTTGTTGACCTGGTCCCACCTGTCAGTGAGCTAAACAGCCATGTGTCACTGACGTGTGGCCCCCACACGTCAGGTTTGACCTGGACGGCGCCCGTTGACCTGCTGACGTCACTATGAGGTCATGCTGACGCAATAATTCCTTTCTAGAATTTAAATAAATCTTAAATGATTTATTATTTTCAGAAAATGTCCAGAACTTCTAAAATTCATAGAAATTCAACCGTAACTCCAAATTAAATAATTTATATATGAAAAATGATCAGAAAAATCCAATCTATCCATCTGTACCATTTTCATGCATGTTAGAACAACTTATAGCTGCTGTTTAGCACAAATCAATTAAATGGCATTTAAACTCTCACATATGGAGTTTGAATTTGAACCTAGTGTTCAAACCAACCCCATTTAACCTGTTGCTAGATGCATTAGCCCCAAACACATTCATATTGCCATGTCATAGCATGCATCATATTGTGCATTGCATTGATTGTGTTCTTCCTTGTTTGCTGGTATTTGTCCCCTTTCGACAGACGTGGTTCAACGATGAGTTCGATGACACCGATGAAGAGCTATACTATCTTCAGAAGTGCCAGGCAAGCAAAACCCCCTTGTTCATTCCGATAAAATCCCACTCTCTCGCTCCTGCTCTCTTTTACTGCATTAGGACAACAACGACATATTTGTTACTTGCTGCGGTAGCTGAACCCCTTTATCCTTTGCATGACCTGTCATTGCCACAGTAAATAGATGAAACCCACTAGCATGAGTAGGAGTTGTTTGAGCCCTGATGTGCCTACTCATTCATGCTTGTTTGTCATGCCTGCTACTGCTTAGAGTTGAGTCAGGTCTGATTCATCGGGGATGAATCAGAGGTGTGTGAACATGTCCTACTGTGTATGAACTAAGTGTGTGAACACGATTTGGTAAAGGTAGCGATGAGAGGCCATGTCGGAGTACATGGTGGGTTGTCTCATTGCAGCCGTCTTCAGGAACTGAGTTCTGTGTTTGTGATCCATGATCAGTTACTACCACACATTGGGCTCTGGGCGCTCCAAGCCCTCTCGACTTATTAATCAACATGATCTCTGTCCAGGAGTTGCAACTAGTTTCTGGTGTTTGTAGGTAGTGTTAGTAGTCTACCAAGTGGCACCCGGTACAGGTGGGCTTGGGACAGACTAGGCATAGTGGCCCGGTGTACCAAGTGGCACCCGGATGGTGGACTTGGGAACCCTGCTCACATCGTTTGGCGCCATGAGCGACACCCCGGCCGAATCTCCTTGCGGATGGAACCCGAATAGGCGATAAACCTGGACGAGAGACTTGTATGGTTAGTCAGGTCGTGGCCGACTCCCTCGCCCGGCTTCCACTTGAAGGTTGCCGAGGTACATGACGTGTACAGGGCGATAAGTGGCGAGAGCGTTTGTGAAGAAGTACACCCCTGCAGGGTTATCATTATCTATTCGAATAGCCGGATTCCTCGGATATGGAAACTTGGACCCCTTGCATAGTTCATAGACAAGTGAAAGTGGATACTCTAAAATACGCAAGATAAGCGTGAGTGCTATGGATGGCGTTCTCGTAGGGAGACGAGAGCGGATCCATAGTGGTGTATTGATATGGTGAATATGTGGACTCGTGTGCGCCACCTCAAAAGAGTTACTTGCAGTCGTAGTTCAGGATAGCCACCGAGTCAAAGCTGGCTTGCTGCAGTTAAACCCCCACCATCCCTTTGTTGATAATGATGCATATGTAGTTAGTTCTGATGTAAGTCTTGCTGGGTACATTTGTACTCACGTTTGTCTATTTTATGTTTTTTCAGAGAGATTTCGGTCTCGTTAGTAGTTCCGCGTGGACTTCGATGTTTAGCTTGTTACCTCAGCTACGATCTTGTGCCTCGGCAGGATTTGGTAGATAGTCAGGCTTCTCAGCCTTTTTCATTTATAAGATGTCTGTACTCAGACATGATAGCTTCCGCTTGTGCTTTGACTTGTATGCTCTGAATGTTGGGTCATGAGACCCCTGTTTGTAATATCTCGCTCCTTGGAGCCTAATGAATACTTACTTGTGTCGTAGAGTCACGTTGTGATGCCTTGTTGTATTTGCACATATCGAGCATATTGTGTGTATGATTGAAATGCTTGGTATGTGTGGGATCTGACTATCTAGTTGTTTATCTTTAGTAGCCTCTCTTACCGGGAAATGTCTCCTAGTGTTTCCATTGAGCCATGGTAGCTTGCTACTGCTCCGGAACACTTAGGCTGGCCGGCATGTGTCCTTCTTCGTTCCTGTGTCTGTCCCTTCGGGGAAATGTCACGCATTGAGTACCGGAGCCCTGTTAGCCCGCTACAGCCCGGTTTACCGGAGTCCTGCTAGCCCAGTGCTACAGCCCGGACCCACTTGCTGATGACCGACACGTTCGATGTTGGGTCATGGATGCATGTCCCTGTAAGTCTGTGCCACTTTGGGTTTACGACTAGTCATGTCAGCCCGGGCTCCTTATCATATGGATGCTAGCGACATCATCATATACGCGAGCCAAAAGGCGCAAACGGTCCCGGGCAAAGATAAGACGACACCCGTGGGAATACCGTGCGTGAGACCGCAAAGTGATATGAGGTGTTACAGGCTAGATCGATGTGACATTGAGTCGGGGTCCTGACAACAAATTTGAAGGAAAAAGGGAAAAAATATCGAACAAAAGCGTTCCCAAGAAAAAGAGAAAAAAGAGAAAGAAAAAAAAAGAAAAAAGAAATAAGAAAGAAGAAAACAAATAAAAAGTTGTAAGTAAACACAAAGGTGAGGTGGGTTAGCAGCATATACCAAGAGTCGCCGGTTGGAATCACGCCCACGCACACAGGTCTTTTGCGCGTTAAAAACGAGGAAAAAAAGAGAAAGATGGGCCCGCCCACGTGAAGGAGTGGGTGTAAGCCCGTTTCGGAAATCAAAGAAACTGGGGCTTAAGACGCTGTTTAGGATTTGCCACAAAAAGGTTTGCCAGACCAAAATTGATTTCTCGAGCATTCGCCCCACCATTGGGCCAGAGGCCCAAGTAACTATTTTTTTCGGAAAAAAGAAACAAGAACGAAATCGTAAAAGGCCAGGCACAACCTAGTCGCCTAGTGTGCACTAAGAAAATGTTCAGAACCCAATAAACCGAAAAATAAAAAATAATAACTTACAAAAGTTTTGTTGACATAAACTTTGTGTGTTCAAATAAATTAGATTTGCCATGTGACTTATCTTTTCCTGAATTTGTCGTGGTAAAAAAAATCAATGGTTTGAAAAAATGCCACATGTGTAGACGAAAAAGAAATCACATAGTTGCATATTGACGTAAATAACAAATTGATGAGAATTGGCATGTGTTTGTAAAATGGTGACTCGGGACTGTAAGAATAAAACTTAAAAGTTGCCATGTGTGTGGCACAAAATCTTATAGTTTCTATGAGAGCACTATTTTTTATTAAACAATTTTCCATGTTTTGGGGGAAAGAATTTTGAAAGACCTAAATTTTCCATCTTTAGAAACAAAAGAATGTTATGATTTTGTCATGTGACCATGAGAAAAAGAAATCGTGGCAACAATGATTTTACAAAAAAAATGTGTATGTTTGCATGGCAACAGGTTTTAACTTTTTGCCATTGCAAAACGTTTAACAAATTTTCCTTGGAAAAAAGTGTGGTTGTGGCATGGCAAAAGTTGTAATGGTGACATGGAAAAAGATATAAACACTTTTTCCATGGAAAATATTTTTTTATATATTTTATATTTTACTTTAAAAAATTAGCTAAGAAATTTGCCATGTTGTTATGCCAAAAAAGATCCATGTCGCTTTACAAAAATTACCATGTTACTAATTTGCCATCAGATCCTAAATTACCATTGTTTTGTTTAAGATTATGGCTAACAAGTTAGAAAAAACAGAAAAAAAAAACTAGTGAAAACAAAAATTGCCATTCGAGTAGAACAAGTTATTCTACAATCTTTGATAATGCGCACATGCCATTTTTCCAGAAATTGCCATGGCAGCAAATTATGATCGGAAAATGCCATGTAAAATAACCATGTACAAAATTGAAATGAATACACAAACAAATTGGGCAGAACAAATGCCACAATTACCATAGGAGACGTATACTAATTTTTCCATCGTGTGTGAGAGTTTTGCCATGTACGTAATCTAAAACACATTATGACAAAAATGAGTGTATCTACGGCACATGTAGATGAGACTTAATTAAGTCACATCTAAAAGGTGACGTCATGATCGTTCCTTCCATCTCACTAGCCTTTTTTCATGTTGCTGCGATTTTTGTTGTGCGTGTTCTCACAACAGAGCGGAGTGAAGTGCTAGTTCTGGAGTATGCATGTACGGTTGACTTTTTTGTGTGTGTGCATTGCATGTGTGGTCATGCATCGTAGGAGGTCTTTGGTTACCTGCACCAAGTCCAACCAAGCCTGCGGGGTGTAAGAGCATCCTCAGCCGTTGGCCCCCAGGGGCGTCTAAAATCGCCGTCTGGGGGTGACCTGGCGCAAAAAATGGGCCTGGAGCGAGTTGGCCCCCAGCCGCCGCCTCAGGACCGGCCCAAGGCACGGAAATTTTTTTTAGATAAACTTGGGCTGAAACAGGGCTGTTATATTCGCAAACTTGGGCTAAAACACGCCATTACATATAAAAATTAATCAAGAAAAACTTGCTGAAGGCCGAGAAGTCGTCGTCGTCGCCGCCATCGTCGGCCTTCTCCTCCTTGACTCGGGCGCCCCTGGTGGACCCCTCCCCGGCTGGTGGCGGCGGCGGCGGCACGTCGTCGTCGTCGTCGCTATCGTCGATGATGACGACGCCGCCTTCGTCGCGGCCTGGCGGCGTTGCGCGAAGCGCTGCAGGGCGGCGCGCTGGCGCTCCCTCGCCATCTTCAGGGAGTCCTGGCGTGCCCATTCAAGGGTCGCATCGTCGTCGAGCTTGACCTCGCCGTGCTCCGTCTTCACCGGCGCCAGCAGCCCCGGCTCCGTCTTCACCGGAGCCAACCCCGGCTCCGTCTTCACCGACGCGAGACCTGGCTCCGTCTTCGGCTTGAGGAAGCGCGGGGGAGGAGCCGACGAGGAGGCGCGCCGGCCGCCCTCGCTGATGACGATGCCGGCGCTGCGTGTGCGTCGGCCGAGCGGCGTCTTCGCCGCGGGCTCGGCCTTGCCGCCGAGCAGCGTCGGAGTGCCGGAGGATTGGGAGGAAGAACGTGACGAGGAAGAAGAGGAGGAGGAGCCAAACCTCCTTAGCGCCCATTGCCCGTCGCGTCGGCGGTGCGCCGGGGCGGTCATCCTCGCCGGGGGGTACGCCAACGGTGGGTTGTTGCCACCCTCGAGGTGCGTGAGCACGCCGTCGAGGGTGCGGCCGGGGACGCCCCACCAGAGGTGGCGCCCCTCGCTGTTCTTCAGGCCGCCGACCACCGGCGCCCCGTTGGTGGATGCCAGCCGCTACTGCTGGCGGCGCTCGAAGTACGCCGCCCAAGCCGCGTGGTTGTCGGTGGCGTACCGGGGGAGGGAGTGCTCGACGTCGGAGAGGGAGGGGCGCACGATCTCGACCTCGTCGGCGAAGTAGGATGGCTTGGTGACAGCGTCGGGCAACGGGGGAATGGGCACTCCCCCATTGCTAAGCCTCCAGCCCGTCGGCCCAGCGCGCATGTCCGGCGGCGCCGGGATGTTCGCCTGGAACAGGAGCAAGACTCCTGTTCGCGGAGCGAATGGCGGCCGAAGCCGTTGGCCGCCGCCTCGTCTCCGGGGAAACACTCGGCCATCGGGGAGAGGAGTGGCTGGGGAGAAGAGATCGGCGGGAGAGGAAGGGCTGGGGTGGGGAGAAGAGCTCGGCGGCGGCGCTCGGGAGAGGTGGAGAGGTGGCACTCAACGCAGGCAAGCAAGACCATATATAGCCGCGCCGCGTCCATGTGTACGCGTCCGAGGGAGGGGAGGCGTCGGCGCGCCGCCCCGTGACGCGCCGCCAGTGAGGAATCAATGGCAAAGCTGACCGGCGGCAGCCTTGCCATTGATTCCCCGCGGGAAACCGAGGCGTCGGGAGAAGACGAGGCGGGCGGTGTCGCTGACGCGGCTGGCCCACGGCGCTTTCGCGCCAAAAACGATTCGCCCGGCGCCCCTGAGCGTCCCCAGCGCGCCGGGTTCGGGTTGGGTCCGCCGGCGCCAATTTCGGCCCGAGCCGGCGAAAAATGGGCCCCTGGGGGCATGACTAGGCCGATTTTTTGGCGCCAGCGGCCGAAAAATCGCCTGTGGGGCCTTGTTGGGGGCGCGCTGGAGATGCTCTAAGTTTTTTCGTTAACACTATTGAGTCTGCATGGCATGGTGATCAAATCACCTCTTGACCCGGCTTTGGAGGAATGGCCGAATCGACCGTTTCCAGCGAGCCAAACCCGATGGATGAGAGGAGGTGCACATGGGGGATGGCGGTTGCACGTGTGGGGACACATGATAGAAATCGCGTTGGTTCCTGAAGCGGCATCGTAACTCCCGTCACCATCTTCTCACTGTTCATTCATCTTCTGCGAGCGCTTCACTCTCGTCTCCTCCCATCGCTCACTCTCCCATTTGTCAACTCTTTTTGTCTCACAAGATCTATATGGCGAGCACCCCCCCCTTTCGCGTTAATGGCTGTATGCCCTCCGTCCCCTCTGTACCATCAATTTTCTTGCAGTCGTGTTCTATTTAGCATCGATTGTAGATTGCACCCACTCGATTCAAGGTTAGACTTCGACTTGGCTCTATCGGGGCTCTGGGAGTGGGGATACCCAGGCCCGTCTGCCTGTGGCCCAGCAAGTGGCATCGTAGAAGGGCCCGACGTGGCCCAGCGTCAAGACTCCTCAGGCAAGGTCCTCGTGGGGTCCCTACCTCGCGAGGCGAGCCGCGGCAAGCTTCATGAGGCGTCCCGAGGGCTGCTCAAGGGACGGCCTCCCGAGGCTGCCTCCCGAGTTCCCTTGTGGGCGGACACTTCTAGGCTCACTACCCCGCCTCACGATGCACGTGGGTGACGCAGGCCACAACATGTGTTGCCAGGACCGGCGCCCGGAGGCGTGGACAGCGAGGCTTTCCTCTTTGGTGCTAAAGGGACCAGGCCAGCGCACGGGTTCCCAAGGTAGCCCCAAAGCTTTCCCCTTCGGTGCAACGAGACCAGGACGACGGGCTTGGAAAGATGGAGGTCATCACCGAGCCCATGTACGCATCATGGACGGAAGCTTTGTAGGCGAAGAGTACCACCTTTAGTCCGGACAGGGTGTACTCTTGCCCCCCTTCAAAATTGGTCGTTGTGGCATCCCTTCCCGCGTAGAATTCGCGGGCTGAGGACCAAGGCTAGTATAAAATATAGGTTAGTCTTCACCGTAGAGAGGGGTCGACCCTTGAGCCCTTCAGAGGCAGTTCATCCTTGTACTCGTTCATACTCATCCTCCTTGCGAGGCAATCCACCACAAAGCAGTAGTAGGGTCTTACACCGCAAGGTGGCTCGAACCTGGGTAAATCATCATGTTCCTTCCTCCTTCCTGCTTCTTCAAGCACGCAGGAGCAAAGCCGTTAGGCGGTGAGAAGCGAGCGATAGCCTGGCGAAGCTTTCCGCGCACACCCTAGAGTTTGAACCTTTCATGGGTCTGCGGAGCCCTGATTCCGACATTTGGCACACCAGGTAGGGTGTGCTAGAATCCTTCCGCCTCGTTCCAACCTCGCTCCACTGTCCCCATGGCTGACACTCGTCGTGGTTGTGCCAAGCGCCGTGCGGCTCGTGTCGCCCAGACAGAGCCTGCAGGTCACGACAGTCGCCGCCTTTCCCCTTCGGCCGCGGCCAACGCCGCCACCGACCCAGCTGCTCACCAGTAGCAGGACTTTTCTTTGGCGCCCTCCGTGCAATGTGACGGCCGCACTGCCATGCCTTCTCTCACTCTGGCCACGGCTTCGTCCTCCAATGCTCGCCGCGCGTCGGCGAATGCGCAGGCTGCGCTGCTCATGTCGCGCGAGCTGCTGTACTACGGCCCCGCCAACGAAGGCTAGATGCCTGGCTTGGCCGCATCAATGAGCTTGTCAAAGCCACGGGCGAGGGCCCAATGCCCTCCCACTTGCTCCGTCCTCCACCATCTTGCGCAGGCAACATGGCACACGGGGCGCCTCCACCTCCTTCCCTGCGCAACGACAATGTCAAGCCCCGGCATGACGCACAGCTGCGCGGTCCCTCGCGTGGAGCACCTGTGCCGGCTCGAGACGAAGCTAGCTTCCAGATTGTGCATCAATAGCTGCGCGGCGCACGTGCGCTCCCCCCCATGTCGTCGCGTCAAATCCAAGACCGAGCCACCCAGGAAGCTCCAGGGCATATGCACCAGGACTACGTCGCCCGCGACCGCGTCACTCCCGCGGAGGCACGCCAGTGAGCATTGCCAGCTGCCGCGCCTTCACGCTTGAGCTGTGTCGGGTGGTTTGGCTTATCAAGTTCAAGCTGGAGCTACCCCGCGCTACGACGGCATCCCTGACCCGGCGGAGTTCCTCCAGCTCTACACGCTGAGCATCGAGGTAGCGAACGGCGATGACAAGGTCATGAACTGGTTCCCCGTGGCCCTCAAGGACGGGGCGCGTTCTTGGCTCATGAACCTGCCCGAGGGGTCAATCTCCTCGTGGGACGAACTCCGTGAGCGGTTCATCGCCAACTTCCAAGGCACCTGGGGTCGTGCCCTCACCACCAGCGACCTGCGACGCGTGAAGCAACGCACTGGCGAGACCCTCCACAAGTACATTCAATGGTTCACCCAAGTCCGCCTTAAGATCCCGAAGGCCTAGGACGAAGCCATCATCTCAGCGTTCACCGGGGGCGTCAAGGACATCGGTATGAATGAGAAGCTCGCCATCAATGATGACTTGTGCATGACGCTGGAGCTGTTCAACCTGGCTGACAATTGCGCGAGGGCGAAAGAAGGCCACCTCTCCCTCCTCAACAACCCTGACGTCGAGCCTGAATACAAGAAGGCCAAGGCCAAAGAAGTGAAGCACAATGGCCCCATCGTGTTGGCAGCAGAGCCCGAGCTAAAGCGCGACCATGATCGTGACGAGCCCGCCAGGGATAGTCACCCATTTTGTGTCTTCCACAACATGCGCACCCATAACATCGACGATTGTCAGGAGCTCAGGGCGCTTCGTGACGAACGCTTGCGCCGCCGCCCCAAGCGCAACCACCATGGTTTCGGCCGTGGTGGAGGCCGCAGTGGAGGTTGATGGGACAATCGCAACCCCCGCCAGGGCTGGCGTGACCAGCCTTGCAAGGATTGTTGGAAATATGCCCTAGAGGCAATAATAAAAGGATTATTATTATATTTCCTTGTTCATGATAATTGTCTTTTATTCATGCTATAACTGTATTATCCGGAAATCGTAATACACGTGTGAATACATAGACTATAATATGTCCCTAGTGAGCCTCTAGTTGACTAGCTCGTTGATCAACAGATAGTCATGGTTTCCTGGCTATGGACATGGGATGTCGTTGATAACGGGATCACATCATTAGGAGAATGATGTGATGGACAAGACCCAATCCTAAGCATAGCACAAGATCGTGTAGTTCGTTTGCTAGAGCTTTTCCAATGTCAACTATCTCTTCCTTAGACCATGAGATCGTGTAACTCCCGGATACCGTAGGAGTGCTTTGGGTGTATCAAACGTCACAACGTAACTAGGTGACTATAAAGGTGCACTACAGGTATCTCTGAAAGTGTCTGTTGGGTTGACACGGATCGAGACTGGGATTTGTCACTCCGTATGACGGAGAGGTATCTCTGGGCCCACTCGGTAATGCATCATCATAATGAGCTCAAAGTGACCACCCGTTGGTCACGGGATCATGCATTACGGTACGAGTAAAGTGACTTGCCGGTAACGAGACTGAACAAGGTATTGGGGTACCGACGATTGAGTCTCGGGCAAGTAACGTACCGATTGACAAAGGGAATTGTATACAGGGTTGATCGAATCCTCCACATCATGGTTCATCCGATGAAATCATCGAGGAGCATGTGGGAGCCAACATGGGTATCCAAATCCCACTGTTGGTTATTGACCGGAGAGTCGTTTTGGTCATGTCTGCATGTCTCCCGAACCCGTAGGGTCTACACACTTAAGGTTCGGTGACGCTAGGGTTATTACGAAGACTTGTATGTGATTACCGAATGTTGTTCGGAGTCCCGGATGAGATCCCGGACGTCACGAGGAGTTCCGGAATGGTCCGGAGGTGAAGATTTATATATGGGAAGTTGTCATGCGGACACCGGAAAGTTTCGGGGGCATATCGGTATTGTACCGGGGCCACCGGAGAGGTTCCGGGGGTCCACCGGGAGGGGCCACCCCTCTCAGAGGGCCTCATGGGCCGCAAGGGGCAGGGAACCAGCCCCTGGAGGGCTGGGCGCCCCCCCCCTTGGGCCCATGCGCCTAGGGTTGGGGGGAAACCCTAGTGGGGGCGCCCCCTTTGCTTGGGGGGCAAGTCCCCCCTCCCTGGCCGCCACCCCCCCTCTAGATCCCATCTAGAGGGGCCGGCCCCCCTTGCCCCTTCCCCTATAAATAGAGGGGTGAGGGGAGGGCTGCTGTACACAACCCAAGGTGCAGCCCCTCCCCTCCCCAACACCTCTCCTCCTCCGTTACGTGCTTGGCGAAGCCCTGTCGGAGTACTGCTGCACCAACACTACCACGCCGTCGTGCTGCCGTTGGAGCTATCTTCCTCAACCTCTCCTTCCTCCTTGCTGGATCAAGACGGAGGAGACGTCGTCCGTCCCATACGTGTGTTGAACGCGGAGGTGCTGTCCGTTCGGCACTTGGTCATCGGTGATCTGAATCACGGCGAGTACGACTCCATCATCACCCTTCCCTTGAACGCTTCCGCACGCGATCTACAAGTGGTATGTAGATGCAATCTCTCTCCCATGACTCGTTTCTTAGAGGAACTCATAGATGGATCTTGGTGAAACCGTAGAATTTTTTTTAATTTTCTGCAACGTTCCCCAACAAGGATGGCTGGCGCGATCAGCCTCGTGACGGCGCCTCGCATGATCAGCCTCGTGAGGTCCGTCGTCAGGGCAACACGGGCCTTCCACGGCTACCTCTGCCCCCCTAGGAGGAATGACAAAAACTAGCCAAACAAGGGGGCTAGGGGCTTCCAGGAGCATTGTGCGGTCGCCTGCATCCTCGGAGGAGCTCGGGCTCCCACGTCAAACCGCCTATTCAAGCAGTTCTCACGTGAGGTGAATGCAGCCCTCCCCAGGCTTGAGGCTGTGCGTCCCCTCAAGTGGTCACGGTACACCATCACGTTCGACTCCAAGGATCACCTTAGGTGCTCATGCATTGCTGGCACGCTCCCCATGTTGTGCATGCCCACCATAGCAACATCTCAATCACTAAGACCCTCATTGATGGAGGCGCCGACCTCAACGTACTCTCTGCCGAGACCTTCGAGATGCTTCAAGTGCCCTACAATCAGCTCATGCCCGCTAGGACATTCTCTGTGGTGACCGACGGCTCCACCACTCCTCTGGGGCAAGTGCGCCACCCAGTCACCTTCGGCACTCGCGACAACTACCACACCGAGCTCATCGACTTTGACGTGGCCCACATTGGTGTCCCGTACAATGCCATCTTGGGGATACTACCCTTGCCAAGTTCATGGCGGCCACCCACCATGGCTACAATGTCCTCAAGATGCGAGGTTAGTGGCGTCATCACTGTCGCTTGTGATAAGATGGATGCGGTCTGCTCCCTCGAGCATGCCTACCGGGCCGCAGCAGCCGAGAATTCCGACGGCGAGGGTGACGTCTCGCCCCTTGAGGCTGCCCCACAAAAAAGAAGCGGCTCCTCCCCAAGAGTCGTCCCGAGGCAAAGAAGGCGCTTGACGGTGAAACCTCGGCTGCCGTGCTAGGCGTTGGCGCATGCCTCCCTCCCACATAGGAAGGCGCGCCCGACGCCTTCCTCAGGACGGGCTCGGGGGTTTCCACCTGGAGAGCCTCTGACCTGACCAGTGCAACAAGGAGGTTCTTGGGCACCACTTGGAGGCGTGCTTCAACTCACACCCCCACGAGCAAGCAACACAGCACGAGAATTCATCATCAAGGTGATCAGCGAACTTCATGAACTGCAGGCCATGCGCGGAGAGCGCCGCCCCACATTCCCCACAGGCTTAGCTGTCGCTCCCGGCGCGGGCGGCGAGCTACGCGTCTGCATCGACATCCTGGGCCTCAATGGGGCCGCTTGTCTGGACCTCTTCTGGTTGTCATGCGTCGGCCGGAGCGGGGGTTTCCCTTGCACTACGTCCACATGCCCTTCGGCCTGCTGAACGTAGACGCCACGTACGAGCGGCGCGTGCAGCTCACGATGGCATCACACGAGGCCCCGGCGCTCGGTGTTGGTGTCTCAAGAGGCCCAGGACCCTCGCGAGCCTCCCGAGTCTCAGGAGCCACCCGACTCGTGAGGAGCGAATCTCCGAGGCATGCTTCATCAACTTTTTTGGTTTGTTCAATTGAGGGCGCCTTGCGGTCTGTATCATCCTCAGGCTGGTTAGGGTCCGCCCCTGCAACCATGTCGTTTTTGCTCAGTATCGGGTTAGGTTGTGGCTTGATGAAATCTTTCGAATAGTTTAAATTGCATGATCGGTGCTTCGTCACCATGAAAGTCGCCGCGCCCGTACGATCCTGCTCTCAACCGCCTCATGACTAAGGGTTGGCACAGTGTCTGTTCTTGGGTTCGTCCCTGCAGATCGATAAATCCAAGCGGCCAAGCTCTGTCTCGCTAGCCAGCTCCCATGCACGTCACCTCCTAGGGTCCTTGGTGTCTTGTCCTCTCATGAGCTCATCGCGAGCAGGCGAGTAGGGGCGTGGCTTGGTTCTTACGGCCGCGATCATGGTTCTCCGCCACCATGGGAACCTCGCGTCAGGTGTTCTTCCTCAGATTTTTGCATGAGAAGCCATGGCACGACGTTTGTGCTCGGGTCCGTCCCTGTAGCATCGATAAACCCAAGTGAATGAGCTTTGTCTGATGGGCCGGACCCCTACACGTAACCTCCTATGGGTCCTTGGTGTCTGGTCTTCTCATGCAATGGCCTCCGGACGTTCATTCGGTGCAGACCACCTTCAAAACTCAGGTTTCACAAGCGCATGACCATACCAAAAGTTAGGCGCAACCCGCCCGAGGTAAGACCTCCTGGGCCCGCACTAGCTCAGGAGCATCTAAAAACACCTCCACAAGTTCTGTCGTGCTAGCCACGCGTACAAACAATATAGGGCTGTACACGCACGGAGACTCTAGTACATAGCTCCTCCCCATGCCCAGTGGAAGCCCCATGCTCAGCACCGGCGGAAATGGTCACAACACGGGCATGCCCATGCCTAGTGGAAGCCCCATGCTCCGCGCTGGTGGATAAACAACTGAGGGCGCCCAATGGGTAGCATCAATCTCAGGAGGTCTGCTCGACTCTTCAATAACACTGCTCATGGCCCTCCCCGAGGCCTCACGTGAGCGGGGGCTAGACACGGGGCCTGTGCTCGGCTTAGTCCCAGCAACACTGAAAAATCCAGGGGACCAGGCTCTGGCTCGCAGGCATGCCCCCGCACACGCCACCCCACCAAGGCCTTTGGTGTCTAGTCTCCTCGCGTGACACCCAGGTGCAAGCCGACGGGGGCAAGGTAGGAAAGGCCCCGAATTAACCTCATTGTCGCCCATGTTTACTTCATGCAGGCCGTCTACGCATCAAGGGGGGGGGGCTTGAGCATTGCGACTCAGGGGTCTTTACTAGTTCCATAGCCCCTCGCCCCTTGGCCTTGTCCGGGCATCATGACTTGACACTACAACAACGGCCAAGGTATGTGTGGGGCTGGGCCCTGCCAACGCAGAGCTCAAAGGCAAGCAGGAATGAAATCTAGCACGGGAAGGAAACTACGAAGTTCAAGCAATTATTACAAGCATCGAGTGTATCTCAAATTCAAACAAAGTCTTATGCCTCTACGAGGCAGGATTGATCTATTGCAGGGTAACTAGGAAGCTTCAGGAAGAGGGGCCATCACCGCCTACCTCGGCCCCGACGGACCCGCCATCGCTGCTGCAGGTGGACCTCTCGAGTAGTGTAGCCACATGGCCCTCCACAACTTCCACCATGACATCATGGGACTCATGAGGGACAGGGCCTATCTCCGTGGCGAATTCGAAGCCGGGGACATGAAGGTAAAGGTGGCTGAAGACACGTGTCACTGCGACGGAGAAGAGGTCACGGCACCCCTCCTCCAAGATGACACCCACCTGCTGGGCAGCACCTTCGAGCTCCACAGTGAGCTTGGAGGAGAGCTCGGTGTAGCCAGCATCGAGGGTTGCAAGCGGAGCTTCCAATCCTTCCCTGCATATGGACTTCAGTGCTTGGGGGGCCCTGAGTTTGAGCAAAGAAAAGGCGGTGCGGTCCGCAGCTGCCTTCGCCTTGGCGTCGGCTTGGATTTCCTTCTCCCTAATGTCCAGTTGAGCGCTCATCTCAGAGACATGCTTGGCATAGGCTGCTTGGGCCTCGGCCACCTCGTGCTTCAGCGTTTCCATATGCTTGCGCCCCGTGGCTTGCCTGGAGTCCACCTTCGATAGCTCAGAGTCGCGGCGCGCAAGCCTCGCCTCGCGAGCCTTGAGAGGTCCTCCTCCTGCTGCTGGAGAGTTGCATGCATGCAACCTGTTCCTCCTAAAGCACCTTCAGGCTGGCCTCCGCCTCGCTGCAACGCTTGGCGGCCACTTCAGCATCAGCAAGCACGCTGTTACGAGTAGCTCTTGCATCATCGGCTTTCTTCCTATTCTTCGCAGCGGTGGCCTGAAGCCACCCTGAGGCAAGCCTCAAGAGCTCCATGGCGAGGCGCTTGTCAGCATCCCGGAGGGCCACCCCAAACCGGTCAAGTGTGGCTGATGTTTGCTTGAACTATGTAGGTATTTCCCCAAAGAGGAAGAGATGATGCAGCACAACAACGGTAGGTATTTCCCTCAGTAATGAGACCAAGGTTATCGAACCAGTAGGAGAACCACGCAACACAACGTAAACAGCTCCTGCACACAAATAACAAATACTCATAACCCGACGTGATAAAGGGGTTGTTAATCCCTTTTGGGTAACGGTGCCAGAAATTGGCACGGGGACGGGAGAAAGTTGTAATAGATTGGATAAATAGATCGCAAATAAAATAAACTGCAACAAGGTATTTTTGGTTTAATAGAACTGAAAATAAAAGCAAAGTAAAATAGACCGCGAAGGCAAATATATTAAAGAAGAGACCCGGGGGCCGTAGGTTTCACTAGTGGCTTCTCTCGAGAAAAATAGCAAACGTGGGAAATTTTTTACTGTTGGGCAATTAATAGAACTTCAAATACTCATGACGATATCCAGGCAATGATCATTATATAGGCATCACGTCCAATATTAGTAGACCAACTCCTGCCTGCATCTACTACTTTTACTCCACACATCAACCGCTATCCAACATGCATCTAGTGTATTAAGTTCATGGAAAATGGAGTAATGCAATAAGAACGATGACACGGTGTAGACAAGATCCATTTATGTAGAAATAGACCCCATATTGTTATCATTAATAGCAACGATACATGCATATCGTTTCCCCTTCTGTCATTGAGATCAAGCACCGTAAGATTGAATCCATCACAAAGCACATCTTCCCATTGCAAGATAAATAGATCAAGTTGTCCAAACAAAATCCAAACATCGGAGAAGAAATATGAGGCTATAATCAATCATGCATATAAGAGATCAAAGAAGACTCAAATAACTTTCATGGATAAAAACATAGCATATAAGAGATCAAAGAAGACTCAAATAACTTTCATGGATAAAAACATAGATCTGATCATAAAGTTAAAGTTCATCGGATCCCAACAAACACACCGCAAAAAGACTTACATCATATGGATCTCCAAGATACCATTGTATTGAGAATCAAGAGAGAGAGAGAGAGAGAGAGAGAGAGAGAGAGAGAGAGGAAGCCATCTAGCTACTAACTACGGACACGTAGGTCTATAAAGAACTACTCACGCATCATCAGAGAGGCACCAATGGACATGATGAACCCCTCCGTGATGGTGTCTATATTGGATCCGGTGTTTCTAGAACTTGCGGTAGCTGGAATTGATTTTCGTTGACTCCCCTAGGGTTTGTGGAATATTAGGGTATTTATAGAGCAAAGTGGCGGTGCGGGAGGCCACCGAGGTGGGCATAACCCACCTGGGCGCAAAAGTTTCTGTTTTTCAGCAAGATCAAATCAACTCTCACCCAAATCATCCCAAAGGCCTTGCTTGGCATAAACACTAATTTAAACCACAAAAACACGTCTAATTAGAGGCATAATTGGGTATTTTATTGAAAACAGCAAGAAAAGCAAAAAAGCAAAAAGATACAAGTTGGGTTGCCTCCCAACGAGCGCTTTCATTTTACGCCCCTAGCTAGGCATAACATGTAGGATCTAAGTTTTGCCATCTTTATCCTTATTTTCCTTGGGGGTATTTTTGTCAGGGGTTTTTGCAAATAAAACATAAAACACATTATCTATGGAAACCTTATCACTATCAAGTTGCTTTTTATCATAACCCTTTTGATTTCCGGCAGCAACCCAAGAATAGTGTTGATTAACATCATTGAAAACTTGCTGGATCATGTCTAAAGCAGGGACTTGCTTTTTAAGATTCTCATCAAAGATTTGGTTATCCCCAAACAAATGTCTCAACGCATAATCACTTTATAAAGAATTTCATCAATCACGGGTTTTTCATGATTCACACCATAAAAATCAATGATTTCCCTAGCTTCCCATATTATGTAGTCAAATTCATTCATCAACAAGGGTGGATAGCCTTTTAGCTTTAGGATTCTTTATAACGGGCAACTCATAGAACAATCTTTGCAAGGTAGGATGAGTACAAATAAATTTAGTTTCAAGTTTTAGAACTAGTGCCGAAATAGCTTCAGTGTAAGATTTAGTCTTTTTAAGTATATGAGCATCATCAAGACTTAAATTTCCAACACAATTGAAAAATTCTTGGATATGTTCTTTTCCCATAAAATTCCCTTGCCCGAAAACAGAACTTTTGGCATCTAGATTACCCGTACGCTCCATTTGAGGAGTTAGGCCATCATCTGTTTCTGCCATACCAAAATCACTCATGGTGACTTCACAACAAGATTGCACTCAAAAACAGATCTGACGAGAAAACGACGAATGGAAAAGAGGGCGAATAAAACAACAAATTTTGTGAAGTGGGGGAGAGGAAAACGAGAGGCAAATGGTAAATAATGTAAATTGCAAGGAGATAAGATTTGTGATTAGGAACCTGGTTGATGTTGATGATGTCTCCCAGGCAACGGCGCCAGAAATTCCTTTTGATGTTTGCTTGAACTACGTCGGTATTTCTCTAAAGAGGAAGGGATGATGCAACACAGAAATGGTAGGTATTCCCCTCAGTGATGAGACCAAGGTTATCGAACAAGTAGGAGAACCACACGACACAACGTAAACAACTCCTACACACAAATAACAGATACTCGCAACTTGATATGTTAAAGGGGTTGTCAATCCCTTTCGGGTAACGGCGCCAGAAACTGGCATGAAGACGGGAGAAAGTTGTAATAGATTGGATAAATAGATTGCAAATAAAATAAAGTGCAACAAGGATTTTTGTATTTTTGGTTTATTAGAACTAAAAATAAAAGCAAAGGAAAATAGATCGCGAAGGAAAAATATATTAAAGAAGAGACCCGGGGGCCGTAGGTTTCACTAGTGGCTTCTCTCGAGAAAAATAGCAAATGGTGGGAAAATAATTACTGTTGGGCAATTGATAGAACTTCAAATACTTATGACGATATCCAGGCAATGATCATTATATAGGCATCACATCCAAGATTGGTAGACCGACTCCTGCCTGCATCTACTACTATTACTCCACACATCGACCGCTATCCAGCATGCATCTAGTGTATTAAGTTCATGGAAAAAATGGAGTAATGCAATAAGAATGATGACATGATGTAGACAAGATCCATTTATGTAGAAATAGACCCCACCTTGTTATCTTAATAGCAATGATACACACGTGTCATTTCCCCTTCTGTCACTGGGATCAAGCACCATAAGATCGAACCCATCACAAAGCACCTCTTCCCATTGCAAGATAAATAGATTTTTTTGAACCGGGCTTTACCCCTTTCCATTGCAAAGAACGGAAATACAACCAGTTCAAGCGAGAATGTCAGGAGGAGGGAAAGAAGTAAAGCGAGTTCAAGCACTACCAGGAAACCCACCATACTCGCTCGCCATCGAAACGAGTATCATGGGGCAAAAACCTGGTAGCACAACATAACATCTATCCTATTACAATCACAAAAGCTCAGGATCAAGTATCAGAACCCAGCAGCAAAGTCTAGTATTCATATAGTAATCTCGCCGAGAGAATCCAGCATCGAGGTTGTGCGCCTGTCTTCCTTTTTTCAAGCACCCTGGATTGATTGCTTGATAGCGCCGCACACCTTCATCAGCTTCATCGTGCCAGTTCTGATCATCTCGGCTCCGGAATGAAGATCCTTGGCGTCCTCCCCTTGCTGAAGCCCTGCCCAGTAAAGAAGAAAGGAACACAGAGAAAACACAATCTCAAAAGGAGTCTTGATTTGCTTTTTTTCAAAGGTAGCTCGGTTGCGCGCCAACCAAATCGCCCAACACACAGCCGCCAGACCTACTGTGTAAAACTTTTGTCTCCCAGGAAGGAATTTGTTGCACCACACAAAGTACTGCCAGTAATTCGACGGACATCTATCAGTACCAAGAGCAACTCCAATCGACCGCCATACAATTCTAGCCACCGGGCAATTGAAGAATAGGTGTTGCATCGTTTCAACCTGTTTGCAAAAGGAGCAACAGGGGTTCCCTGGCCATTTCTTTTTCCACATGACATGCCTAGTGAGAATTGCGTCTTGCGACATCTGCCATAGGAAGATTTTGGTTTTAAGAGGGATTTTGGCTTTCCAAATCCATCTATAGTGGCAACCACTTAGAGGTTCCTCCAGCATCTTATACACCGATTTGGTGGCGAACTTGCCATTCTGGTTAAATCCCCAGAATACACGATCGCTCCTCTCGACGAGGTGGATACTATATACTGCAGTACGCATATCCTCCCATTGCTTGGACAGCTCAGGGGTAAGCCTACATCTGAACATATCGGTGTCCTCAAGCCTATCTTTCCTATTCAGGGTCCACGTAGGGTAGTTGCATATCTCAAACAGACGTGGGTATTGATCCTGAAACGGGGCCAGCCCATTGATTGGATCTTTCCACAACCTTATCAGGTTTCCAGCACAAGTTTCGATTTTCCTGCCCATCATATAAATGTTTTTAATTTTGAGTAGGGCCTTCGAACAGGGCGAGTCAGAGAATTTGGGGGAAACTTCAGCAACAGAGATGTTGCGAAGATACCTGGCACGGACTATATCCTACCAGAGTCCTTTTTGTGTCTCTAATTTCCACCACCACTTGACCACGAGACTGATGTTTTGTTTTCTAAGGTCTTTAATGCCCAAACCCCCTTTGTTTTTGGATCTACAAATCTTGTTCCACTTGACAAGATAGTATCTCCTCTTTTTGTTACATCCTTGCCAAAAGAATCTGCGCCTGTGCTTATCTAACTTCTCGATGAAAGTCTTGTTCATAAGCCACATAGACATATGATATAGCGAGAGCTGGGTGACAACAGAATCAAGTAGAGTGTGTCTCCCTCCCATTGAGGCAGCATTTCCAATCCAGGCATCAAATCTTTTTAGATAATTATCAACAATGAACTCCCAGTCCGAAGTTTTAAGATTGGCATAACTCACAGGCATCCCCAAATATTTGAGTGGAAAACTGCCAACCTCACAGTTGAAAATTTCTGAATATTTTCTACCACATTATCATCTCCTCCCACAGTGAGGATCTCACTTTTCTGGAAGTTAACTTTCAAACCGGACATCATTTCAAACATATATAACAGCAACTTCAGGTTGACTGCCTTATCCACATCATCCTCGATACAAATGATTGTATCGTCCGCATATTGTAGAATCGCCACCCCATCAGGAATCAAGTCGGCCGCCAGACCAACAATCAGTTTGCTTTTCTGGGCATTTTTAATCATTTTAGCAAGACATTCAACAGCTAAATTGAACAGAAAGGGAGAGTGCGGGTCACCCTGCCTCACCCCTTTTTTGCTTTGAAAGTATGGCCCAACACTACCGTTTAGTTTAATGCTGATTGTCCCATTACGCAAGATTTGTTCAATCCATCTGCACCACGTATCATCAAAACCTCGCATCTTGTGGCATTCCAAAAGAAAGTCCCAGTTTACCTTGTCATATGCTTTCTCAAAGTCCAGTTTAAGTACAATTCCTACTCTCTTCTTAACATATGTGTAGTTAAGAAGCTCATGTAAGGACAGGACTCCGTCCATGATATTTCTCCCTTTAATGAAGGCGTTTTGAGTAGGACTAATGAGTTTATTTGCATATACATCAACTCTACGATCAAGGACTTTCGTGATTAACTTGTATGGGCATCTCAATAAGCATATAGGCCTATATTGCTGAATCTTCTCGGCCCCAGAAATTTTGGGGAGAAGAGTGATCACCCCATAGTTCAACCTTTGAACATCCAACGTTCCTTGGTGGAAAGCTCTAAACAGGGCCATAATATCATCTTTAACTATGTCCCAGCATACCTGATAAAACTCAGCAGGAATGTTATCAGGCCCGGGGGCCCTATTGGGAGCCATATCAAACAGAGCCTCTTTAACCTCTTGCTCTGTAAACTCTCGACATAGGTCCTTATTATCTTTGTCATCCAGTTTCTCCTCAGGAGACCAGTTTTCCGGATCCAGATGGATCTGGTTACCAGGAGCTGGCCCAAACAGCTCTTTGTAGAACTCAGTGGCATGGGCAACCAGGTTGTCCGTGCCTTCAATCAAGGCCTCCCCTACTTTAAGTGATTGTATAGTATTTTTCCGTTTCCTCCCATTGGCAATTTTGTGATAATAGTCAGTATTCAGGTCCCCTTTGAGCAGCCAGCGCTCATGGGACTGTTGAAGCCAAAAAATTTCCTCGTTAACCAGGAGCTCGTAAAGCTTGGCGTTGATATCCATCTTTCTACTATACAAGTCAGGAGGCAACATATCTTCTTCTTCCATTTCCTCAAGCATGGCAAGTTCCATACGTAGGTCCTCTTTCCTTTTCTTATCATGACCATACTTATCAGAGCCCCATCCTTTAAAGTATGATTTAAATCTCTTCAGCTTGATATTCAGTATATCAATGGGATCAGATGATGTAACCTTCCTCGCCAAAATCCTACTCACAGTAGGCAGAAACTTTTCGTCTTTAATCCAGGACAGGTTGAAATGAAATTCACGAGGTTTCGGGGCTTCGCGCCCTTCTTCCCCAGAGGACAACAAAAGTGGATTGTGATCAGAAATCTCACGAACTAATTTCCTTACAGATACCAGAGGAAATATATCTTCCCAGCATTCTGACATGAGAATTCGATCAAGTTTCTCCAGTGTGGGGTGATTCTGGTTATTGGTCCATGTATACTTCCCCCACTGATGTGAATTTCCCTAAGAGCTAGTGTATTGATGATGGAATTAAACAAGTCAGTGGCTTTGTTGTTCGACATCTTCTTATTCTTCTCTCCCAAATGTCGTAGGATATTAAAATCCCCCCTACTATGTAGGGTACGGTCATGCCACTACAACAGGAAGCTAGCTCAACTAGGAATTCATTTTTGAATTCATCATGCGCTGATCCATAGGCTACCAGCAAACCCCACTGGATCTTTTTTTGTATGTCATACAACACTAGTTGCAGTATGTATTTTCCCTTAGTACAAGAGACTATATCAAACTTATCTCTCCACGTACCACAGAGGATGCCTCCAGATTTGCCTGTGGAAGGCACCCAATTCCACTGGAAAATGTCAAAGGGATCAATTCTCCTCAGGCATTTAGGAGTAAACTCTTTTTTCATAGTTTCTTGCAAACCCAGGAAGTCAAGGGAATGGTCACTGATCATGTCTGAGAGGCAGGTGGCCATTCCTTTCTTGCCCACCCCTCGACAGTTCCAAATGAGTCCTCTCATTTGGAACGTTTTTTGTGGAATTTGGTCCGAGTAACCCTACCAGGAGACGGGGCAGGGTTACATTTTAAATCCTCCTCAGTACTCTCCCTTTTCTGACTCCTAGTCACAGGCCTAGGGATCTTAACATTGGATTTACTGTGTTTTTTCTTTTTAGGCTTAGCAGAAGAGATGCGCTCATAAATGTGTTCTTCATGGTCTAGCCAATATAAACTCACAGGAGTTTCCTTACCCAAACCATTTGTTACAATCAAAACATCTTGCTCATTATCAGTATTATTGATTGTGTTTTTGTCATTTAATTCTTTTCAGGCACACTCAAGTTCTCTAATAATGTCAACGACAGCAAAATCGTCATTGGGTATTTCCACCCCTATCAAATTCGCTCTACTAATCAACTCATCATTGGAAAGTGCATCGAAAGAATTCTTGAAAGTAGGGGCATTGTTACCTTCCAGTTTTTTCTTGCTGGCCATTTTCTTAGCCCTGTCCTCCACCTTGTCCTGCATTCCAGAGATGTTACGCTTGCTGAACCTCAGTGGGGCTTCAGGTGCTAGTGGGGGAGTGAGAATGATCTCTTCAATGCTTTCAGGAGATGGGAGTTGTACCACACAACTGCATGAAGTCTTCATCCCAGGATCCACCTCACCAGTGACCTCCACAATCTGAGAAGGGTTAGAAACAGTCTGACAAGAGGTAACAGATATGTTATGTATGTCTTTTTTCACCTGAATATCTTGCGCAGCATTCTCCATGATATCTGGATTCCTGGGAACAATCCAGCGGGAAGAATCAACCTCCCCTTCCCTCATTTTCTCCTCAATCTCTCTCTGCATTGTTTCAATAAGCAGGGAATTATCCCCATCACTTTCAGTAGAGGGAGACCCCTCATTGTCATCGTATAGCAGGCGACAGGCCTTGCCACCACGATAGGAGCCCCCTGTATTGCCATGTCCAGCAGACTCAGGCTGCTGCACCCCTCTCTCATGTTCAGTACGTTTCCTCTTAGGAGTCTGATCGGCCTTGGTTCCATCCACAGGGATGGGATCCTCCTCTTCTGCATTCCCAGGATTCTTGACCAAAACCTCCTCAACCTCATAAGTAAACCTGTAGAAACGTCCTGCCAGCACTCCTTCAGCAGTGGCAGGGAGCTGAGCTATCGACCTACACCCAATCTTAGCTCTGACAGAAGAAGGGCGATTTATAGTTGACATATCGACTTCCAGAGTAATCCCAACTAATGCTCCCACATAAGCTATAGTCTTATCACATCTCTTGTTAGGTGGAATTTTTCCAATCTTGACCCAGGTAATTTCAAGCAGTCCCTCAGAATCAATATCTTCAGACCAAGGAGAGAATTTAACACTAACCCCACACTTTTTCAGCTTAATATGTTCAACAAACAGAGCTCTCTCAACCTCTCTAGGGTTCGACATTCTCATAATGAATTTTTGTGGAGCAAAGAATCTAGCAGAGCAGCGCCACCCCTGACCAACATACACGCTCAGCTCGTGTTCAATATCCTTGGTCAGAGCCGAGCCATCAGTGATGGTGACAACAATATTGAAAATATTATCCCTGTTCTGTCTATCCACACTAAAATCAGGGATGTAAAAGAAACCCTGACCCTTAGTTTGAAATGCACACATCACAGGTGTGTGATCCCAGGGGAAGAACTCGCTGCAGACAAAAGACAGATGACCTCTCTTTTTGCATCTCTCACAGAACGCATGAGGGCATCTAACAGTAAAGTGCCCAAGCAAATGGCAGATCTGACAAGCATCACAAGGAGGAACAACAGTACTAGAGGAGGAGTACTCGCGGTTACCAGCAGTAGGATTGTTCTTGTCGATGGTGTGGTGATCTTTCTCACTTCTGGAGTCCCCACCTCGGATCTCTTGACGGTGGGGGAGAGCTGCCTGTTGCCCTCCGGCTGCCACCGGCTCCTGAGTGTCCTGCAGGTCACCGCCCTCCCCATCCCACCGGGATTGGTGGTTTCGGTTTGCCTGCAGGTTGCCGGCCGCCTCTTCCCACTTGTCGTTGGTGGTGGAGGAGCTCCCCATCTCCGTCTTGTGCTTCCAGACGTGGGTATCGAATCCACGGCCGCGACCGCGGTCGAAACGCCCGGCGCCACGCCCCTGGCGGCCCGCACCAAACCCATCCCCTCTCATCCTAACAGGAGACTTCTCTTTGGATCTAGCAACAGGATTCGCGGGCAATCTATCCGGTGGTTTCTCCCTGGCTCTAGCAAGAGGGTTTGTGGGGGATCGAGATGCAACTACTTGGGCAAAGGAACGCAAATCGCCATGGATTTTGCCTTCCCACCAATCGAAATTTGGACGAACCCTAGATCTGACGGGAGGCGGAGCGCTCCAGAAGTGGGCGAGCCCCTCGTCGAGATCCAAAATGGAGGAAGGGGTGGCTGCCATGCGTTTTATACCTGCGGCGCCCCCAGAAACCCTAACTCCGCCGCTCTCATGGCGATCAGATCCGCTCTCGCCTACGTGTCGCCCATCCGCGCCATGGTGGACTGGTCCGCGCCCTAGGATCCCGGGCCCATCCGTCATATGTGGTGTTTGGCGGTGTGCGCCCCGATCGACACGGCCGCTCCCGTGTACCGCCCGCCCGTACAGCGGGCCATGCGGCGGCGCATTCTCACCGGAATTTCCGCCGATCGCCGGAGCTCTGTCGCAAACCCTAACAAAGTGGCAGGGAAATGCAACAATATCGCCGATATCGATCCACTCACCGGGACGAAGGTAGCGAGCATCCACCGCGTGTCCCCTTGCGTCGAGCAGCACGATCCGGAGGGCGTCCCCGTGCAGCCATAGCTCGCCGTCGTCGAGCGTGACGCGGCGTGCGGTCACCAGATCCACAGCAAATCGAACTCTCCATCGTGCATCATCAGGCGTGGCCACGGCTGCCGTGGTGGAGGAGGAGGCGAAAGTCGCCATCTAAATCTAACTCGCACGTACAGCACGTCTGCAAGATAAATAGATCAAGTTGGCCAAACAAAATCCAAATATCGGAGAAGAAATGCGACGCTATAATCAATCATGCATATAAGAGATCAAAGAAGACTCAAATAACTTTCATGGATAAAAACATAGATCTGATCATAAACACAAAGTTCATGGATCCCAACAAACACACCGCAAAAAGAGTTAAATCATATGGATCTCCAAGAGACCATTGTATTGAGAATCAAGAGAGAGAGAGAGAGAGAGAGAGAGAGAGAGAGAGAGAGAGAGAGAGGAAGGCATTTAGCTACTAATTACGGACCCGTAGGTCTACAAAGAACTACTCATGCGTCATCAGAGAGGCACCATTGGACATGATGAACCCCTCCGTGATGGTATCTAGATTGGATCTGGTGTTTCTGGAACTTGCGGTGACTGGAATTGATTTTCGTCGACTCCCCCAGGGTTTTTGGAATATTGGGGTATTTATAGAGCAAAGAGGCGGTGCGGGAGGCCACCGAGGTGGGCATAACCCACCTGGAAGTGCCTGGGCCCCCAGGCGCGCCCTGGTGGGTTGTGCCCCCCTTGGGGCACCCCTCTAGTACTTCTTCGGCCCATCTTGTGTCTTCTGGTCCAGAAAAATCCACAAAAAGTTTCGCTGAGTTTGTACTCCGTTTGGTATTGATTTCCTGCGATGTAAAAAACTAGCATAAAACAACAACTGGCTTTAGGCACTATGTCAATAGGTTAGTACCAAAAAATAATATAAAATGATTATAAAATGATTGTAAAACATCTAAGAATGATAATATAACAACACGGAACAATAAAAAATTATAGATACATTGGAGACATATCAGCGGCCCCTGCGTCAGCCAAGGCCCCACACCTGATCAGGGTTCCGCAGTTCGCAAGCGCCAGGCCCTGGTGTCGGTGTCAAAACCGGCCGATCTCGGGTAGGGGGTCCCGAACTGTGCGTCTAGGCGGATGGTAACAGGAGACGAGGGACACGATGTTTTACCCAGGTTCGGGCCCTCTTGATGGAGGTAAAACCCTACGTCCTGCTTGATTAATATTGATGATATGGGTAGTACAAGAGTGGATCTACCACGAGATCAAGGAGGCTAAACCCTAGAAGCTAGCCTATGGTATGATTGTTGTAATGGAGGTTATGTCCTATGGACTAAAGCCCTCCGATTTATATAGACACCGGAGAGGGCTAGGGTTACACAGAGTCGGTTACAATGGTAGGAGATCTACATATCCGTATCGCCAAGCTTGCCTTCCACGCCAAGGAAAGTCCCATCCAGACACGGGACGGAGTCTTCAATCTTGTATCTTCGTAGTCTTGGAGTCCGGCGGACGATGATAGTCCGGCTGTCCGGACACCCCCTAGTCCAGGACTCCCTCAGTAGCCCCTGAACCTGGCTTCAATGACGATGAGTCCGGCGCGCATAATGTTCGGCATTGCAAGGCGGGTTCCTCCTCCGAATAATCCAAAGAAGATTGCGAACACCAGGATAGTGTCCGGCTCTGCAAAATAAATTCCACATTCCACCGTAGAGAGAATAAAATGTACACAAGTTCAATCTGCTGACGTATTTTGCGGCATGACGTCACACCACTACCAAGCCTTTACTTGAATCGTTTTTTATTATACCGCCTCAGCGCGTTTAGCGAAGCGGTTTCCTTGGCACGTCTTGTCGAAGCAGAGATCGTGTTCCCCTTATTCCGGGATTCTCATCAATACGGACGTGGGTAACCCAACCGCGCCATTGATGGTGTCACTTGGGAGATAAGCGAGTTTTACCAGGCTAGTGGGGGACGAATAGTCTTCGCCCGCCTATATATAAGGGATAAGGATTCACCTTTTCACCTACGCCTTCTTCCTCCTTTGCTTATCCATCTCCGCGCACTCGAGCTCCAACGCCCAAGTTCACGCATCTCGTCTCGACCTTCTCCGACCATGTCCGGAGCGGGAGGCAAATGGCTGGCCTCCACCGTTAAGGAGGAGCACATCACAAGGCTGCGCAGCACCGGGTACCTTTCCAGCGACGTCGCGCACCGGCTGCCCAACGAGGGTCAACTCATCCCCACCCCCGGGCCCCATGAGAGGGTCGTTTTCCTTCCCCACTTCCTTCGCGGACTGGGCTTTCCACTTCACCCCTTTGTCCGGGGGCTCATGTTCTACTACGGCCTGGATTTCCATGATCTGGCGCCGAACTTCATCCTGAACATCTCGGCGTTTATCGTCGTGTGCGAGGCATTCCTCTGCATCCAGCCCCACTTCGGCTTATGGCTCAAGACCTTCAATGTCAAGCCGAAGGTGGTGAAGGGCACTCAAGCGGAGTGCGGAGGCGCCATGTTGGGCAAGATGCCCAACGTCCTTTGGTTCGAAGGGGCCTTCATGGAATCCGTCAAGGGGTGGCAGTCGGGGTGGTTCTATATCACCGAGCCGCGCGATCCTACGTGGGCGGCAGCCCCCGAGTTCAGATCTGGAATCCCTACACTGCTCACCTCCTGGAAAGAGAAGGGCTTGCTGTGGGGTAATTCTAAGGAGCTGACGGGACTCCAAGCCTGTATCCAGAAGCTGGTGAACAAGAAGCTCAGGCTGGTTAACATGGTCCAGGTCATGCTCGTTCGCCGGATTCTCCCATGCCAAGAACGGGCATTCAATCTGTGGGAGTTCAATCCGGAACAGCACCAGGCATTGAGCGGGCTCTTCGACACGACGTACGAAGGCGCTTGGAGGTTGCTGTTTAAGGGCGCCGAAGCCCCCGCATCCGCGACGGAAGATCACGGATTTCACTCGCAGCGTCCAGCTGACGAGGTAAGTGATTCTACCCCTTTACGGGACACTTGTTGTTAATAGTTCGACCCTAAGCGGGTTTTAATCTCCCTTTTCCTTTGACAGGAGTGGATGAAGAAGGCAGAGCAGCTCATCTGCCCGGCTCCCATGCCAGAAGACCCAGTGGACGCCCGTCTAGCGGGGTTGCTGGTTCCGGCACCGCACGTGGTGCCGGAGAAGAAGGCCAAGAAGGTGGCCACGGGAACTCGAAAGAGTTCCCGTTTTCAGGTGTCCGACGACTCCGAGGTGGACTCCTCCCCCGAAGATGAGGAGGAGGAAGAAGACTCTCTCCCAGAGGAGGGAGAGAGGAAGAGGAAGGCTTCCCCAACAGGGGAGGCCGAAGGGTCCAAGAGGGGAAGGACTATTCCCCCGGACAGCTCCGCCAACACCAACGTTGGTGGTGAAGAGTGGCCCTCAAGGCCCAGGGCTCAGGCGAGATCGTAAGTATCCGGATCCCTGAATGATCTGCAATTTCTTTTGTGTCACATAGTGTCCTTCTAATGCCGCATACTATCTGCAGTCCGGCCGATGATGATCTCCCTGCTTCATCGAGCGGGTCGTTGGCTCCGTCGGATGTGGATTCCATCCCAACCGCCTCCACCCCTCGCGCCGATGAGGACGCCGAGGCGGGATCCCGGAAGGGGACCCATCAGGAGGAGGCTCCGGAGGCGCCGCAAGGCAGCCTTCCGGACTCTACGCCGGAACCTGCAGTGGTTCCAGAGTCTGGCAGGCGACCCTTTCGTAAGAAGGGCAAGACCGTGACACCGGCGGCCTCCGTCCAACCGGAGGCGCCGGACAACTTGCTGGAGGCGCTCAAAGGCGCTTCCATCAAGGAAGAACACCACACTATCATGAGTGCGGTGATCCAGAAGGTTCAGCTCGCCAAGAGCGGGCTGACCGAAGCCTGCAGCAGCCATCTAACAGGCTTTGAGGTAAGAAGTTAAAATTATGTAATGTAATACCGCATAGACAGTAGCCCCTGATGCTCGGTTCGGTGTTCGGAAAGAAAAGCCGGACTGAGGATCTAAAAAGATATCCGCAGGGTTGCTAAAAAAGTATGTCAATATGGGTTTGCAGGCTGCGCTGCTGACCTCTGCCGCACTGACTGCGGAGGTCGGTGCATTGAAGTAGGATCTCGAGCAGTCCGAGCAAGAGCTCGGCCGTGCCAAGAGGCAGCTCGAGGACAAAGAAGGTGAGTAACACCTCTTTGAAAAGTTACCTTACAGAAAAGGATTTAGGTTGCAATAAGAAAATAACAAGGATAACATGGGTACTGCAGGGGCCACAAACGAGGTGGCAGCCCTGAAGGAGGCTGTGTCCGCGGCCGAATGCAATGCGGCCGCGGATCGGGCAGAGCGAGAAAAGAAGGAGGCACGGGTGGCGGAGGTGCGGCAAGAGCTCCAGGCTCTCATGGAGAAGCATGAGAGTTTGGAGCGCGACTCAAAGACTCGAGAGTCCGAGCTCGCTGAGGATAAGAAGAAAATAGCGGCGGGTAAGAAGAAAATAGTGCCAAGTCCGAGCTCGCTTCGGCTCTCGAGAGTGCCAAGTCCGCCAAGGCCGAGGCCCGTAAGGCCCTTCAGGAAATTGAGGATAAGAAGAAAATAGCGGCGGGTAAGGCATTTTTCATGCAAAGCAAGCATGTTAATGTAAACTACCTGACACTTACCCGAATTCGGAGCTCTCCAGGGGCGTTTGCAGATCTGCCTCGCAGTGTATCCGACGCTGCTGCATTCTACCGTGGCAAAGAGGGGAGCTCAACGGAGAAGCTCTTCTGGTCTCAGTACGCTGAGGCCGGCCATTCGGTGCCCCCTAGCGACCAGCTGAAGCAGCTAGTCGAACTCCACAAGGTAGCTGAGGAGGCCATGAAGGGCCTTATAGTCCGGCTGTGGCCTGGACAGGCCATGCCTGGGAGCTACTTCGGCCTCGTGCGGCGGCTGGTGGATGTCATCAAGCGCTCCGCCTGTATTGAAGGTGCTCGTCGGGCCCTTGCCCGCGCAAAGGTGCACTGGGGCAGGCTGGATGCGGAGAGGCTTCTTACTGACCCGCCGCCAGCGGGCAAGGAGTATCGTACGCCCGAAATGTACTATAAGACAGTCCTGAAGGGTGCCCGCAATATTGCGGATGAGTGCCCCAGAGATGTAATTATTGAGTAAACTCGTTATGTATTATCCTGTGCGCTGAAAACTTTGTTCATATGCGCTACGCAACGCTTGTTTAATTTAAAATATTACCTTCTGTGCGGCCGTTTATAAAATCTGAGAGATGGCAAGTCGTTGGCTTCAGCCCCCAAGCCACGAGTGCTGGGGTGTTCGGGATAAACTTGAGCACTCTTGTTCCCATTTTTGGGTCCATCTAGGGAGGCGCTCAACACAACGAACAAGGCGACCAGACTTATAATGCTTGAACACTCTCACTTAGCCATAGAATTCTATAATTTTAAATTTCGGCGAAGCCCCTAGTATTCGGAAGACCGAACTCGGGGCGCTATCCACGCCTTCGTCGGACATTATCCGGTACTTCGCTCGAAGCGGCATAGGTCTTTAGGGACCCGAAAAGACCTCTCGAACAGCGACCAGTCTCTCGCCTTATCATGCCAGTCAGTTTTAGCTTTCTCCACTGAGGCGCTCGCCTAGCTCAACCGGGGCGCAATCGCAGTGGTTCTCCCAGTGCCACCTTAGCCGACAGAACGGAATGTAAGGCACCAAAACGTGGGAGCCGGGCAAACCCAACTATTGACCCAAGACATGATTCGGAGCCGATTCATATAATGCTATAAGTTCGGGGTGCCGCACTTGTGAAAGTGTTTAGACTTATCACACCATAATGCGGGGAACATAAGCCCCTGGTGTATTCGGCCGTACCAAAATATACGGGTGCGAGATGTCATTAATGAACATATGTGTAAAGTAATGCAATAACAGGCAAAAATGCTGCATTATTTATTCAAGGAATTCTGCTATAAGTGCGGAAGGATACAAATAGTGCGGTAAGCAAGGGATTGGACTAAATAAGCATGTCCCCCTCCAGGTGTGGGCTGCGGACTGGTGTATATAATCGAACTTAATGCTCGTAATGGAGACCACCTGAGTGTTAACCGCAGCCTTCTTTCTTCCCTGGCCGTTGCATCGTGAGTTCGGCGGGTCCACCGCCCGACAGGGCTTCTGGTAAATGGAGTCCTGTATATAAAAAGAAAAATAAAAAGAGCGACACACTTGGGGGCCCCTGGTGTGGTCGAGCCGCACTCCGGGTCTGTTGTGGTCGTGCCCCTCCCCTTAAGCCCATGGTATCTCCAGAGCGTAATGATGTACGCGGAGGGTTGGTCTTGCAATTATGCAAGGGCTGGGGTTGGGGCCGTATTGCTACGCGTGCTCGGATCGTGCCAGGTGGTCTTGGTTGATGTTGCTTCGGGCGCGTTTGGCCGTGTCCGGCCGTTTAACGGCCGGACTCGAAAATTGCCTTAAAAGGCTGCTCTGTACTTCTGCCGCGAGAGCCACTGTGTGTTCCTCCGTTCGGAGGGAGCATTCCGTATTTCCGTTGACCGTGATGACTCCACGAGGGCCTGGCATCTTGAGCTTGAGGTATGCGTAATGCGGCACCGCGTTGAACTTTGCGAACGCAGTTCGTCCGAGCAGGGCGTGATAACCACTGCGGAATGGGACTATGTCGAAGATTAACTCCTCGCTCCGGAAATTGTCCGGGGATCCGAAGACCACTTCCAGTGTGACTGATCCTGTCCAATTGGCCTCAACACCTGGTATGACGCCTTTGAAGGTCGTCTTTGTAGGTTTAATCCTTGAGGGGTCTATGCCCATCTTGCACACTGTATCCTGATAAAGCAGGTTCAGGCTACTGCCACCGTCCATCAGGACTCTCGTGAGGTGAAATCCATCGACGATTGGGTCTAAAACCAATGCGGCGAATCCGCCATGGCGGATACTGGTCGGATGGTCTCTTCGATCGAAAGTGATCGGGCAAGAGGACCATGGATTGAACTTCGGGGCGACTGGCTCCATCGCATATACGTCCCTTAGTGCACGCTTCCGCTCCCTCTTGGGTATATGGGTTGCGTATATCATATTCACCGTCCGCACTTGTGGGGGGAAACCCTTCTGTCCTCTATTGTTCGGTGGTCGGGTCTCTTCCTCGTCGTCGCTGTGCAGCCCCTTGTCATTGTTTTCGGCAATTAACTTGCCTGCCTGCTTGAATACCCAACAATCTCTGTTGGTGTGATTAGTTGGCTTTTCGGGGGTGCCATGTATCTGGCATAAGCGGTCGAGTATTCGGTCCAAATTGGACGGACCCGGAGTGGTTTTTTGAAAGGCTTCTTCCGCTGATCGGGTTTAGAGCCTCGGAATCCGGCGTTGACTGCCGTATCCTCCTTGTTGTCGCCGTTAATGCGGTGTTTATTTTTGCTTCGACGCGACCTGCCATTGTGGTCCTTGGTATCCGGACTGCCAAAATTTTTACTGAGGTTGTTGCTGCGAGCTAGCCAGCTGTCCTGTCCCGCACAGAAGCGGGTCATTAGAGATGTGAGGGCTGCCATGGATTTCGGCTTTTCTTGTCCTAGGTGCCGGGCTAGCCACTCGTCGCGGATGTTATGTTTGAAGGCTGCTAGGTCCTCTGCATCCGGACAGTCGACGATTTGATTTTTCTTTGTTAAGAACCGTGTCCAGAACTGTCTGGCCGATTCGTCTGGCTGCTGAATTATGTGGCTTAGGTCATCGGCGTCTGGTGGTCGCACATATGTGCCCTGGAAGTTGTCGAGGAATGCGGCTTCCAGGTCTTCCCAACACCCAATTGATTCTGCGGGCAAGCTGTTAAGCCAATGCCGAGCTGGTCCTTTAAGCTTGAGTGGGAGATACTTGATGGCATGGAGATCGTCGCCGCGGGCCATATGAATGTGAAGGAGATAATCTTTGATCCAAACCGTGGGGTCTGTTGTGCCATCGTAGGATTCAATGTTTACGGGTTTAAACCCTTTAGGGATTTGATGATCCATTACTTCGTCAGTGAAGCATAGCGGGTGTGCGGCGCCTCTATATTGAGCAATATCACGACGTAGCTCGAGTGAGCGTTATCTGCTGTGTTCGGCCCGGCCGGAGTTATTGTATCCAGCGCGACGGTATTCGTCGTGGGTCGTGGGGCGCCCACGTGATCCATAGATGGATCTGGATTGCCTTGCTTTGTCCTCCAATATATCTCGCAAGTCCGGCGTGTTCCCTCTTGGCTTCGTACTTTTGGAGCGATGCCGGGGTACGGTCTTGGTAGAGGGCCTAGATGCCTCTCTGTCGCGACCACGGGGTGGTCGGTCGACCGTATTGTGCGCTGGTGATGAAGGTATGTATGCTTCCTCCTCTAATCGGGGGAGCAACTTGCGTTTTGGGTAGCTTTTCGAGGGGCGTTCGAGTTCGTACTCTTCGGCCGCGAGGACCTCGGTCCATCGATCGGCCAGCAGGTCCTGATCAGCTTGAAGCTGCTGCTGCTTTTTCTTTAGGCTATTTGTCGTGGCGATAAGCCTGCGTTTAAAACGCTCTTGTTCGACGGGATCCTCGGGCACGACGAATTCGTCGTCGTTGAGGCTTGCCTCGTCTTCGGAGGGAGGTATGTAATTATCATCCTCGACCTCTTCATCTGCCGCTCTCTCGTGAGGGCTTGCTTCTGCATCCTCCTGCGCTGAATCTTGCTGGAGGGGATTGTCTTCGGCACTTTCTAGGGTATTATTATCTCCTGTGCCTGAATCTCCATTCTTGCTGTGGCAGGATTTAGAGCGGCGCCGCTGACGTCGGCGCTTGGGCTGTTTCTTTAAGGAATCTGCCTCCGCTGCTTCTTCGCCATCCCCCTCTTTTGGGGTGTCCACCATGTATATGTCATATTACGAGGTGGTCTTCCAGTGCCCTGTAGGCGCTGGTTCTTGTTCGTCTCCGGCATCGTCGTCCATACCGTCGATGTCTTCGGAGTCGTAGTCTAGCATGTCTGTTAGATCGTCGACAGTGCCTACAAAGTGGGTGGTGGGTGGGCCTTGAATTTCGTCGTCGTCCGTATCCCAACCGTCCTGGCCATAGTCCTGCCAGGTCTCTCCGGATAGCGAGAGATGTTTTAGTGAATTTGGGATGTCGCCAAAGGGCGAGTGTTGGAAGATGTCTGCGGCGGTGAACTCCATGACCGGCGCCCAATCAGATTCGATTGGCAGGGGCGCGGGAGGTGCGGAGTCCGGCAGGGAGTCCGGCACCTCGGAGTCACGAGCTTCGCAAGGGACAAGGTTAGTGTTCGGCTCCATCGCCGGGGAAGTTGCAGCCCCCGAGGCAGTGTCCAGCCACCGGTCCTCAATCTGGGCGATCGGCTCCGGACTAAGGGCCGGAGCGGACTCGTGTGCGGCCACCAAGGCACTCTCCGGCGGCAGAGCTAGATCATGCCCATCGTGACAGTGCGGCACGCTCGGCTGTGGCTCGAGCCCGTCGAAGATCAAGTCCCCGTGGATGTCGGCCGTGAAGTTTAGGCTTCCGAACCTGACCTGACGGCCAGGGGCGTATCTTTCGATCTGCTCCAGATGGCCAAGTGAATTAGCCCACAACGCGAAGCCGCCGAATACGAAGATCTGTCCGGGGAGAAAAGTCTCACCCTGGACAGCGTTGTTGTTGATTGAAGAAGCCATCGAGCCTATCGGTGACGACACAGAGGAACTCTCAATGAAAGCACCAATGTCGGTGTCAAAACCGGCGGATCTCGGGTAGGCGGTCCCGAACTGTGCGTCTAGGCGGATGGTAACAGGAGACGAGGGACACGATATTTTACCCAGGTTCGGGCCCTCTTGATGGAGATAAAACCCTACGTCCTGCTTGATTAATATTGATGATATGGGTAGTACAAGAGTGGATCTACCACGAGATCAAGGAGGCTAAACCCTAGAAGCTAGCCTACGGTATGATTGTTGTAATTGAGGTTATGTCCTACGGACTAAAGCCCTCCGGTTTATATAGACACCGGGGAGGGCTAGGGTTACACAGAGTCGGTTACAATGGTAGGAGATCTACATATCCATATCGCCAAGCTTGCCTTCCACGCCAAGGAAAGTCCCATCCGAACACGGGAGGGAGTCTTCAATCTTGTATCTTCGTAGTCTTGGAGTCCGGCGGACGATGATAGTCCAGCTGTCCGGACACCCCCTAGTCCAGGACTCCCTCACCTGGCAAGGGGCAGTGCCGATGTGTTCATTGGCACCATGGACGAAGAGGCTTAGACGGGTTGTCCTCGAGGCGTAGGGGGCTTCGGGTCCCCCCCGCTCCTGGCCTCCGCGGTGTGGTTGGGACGACTGCCGCCTCAGCCAGCTGAGTCCCAGGAGTGGGCACCGCCTGAGGCTGCGCCGTGGCACGCCCTGTGTTGTGTTCGGCCAGCGAGAGGTGAGGTGTCATCCCCTTGTTCGTGGTCGTAGCTGCCGCGACTGTGGCAATTAGCGTCGTGTGATGAGCCGTCACGTCCTCGGTGACCGGCCCGCCTGGCAAGGCTGGCAGAGCACTGTGAGGAGTCGGGGCGCCTGTGCGCCCAGATGCAGCGGCACCCATGCGCCCGAGCGCATCGGCAGGTCGGCGTGGCGTGCCCCCGTGCCCGCCAAAGTTGCGACCGAGCATCAAAGCTGCGTTCAGGGTGAAGGGCACCTTCGCTATCTCGGCCATCTTCGTCTTCTTCTTCGCGCCACCGCCTCTGGATCAGCACGGCGGAGAAGACAATATGAACATATAGACTGCAGGCGCACAATCGAAAGGCAAGGTGAGGGCACTTACTCATCCGGCGCGGTCCACATCCTCTTCTTCTCTTCTGCGGAGGCCGACGCACCACCATTCTTCCCTGGTGATGCCCTGGCCCCGTCCCGGGCCCGTCAGGATGGCCCTCGGAGAGCCCTGCTGTGGTGCCGCTCCCCAGGGGGCGCGAGGATTCCCCCGAGGGGCCCCGGTCGGCGGGAGCTCGATCCCCTTGGCAGGGGCCTCCAGGGTTGTTGGCTGCGCAACCGACAGGGCAAGACCTGTCTCCTTGACTGCCCCGTGGGGTGTGGGAAGCCTGCTGGAGTAGGCACGGTCGCCCCCTTGACTGGGACCGCCTTGCCCGATGCCCGCGTGGGGCTTGGGGAATCTGCGGCCGGAAGCTCGTCGGCGTCACCATCGTCCTCGAGGACAAGGAGGATCTGGTGCCGCGACGATGAGGACGCACTCTCGAGGTCCTCCGAGTTCTCATTGCCGCCGCTGTCGCTGGAGGACAGCACCACAGGCGAACCGGCGGGGTCACGCGGTTCAAGCCCTCACTCGTCGAAGGAAGGCATGGCCACAAGCAACTCCTCCTTGTCGTCACAGTTGTACAGTGGGCGGCGGCCTCGGGGAGGTCCTTGGGAATGTACCCTAGCAGGGTAAACAAAGCCCCATCCAGCTCCTCGATCGTCAGGCCGGCGGGTTGCAACCTCATGGTGTTCCCCGCACCGTCATACTCCCACAAGGGCTGCGAGTGCGCTTGGAGCAGCGCGAGGCGGTGCGCCAGGAACTCCTTCATGATCGCCGTCCCTGCCAGCTCCGCCCTCACGTGCGAAACTATCCTCCTCAGGACGGGCTTTGCTCGAGGGTCGGCGAGCTTTGTGGAGCTCCACTCAGGGGTCTGCTCGGGCTGCGCCGCCGAAGTCATCAAGAGCGGGTCGGAACCATGAGTGTCCATGAAGACCCAGCACTGTCAGAAGCCTTCCACCTTCTTCCCAACTTTCAGGAGGGAGTTTCTGCTATGCACATAGACAAAGGAGACGCACACGGATTGCTGGCCCTAGGCGGTGAACCACAAGCTAAAGAAGTGGTGAAAGAGCGCCACCGAGGGCCTCACGCCCACAAAGGCCTCGTGGTAGAAGGCGAAGATGGATAGGAGGAGAATGGAGTTGCGTTGAAGATGGATGGCATGGTTTCGGTAGTGCACAAGGATGGCGTAGAAGAACTCAGAGAAGGGCAGGACCAGCCCGGCGAAGATGCTGTGGAAGAAGAAGGGATAGACGAACTCTCCTAGACTGCCCCGCGCCGCCGAGCCGGGCCAAATCTGGGTCGCGCCCCATACGTTATGGTCGTCGGCTATCAGGGGAAGCACCAGATTAAGGTCCTTCTCCTTGGCGATGGAGGAGGGCCGGAGCGCCGGCGAGAGGGAGGAGGAGCTCGCGGCCTGGGCTGCAGACTTCGCCTTCCTGGCGGGCGCCATTCATGAGGTCGTCGACGCCGGCGAGAAGAGGGAAGAGTCACACTCGGTTTGGATCTGGAGAAACCTCACATGGGAGAAAGGGGATCGCAACAGGACAAGGAAGATGCTAGACGAAGGAGCAATGATGGCCCCGCGGCATGCACCAGGCTTTATGTCAGCCTGGGCGGTTGCTGAGGCGACGTGGGGAAGTGGGGCCGTCCCTTACCCCGATGTGTGCCACGCGTCCATCCTGGCCGGCAGGCGGTTGGGGCTCACGTCGCTTCGCCCTCTTCTCTTCTCTCCGCCTCGAAGCAAAGTTGTGTGCGCCGTGGGCCTAGGGGCTACTATCAGGGCACTGGGACTGGGGGTACCCAGGCCCGTCTGCCTGCGGCCCAGCAAGTGGCATCGTCGAAGGGCCCGGCATGGCCCAGCGCCAAGACTCCTAAGGCAAGGCCCTCGCGAGGCCCCTGCCTTGCGAGGCGAGCTGCAGCAAGCCTCATCAGGTGTCCCGAGGGCCGCGCAAGGGACGACCTCCCGATGTTGCCTCCCAAGGCCCCTCGCAGGCGAACACTTCTAGGCTCGCCACCCTGCCTCGCGATGCACGTGGGTGATGCGAGCCACGACAGGCGTCGCCCAGGACCGGTGCCCGCAGGCGCGGACAGCGAGGCTTTCCTCTTTGGTGCTAAAGGGACAAGGCCAACGCGTGGGTTCCCAAGGCAGCCCCAAAGCTTTCCCCTTCAGCGCAACGAGACCGGGAAGACGGGCTCGGCAGGACGGAGGTCATCACCGAGCCCACCTACGCGTTATGGACAGAAGCTTTGCAGGCGAAGACCACCTTTAGTCAGGATAGGGTGTACTCTTGCCCCCTTCAAAATTGGTCGTTGTAGCATCCCTTCCCGCCTAGAATTCGCAGGCTGAGGACCAAGGCTAGTATAAAATATAGGTTAGTCTCCACCATAGAGAGGGGTCGACTCTTGAGCCCTTCAGAGGCAGTTCATCCTTGTACTCGTTCATACTCATCCTCCTCGCAAGGCAATCCACCACAAAGCAGGAGTAGGGTCTTACACCGCAAGGTGGGCCGAACCTGGGTAAATGACCGTGTTCCTTCCTCCTTCCCTTTTCTTCGAGCACACAGGAGCAAAGCCGTGAGGCAGTGAGAAGTGAGCGATAGCCTGGCGAAGCTTTCCACGTACACCCCAGAGTTCGAAGCTTTCTTGGGTCTGCGGAGGCCCGGTTCCGATAGGTTCAGATTGAACCGATGCTACTTAGGGATGTAGGGGAATGTGCTACGCAACAAAAAAATCATGCTACACGACCACACCCAGGAACACTATGAAGATGACGATAATGATCGAATTCACCGACGAGCAGAGTAGCAGAAGCAGTAACGAGTCGGTGCGGTGCGCCGATTCCCGCAATTAGATTATACCTCCTAGCCGCGAGAATTTTCTCCAAGACAAGAATCGGTGTAGTGAGGTGTTCTCAGTGAACCCTCTTTCTTTTCTTTGGGAGGTGGAGGTGGATTATTATTAAGAGAATTAAGTGGGGTGGGGGGAGGGGGTATAAGACCCGTGAGATCGTTGCAGTAATGAAGAATATTTATCGAATATTTGTAGTAATATCAATCGGTGTCCGTATCAAAAATATCAGGGAGAGATTTGCGGAATAAATTCAGGAGATATTTGAAGCACGGTCTAAAAGAGATCAGATTCTTCTTTACTATACAGTAGGAAATATACTCCCTCCATTTTCAAATACTTGTCTTTCTAGACATTTCAAATGAACTCAACATACGGATGTATGTAGACATATTTTAAAGTGTAGATTCATTCATTTTGCGCCGTATGTAGTCACTCGTTGAAATATCTAGAAAGACAAGTATTTAGGAACGGAGGGAGTAGATGATAATTCGTTTTGGTTCCGGTTTATGTGGTGTCCTTGTCTGAAGAGTGAGGGAGAGAGAGGTGCGTGGCCTTATTTTCGGGAGGAACCGATTGTAAGAACCAATTCTGTACTCCTACAGCACATGCCAAAAGAAAAATTGTGTACAGTACTAGTACAGCAGATCGGCTGTGCTTGCGAGCCAATCAATGGTGGGCGTATGTCACCTAGGCTCCAGGGGGGCTCACACAATAAACTAGCACTGGATCAGGATCGCGCCTTGGCGCGAGGATGCCGGTCACAACGTTTTGTTCAAGCGGGTAATGCAAAGTTAGTATTAATACATGTACAGCATATACATTCATGTAATCCAGGTACGGCATATGCATTCATACATGATAACAATACAGTGAAGAAGAAACATTCAATTGTAATGAAAGCGAGACATAGTGATGCTCATTATCGGCATCACACTATAAAGCATGATCAATTTTATAGGAAGTTTGAAACCAAAAGCACAGCCACTCGACATGAACTTCGGTACCAAAAGCGCTATAATAGGAGAAGGGGTAATAAGGGGGTGTTTGTTTCGAAGGACTTATTGGTTTAGGGACTTAAAAAAGTCCCTATAAGTCCCACCTAAACCAAACACAAAGGACTTATTGGGACTTATTGTGGTGATTTGGGACTTATCAAATAAGACTCTCAGGGAGGAGCTTATTGGGACTTATTCGCTCCAGGCTCGTTCCCCGCACGCCCCGTAGCCGCCCCGTCGCCGCCCCGCCTCTCGCCCCGTCGCCGCCCCGCCTCGGTTCGCCGCCCCGTCGCCGCCCCGCCTCTCGCCCCGTCACCGCCAGCCTCGGTTCGCTG
>NC_041381.1:312898342-312911417 GCF_002162155.2 Triticum dicoccoides | reverse complement strand
CCTCTCGCCCCGTCGTCGCCCCGTCGCCGCCCCGCCTCTCGCCCCGTCGCCACCCCGCCTCGGTTCATTCTGCCTCGATTCGTTGCAACGGTGCCTCCAATCGCCGGACAGGCCCTCTCCTGAGCCTCGTTGCAGCGGTGCAACATGGACTTATAAGTCCCTGTAAACAAACAGGTAGGGACTCGGGACTTATAAGTCCCTGTAAACAAACAGATAGGGACTTATGACTTATAAGTTGGGACTTAAAAAAGTCCTAGGACTTATGAAACAAACAGGGCCTAAGAGCAGGATAGGAGAGACAACTACCGAGTCATAGCTACTAAGCATACTAATAAGTGTCTTCATTCAACTGGATTTAGTGACATGTTTCAAGCCATCAAAAGGAAGCTTTGTACAAACTAAACGTGTTCAAAGTAATACAACCTTATGGTGCCATCAACAAAAGGAAATCTTGGTTTCGATGCGGCAATTTCCTTCAAAAAAAGTTGAGCAAAACATGGCTAACAAAGAGCCCAACACATCATAGCCTGGATGTAAAATGTATCAAACCAAGTGATGCACCTGTCTAAAAAGGGCGAGTTTTGTAGTGACCATCAAAAGCAGTAAATAACGATCACAGTAATCAAAACAGGGCAATTGTTATGGAACAATTCACATTGATTAAATACAAAATTCAAGACACACAAAAAAATAAAACATGGAAGGGCAGAAGACTCACCTCAGGTACCCTACCTTTATCTCCGGACTTCAGGTACACAAAAAAACCTCACCGTAAGAGTTTACCCCCATTGCCGCAGCATGGTAAATTTCCATACCGCAACAACAAACATGCAGTTTCTTAGCCAACAAGATTGACAATGCTGCTATGCATAATTGCTTTTGCTAATTTTGAATGTCCTATACTCATGATCAAAGCATGAATTGAATATTCAGATAGACTGCACCTCCCCTCCATAAATCACACACTCGAGTGTAAACATGACCATTATCTGAAACAGAGAAATAGGCAAGAGATGCATAAACCGCATGACACAGGGAATAAGTTATTTTTTAAATTCTCGGCAGAAAAGCACCACCGGCCACCCATCATCAATGAAGGAGCTAGTAAACTTAACAAACCCTAACACACTACGAATCACAGCTGCCAAGGTATCATGCGTCATGAACTCAGCAACGAGCAGCCGCTCGCCACCCTCGTAGCATCATCCGATGAGGTTGGACAAGCGACCGCTCTGCAACAGCCCAACTGCCCTAGCCTCCTCCTGTGCATCCAAAAAAATGTCAGCAAAATTCAGTTCAGACTCCGCAGTAGAGGCCAGTCGAACGATGGTGCATACGAGGTGACGATCCACCCCCGTGAAGCAAAGCAAACCAAAGCAAGGGGCATGAACCACAAACTGGTGTGCGTCAGGCCAGGCGGAGCGGTCGAAGCGCTTGATGGCGACGGTGGTGCCAGAGCTGAAGAGGGTCCGTGGTAGACGGCATTAGGCTCCTTCTCGCAGTGCTCGAAGATGATGTGGTCCGTTGCGAAGCCATCGGTGGAGGCGTGTAGCTCGTCGAGGTTGTACTCCGCGAACACGGGCACGCCACTGCCGTCCTCCCCGGTGACGCCATTCTCTGCACGGGCACAGAGACAAACCAGTGAGCATGTGTGTGCGTTGGGTCAGCAGCAGATCGAGCCCTCGACCAATCAGCAAAATGAGCCCAATGCAAGGTAAGCAAGGCATAGTCAATCCAGAGGATAATTGATTTCCATGGTCACGACAAAAGCAGGAAGGGGGGAGGAGGAGCGAGCTGTGGTGGGCTAGCTGTACCTACTTGAGCTAGCCCCTCCTCCTCTTAGAGAGGAGAACGATATGGTAGTTAAGCGTCTTCCAGGCGCCATCCTTGAAAGAGAGCTCGACGATGTCCTTCCTAGTGCTGACCACATCGCCAGCCAGGCAACACTGCTTCTCCGCATTCAGGAGTGACTCGATCGCCATGTCGACGCTGTTGCCCTCCTGCCTCAGCACAAACGACCATCGTCACACATGCGGTAATAGCACATCAGATCGGAAAACGTAGGCACAGGGACGATAACATGTGAAGCAAAGCAGATCAGTGTGTTACCTCGTGTAAAGGTTCTGTCACACATACATGGATTTCTTTATACAATTGAAACTATTGTTTTTTAGGTGCGGTGGCAATTCTCTGAAAAGATCCATTATACAAAAAGTTAGATATTTCAATGTGAGGTTACAAAAAGAAAAGGAATACAGTGGGTCCCTGTACACCTAAGTATCTACATACATCTAAATAAATTCATATACCCGGTGAAGTGTGTAAGGCTGAACCAAAATGTAGAACAAAGGAGCTGCTCGATCGAGTATTTTCCAAGCCCAATTCATACCAACAATGTTTAATGGGGTTTTGAAGTTCTGAAATTGGTCACGGCCATCTTCAATCAGGAGAAGCACCAAAATTAATTAAAGAAAACTTGCACATGTATTAGTACTATGAGTAACTCTACTGATTGCTAGCAATCTCTGAGATTATCCTAACAAAATCTCACCCAAGCAATCCGTTTAACTCGCATAGAGAAGAACCGTCGTTTCAGTGATGCTACTGGCTGGAAACTAATACAAAATTCAGTTTGCATGCATTTACTAATCAACATCTCTACGTATCTACACGAAATGCGCCATGGAGAAAAGCAGCTAGCTACACATGTATAGATCAACCGAAGGTTCCAAAGAGTAAGCCAGTAGTATTAGCAGCTCCCAGTAAACAGCAGGCTATTTGATTAGTAATATAGTTAATTAATCAGTGTCTGAGATTAGAGCTAATGTATTGTCCGTCTATAGTCTGTACAGGTAGGGAATGCAAGATGAAACATGTGCTTCACCAGATAATCTAATGTGTTAGCATAGAGTTAAATAAATGATAATTAAGCATTAATTTCTCACCCAGCTGTTAGAAGAGTTGGCACTCCAATTACGATCCAGAGATATACTACCTTCACTAATTATCAGGTGGCAAAGAATTCCAAGTGCATGAGCCCAGCTGTAGGATAATAGACAACAGGTAAAGATGATTAATTACAGTTTACAGCACAAGAAATCACAAGCAAAGACCTGGCGAATGATAAAACATTTAAATTCAGATTGAATAAGCATCTAAATTCAATTAAAGAGGACATACACATCCCAGTCATTTAGCCATTACTTAATCATGTATACTGACATACATATTCAGATCATGGTAAGTCAAAACTACATGGATCATCAGCCAACTCATCAAGGTCCTGAACCTTGGTACGAGTAACAAAAACAACATGCCATGTTTCAGTAAAAATACAACTGAGCAGAGTATCGATTCTCAGTATAACCCACTGAATTTAGTTTGTCAATTAGGATAGCTTCAATTACTTCAAAGAAGATCCCAGTGCCTAAGCTACAAAATTGAAAACAAAGAACCTGTCATACACCCATTTCACTATATACATGTCATCCATAGTCCCTATTCCTATTAGGATGTGGTTCTTCAGATGGACACTAAAATGATGAATTTTCTACCTGCGCATAATTGTAACCTGCCTTTATATTAGTATATATTCAATGATGGAACATGCCTTCAGATGCATTCAAGCTTTACGTTGCTGACCTTCAGGTCGCAAATGAAAACAGAACGTACTGCTCGTTAACACAAAAATTAATTTGCGTATTTAGGAGATGTCCACAAATAACAAATTTTCTAATTAACTGGGAATAGAAGATTCAAGTAGGTAGGAGTAGATACGTATTAGAGTGATAAAGATTGGCATTAATGCATCTATATATGCTGCAAATCCTTTGTTTGAAGATCTGAAGTCAATTCAACATTAAAAGTGTGACCATCTAGACAACGTAATAACGCTGGGCAGTGTAATATACAATCTAGACATAGGTTTGATGTAATTCGAAAATCAGAAAGTCCAAACCTTGAGGAGCTGCAGGTCCATGGCCACCAGATCCGACGCGCCCGGACTCGCAGCCAACGGATCCGCGTGAGTGGATGAAGTACGGGTTGGGGTTGGCCTCCTGTTCGACGACGCGGGAGATGAGGGCCTGCGCGCGGTCCAGCAGCGCGTCCTCCTCATCCTCGGCCGCCTCCGTCTCCTCGGCCGCCTTGTCCTCCTCCGGCTTGGTGGCGGCGGTGGCGGCGACGTTGGCCGCCGGCTGCTTGGGCTCCATCAACGCGGGCGGGCTCAAGCCACGAGGCAGCGGGGGTGGGCGGGCGCGCAGTCTAGGGTTAGGGTTGAGTGCAGGAGCTGCCTTTGGGGACGGGGAGGGGAAGGTGCTCCTCGGCGACTCGAGCAGAAGGGATCTCGTGGGGAGGAGGGAGGCTCATAGGAGCGGTGGCGGATGAGGCCGGAGAGAGCAACGAGGGAGGAGAGCGGCGGCGCGAGGGAAGGGGAGGAAGAGAGCGAGGGCTGCAGAAGAGATCGAGAGAGGGAAAGGAGGGGAACGGGTGGCGCGGGCGAGAGAGGGAATCGAGCTAGGTCTCTCCCACGGTAGCGGGCGCCTCTTCTATAGGCAGGAGGGAAATAACCAAAATACCCCCGGCGGGGCACCAAAATAACGCGCGGTGGCACGGCCGGGGGGGACACCGCTCATAGGGAAATATATCCGACGGCTGTAGACGATGTGGTAAATATCGGACGGCCCAGACGATCCGGCGGCGAGATCGGACGGACGAAAGCGCACCAGGCAAACGATCGGACGGCCGAGAAGCTCTAATCGCTGAGGAGCCTCCTGCATCCCTCCCTCTCATATTTCTGGATGACGACGTTCCTGATCAACTGACTAATCCGTTATTATATTTCTGTAGCATTTTGCTTCTTTTAAGGGCAAAGTCTGCGTGTTAGTCCGAGATGCCGAATCGCCGATGAAGTCTAGCACCACCTTCGCAGTAGAGATCCAACAGGATGCCGTGGACGCCGCCGACAAGCCGGATGGCGGCGTGCCCCGGCCGTCTCGGGTCCGCCATCTCGCTCTTCTCACCGCCACCTTCTGCGCACTGGTCTTCTACGCGCACTACGGCGTACCAGGCAGCATGGCGTCCGCCCTGTTTAAGCCGCCAGTCACCGTTTCATCCCTTCCCTCGCTGGCCACCATCACCATCGACCAAGACTCCGGACGGGCGGAGCAGCCGGCGATGCTGAGTGAGGGACGTGCACCGCCCACTCCTCAGGCGACGGTGCTTGAGGCCAGTCGGAGCACGGCTGTGCCGGCACCGACGCCGTCCGACCATTGCGATGGGCGGTACATCTACATGTACGACATGCCGCCGCGCTTCAACGACGACCTCCTCCGAGACTGCGGCAAGGGCAGGCTCCACCCGTGGTTGGACATGTGCCCGCACGTGGCCAACGACGGCATGGGCCAGCCGCTGGCGGACGACGGGGGCGTCTTCCCCGGCCGCGGCTGGTACTCCACCGACCAGTTCATGCTCGACCTCATCTTCCACGCGCGGATGAAGCGCTACGAGTGCCTGACCAAGGATCCCTCCCTCGCCGCCGCCGTCTACGTCCCCTTCTACGCCGGCCTCGAATCCGGGAGGTACCTCTACAATTACAGCATCTCCACGCGAGACGCGCTCCAGCTCGACGCCATCGACTGGCTGGTGCGTCGCCCCGAGTGGCGGGCCATGGGGGGCCGTGACCACTTCTTGGTGGCTGGCCGGACCACGTGGGACTTCCGGCGGGAGGCCGACGTCGACGAGCTGTGGGGCACCAAGCTGCTCACGTACCCGGCCGTCGAGAACATGACGGCCTTCGTCCTGGAGACATCCCCGTTGACAGGGAGCAACTTCGCGGTACCCTACCCGACGTACTTCCACCCTGAGGCCGCCGCCGATGTGCTCGCCTGGCAAGAGAGACTTCGGAAGGTGAGGCGGAGGTGGCTCTTCTCCTTCGCCGGCGCCCCACGGCCCGGCAGCAAGAAAACCGTCCGCGCGCAGATCATCAGGCAGTGCCGCGCGTCCAGCCTCTGCAACCTCTTCCACTGCGGCGGCGTCATCGGCGGCGGTGCGGCCGACTGCAACTCGCCTGCAGGCGTCATGCGCGTCTTCGAGACGTCAGACTTCTGCCTGGAGCCGCGCGGCGACACGGCGACGCGGCGGTCAACGTTCGACGCCATCCTTGCCGGCTGCATCCCGGTCTTCTTCCACCCCGGGTCGGCGTACACTCAGTACACGCTGCACTTTCCGAGGGACCACGGGAGGTATTCGGTGCTCATCCCGCACGCCGGCGTTGCTGCGGGGAACGTGAGCATCGAGGAGACCCTGAGGAAGATCCCGCCGGAGGAGGTGAGGAGGATGCGGGAGGAGGTGATCCGGCTCATCCCGAGGGTGGTGTACGCGGACCCAAGGTCCCGGCGCGTGGGCTTCAGGGACGCATTCGATGTCGCGCTGGAGGCCGTCATCGGTCGGGTGGCGAAGCGGCGGCGGGGCGAGGCCGCCGGCCGGTAGCAGTGGCACTAGTCGCCGTCGACGGTTCTGCACGCTATTGTGCCGTGCTGAATCGAGTCCAACAATTTCAGGATTACGTGGGCGAGTGGAACGACTTTTCCCTTTCTGGTTTCGTGCCTGAAGTTCCGGATCGGGTCGTAACCATGTAATCAGCTAAGCTTTGTTGAGCACAAAGAAATGCTAGGGAAATGATCGGCCGACCGGCCTCGTGCTTCGCCGGCAGGTCGCTCCCATGGACGCCACGAGTCTCGCGGGGCCACGTACGTGGGCGGCTTCTTCAGATTCTTTTTTTGAACACACTTCTTCAGATTTTTCTGTCCCCGCTCGTTCTACAACTGTTCTTTTCAAATAAACTTCCGCTCCGCTTATATATAAAGCAAAAATCACAAGTACACAGCCAGTGGCGGAGCTTGACAAGAATATCTGGAGGGGCCAATGACGAAAAAAAATTAACCAACGACAACAGACAAGAACTTGGAGCCTCCAGGCAAATTTATACTAATATTACCATATTGCTCGCAAAATACATGTATGATTAGCAATATATACTCCATTACTCCATAAGAGAACTAATTACACCAAAATATACAACTTGTCTATTTGTACCGCTCAGTCTTCAAACCCAAAGACATTCTGTGAGCCAACTAAGAACTACAAAAGGAGTGGTGCTACAGATCAGCTTTTCGATCACTTATGCTCTTGAATTCCGCTAAAATGTCCTCAAAGGTGTACTTCTTTGCGATTTCACGCTCTATGTGAACAACCAAGTTATTGGCAAGATTCTCATCTTCCATCGTATTACGCAGCCTTGTTTTGATGATCTTCAAACTGGAAAATGCACGTTCAGCACTAGCTGTAGAAACTGAAAGAGTAACAAGTAGACGAAGTAGCCTGTCAATTAGATGGTAGATTCTATCTCTTCCAGTCTCAACAAGGAGTTGGCAAAGGTCAGTCAATGTTGATATATTTTTCAACTCTACATCACTGGAAGCATCAGGAACAAAGAGTTTTAGTTGGTTTTCCAAGCCATACACGTCTTGTTGAATAAAATCTGCTGGGTAATACTTCTTCACCAGTTGCGCCCTGGTTCCCCCTCGCAACCTCCGTCCTCGGCGCGCGTGGATCAGTGACGAGCTTCTCCTCGACTCCTTGGCGTCGGCGTCGGCGTCGAGGCAGAGCGGCGGCGTGGATGGAGAGGTGAGCCGCCGTGCCCAAGCGGCGAGCGTGGGGAAAGAGCGTGGGGAAAGAGACGTGTAGCAGCCGAGCCCCGATGGGTTTGTGGCCTTTTGCTCGTACATGGGCCAGTTGACATGGGCTATTACTAACTAGTAAAAAAATTCATTTGGGCTGGGGGGCCACGGCCCCCTCAGAGCTGTACATAGCTCCGCCGTTGTACACAGCCCTACAATATATGATGGTGAGAAAGCCCCAAACAAAGTAGTAGGATTCAGAGAAAACAGACAATATACATCGGTCGAAACACAACTACGCCGAGCAGAAAATAGCAAGACCTAAGACTACACTAGCAACTAAAAACGACGCATGGTCTCCCTGGCAACGCCCTCAAGAGGGGAAACGGCGCAAAGCGTCGCCAGTGCCGCATCCGACGAGTGGACAAAGGTTTTTACCTGGAACTCTGGCAGAAGAAGCGAGATACGACAACGTCCTCATGAGGAAAGCGGCACCCGCGGGCGTCGTTGTTGTCGGCACCAAAGCACAGAGCTTTCGTCCAGTTGCTTCCACTACAAAATCTGCTCGTTTTAGTAACAAAAACCATGGCGGCAAATAAAAAAACATCGCCTAAAATAATTTTCTGTGGCGGCCAACCGTCATCAGCCTTTTTCCTCCCGTGTAGCCCCCTTGGATGTGTTGGTGACGTTTTGGCCATGTTTTAGGCGACGCATTTGATCTTCACTGCACATGTCTATATTCTGCGCTGATTTATGGGGTAACAAAAAATGATAGGCGGGTTGGGAAAGGTTAACAAAAATGTTCGGTGGCAGTGAAAACAAAGTCTTGGGTTTTATATAATGCACATTAGTTGAGATGATCGTAGTGAAATCCATTAATTTTTCTGGTCATGCTATCATTTTACTGAACTATGAGATGAAATATTAATTCTCAAATAAAGCATGAACAAGAAAATATGATTACAAAGCATAATATAGCATTAACAATTCAAACATGGAACGATCAAAAAACATTTGGTACATCAACAACGTCATTTCCAAAAGTATCGCACAACACGAGTAGGAGTGTTCGAGCATCAACAGAACGTGCATCAGCAACATAGAACTAGTCTTCATCGGATATTTTTTCGTGAATACGCTGAGCAGCAGCGTATCATTTTATTGATAGGTGGAGAGAGAGTACAAAATATAGAGTGCAGCCCTCGCGAACGTACGCTAGATGGCGTCCGGGAGGGTGCAACGTGAGCATCGGAAGAGGGTGCTCAGCCTCTTTTTTTAGATGAGATCGCTAACCACCCGGGTTAGCGATCTCATCTAAAAAAAGAGGCTGAGAACCCTCTTCCCTCAAGCCCTACAAGTCAGGTTACATGGATTTCTAAACCTCTAGCACCTGCCGCGGCCCATCTGCCCGCCTCTTCCTTGATCAGCTGCACAAGGTCGTCAGTGGAGGGCTGGGCGCCATCGAAGATGGCTGCATTCCTATGCTTCCATATAGCCCATGTGGTGAGGGCAATAATGGAGTTGAGGCCTCTTCTAAGGCTATCTGGTGAGGCCGCCGTGGCCTGAAGCCACCAGTCGAAGAAAGTGGTGGAGTGGATCATGGGCGGTGTTACCAATCGACACCAAGAGAGGATTTCGTGCCAGGTTATCCGCGAGAAGACGCAATCCACAAGGAGGTGGTCAATGGTCTCAATCTCCTGGGAACATAAGATGCATTGTGGATCATTCATAAGGTCGTGCCATGCGCGGCACTCGACAGTCCAGCAGCGATCAAGGGAAGCCAGTCACAGGAAGAACTTGTTGCCTAGAAGGGCCCCTCCCTTCCAGATCAGGCGCCAAGCGGGTGGGGAGGTTGATCCGAAGAAGAGTGCCTTGTAGTAGGATTTAGCTGAGTAAGCACCGTTGGCAGTCCACTTCCAGCAGATTTTGTCTGGGGAGGTACTGAGATGGATGCCCTGGAGACGCCGCTAGATATCGACATATTGGACTACCTCGATAGGGCCAAGAGTGTCGTGGATGTCCTGAATCCATGCGTGCTGGTGAAGCCCATCAGAGACCAAGGTGTGGCGACGCTGACGTCATGGCACAATAGCATGGAGCTCAGGGGCGAGCTCGGATATGGTCATGCCGTCAAGCTAATGATTGCACCAAAAGCGGTAGGTCTTGCCGTCGCTGAGGGTCCAGGTAGTGGACGCACAGAAGAACTGTCGCATTTCTGCATCGCATGGCACCTCCAGGTGGTGCCAAGGGTGGCTGGGGACGATGGCCTACAACCAAAGCCAACGGGCGCGCAAGGAGATGTCAGTGCGGTGAAGGTCACACACGCCAAGCCCTTCGTACTCCAACGGGCGGCATATGCGCCTCCAGTTAACCAGGCAGCAGCCAGACTTGGCATCCTTTCTTCCGTGCCAAAGGAAATCGCGGATGATCCGAGAGATTTTCTTGAGGATTGTCGTCAAGGAGAATGTGGACGGGCATAGCGGACAGGACATGCCGCACGGGGGCTAGCCGCTCAGCACGGGAGAGGAGAGATGCTTTCCAGGCAGCGAGCTTCTTGATGAGTTTATCCATGAGTGGGAGAAATGCCGAGGTGGGAGTTTTGCGGAGCGAGAGGGGAAGCCCAAGGTAGACGATGGGAAAGTTGGTGACTGGGCACGCCAACGTCGAGCTGACGGCAGCGGTCGCGGTGTCGTTGCACCTAATCAGGGTGGCGGAGCACTTGAGGAAATTAGTGTGCAAGCCCGAAGCATCGCCAAACACGCGAAGGAGCGCCTGGATGACGGTCAATTCTGACACAGTAGGGTGGCAGAAAATAACCACGTCATCGGCAAACAGGGAGATGCTAGAAGCCGCGTGCCGGTTCGTGAGGCGCTGGAGCAAGCTGGAGCACATGGCGTGTTGCAGTAGTGAGTTCAAGGTGTCGATGACGATGGCAAAGAGAAGCGGGGAGACAGGGTCGCCTTGCCGCAGGCTGTGGGCGTAGTCAATAGGGGGACCAGGGTTCCCGTTGATGAGGATGCGCGAGGAGGCGGTGGAGGTGAGTATGCATACCCATTCACACCACCGTCTACCAAAGCCAAGGTGCTGGAGAACCTCGAGGAGGAACGGCCATGAGACGGTGTCGAACGCCTTCGTGATATCGAGCTTGAGGAGGATCCGGGAGGCTTGAGGTTGTGTAGCAGGCGCGTCGTCTGCTAAACTAGCAAGACGTTGTCATGTACGCAGCGTCTGGCGATGAAGGCGCTCTGGTTGACGGAGACGAGCCGTGTCATACGCGGAGCAAGGAGAAGGGAGAGCACCTTCGCAAATAGCTTGGCCAGGAGGTGGATCAGGCTAATAGAGCAATAGTCGGCGAGCGTGGAGGCGTCGGGCTTTTTAGGCAGCAGAGTTAGAAAGGCCTCGTTGAGCTTGTGAAAGCCACGCCCATTCATGGCATAAAGTTTGTCAAAGACGACACAGATATCGGCCTTGATGATGGGCCAGCATGCACAAAGAAACTCGGCGGTGAAACCATCCGGCCCGGGTGCCTTGCCTGCCGGCATTTGCTTGACAGTGTTCTAGACCTCGTCGTCAGAAAAAGGCTGCTCGAGTGCCGACAAGTCGAAGTGGCGCTGGTCCATGGCCTCAAGGTTGATGGAGTAGGGCCTATCAGGGGAGGAACCAAGACTGCTGGAGAAGTGCACAAATGCGGCCTTGGCCATGTCCACCTTGCCAGAGATGCACAGGGAGCCAACCTGGAAGCTATTGATGTGGTTTTTATGGGCTCGATGGGCAGCATGAATTTTAAGGAAAGCAGTGTTCGTTTCTCCTTCCTTGAGCCAGCTGAAACGGACTCGATGCCGCAAAATGGAGCTCTCAAGGGAGGCCAACCGAAGATAGGTGCGCCGCAGCTCTTGGCGAAGCCAGATTTCTGATGGCGTCAACAGGCGGGAGTCATGCACCACGTCTAGCCGGTAGATGAGCTCCCTGGCCATCATGAGCTGTAGGGAAATGTCATAGATAAAGCGAGTACCCCAGCTCTGCAAACGGCGGGCAGTGACCTTCAAACGAGCATAGATCGTTCGGAAAGGATCCGGATCAGGTTGCATAGAGTTCCAGGTAGCTTTGATGGTCTCAAGAAAACCCTCCAGCTTGGGACAAAATCACTCAAAGTGGAACTGGCGCTGCCTGCACGTCCTGGGAGAGAAATCCAGGACCAACGGGCAGTGATCGGAGGTGACCGTGGCTAAACATAACAACATATGGCTTGGGTGCGCAGTTTCCCAGGAAGTAGTACATAGGACCCGGTCATTCCTCACCAAGGTAGGGTTGGTTTGCTCGTTTGACCAACTATAACAACGACCACGGAGGTATATGTCACGAAGTGAGTGATCAGAGATGAATCGGTAGAATCTACCCATCATACGGTGGTTCACACGGCCAGGGTTCTCATCAGCGTGGGAGGTAATCATGTTGAAATCCCCTCCAAGAAGCCAAGGGCCCGTGATGTAGTCCCGCAGGTCGTGAAGCTCAGAGATGAAAGCTAGCTTGTCATTGACTGCCTCAGGCCCATAGACTCCCGTGATCCACCATGGGATCGCCGTTCTGTCGTAGGAGGAGACTGTAGCAGATACGTGGTAAAGGCCCACGATGGGATTGTGGAGGGTGATGCGATCAGACCGCCAAGCAAGGAGAATGCCACCTCTAGTGCCGTCGGCCAGGAGGAAGAAGAAATGCTGGAGGGGGGCACCAGGGGTCTCCATAACGTGCGAAGACAAGACAGAATCCAGGTTGGTTTCCGAGAGACAAACAATGCAGGGGTTAGCCGAGGAGATAACGGTGCGGACAACGGAGCGCTTGGCTTGGCTGTTGAGTCCACACACGTTCCAGAAAATAACGCTTAAGTTGTGATCCATGAGAAAGGCTGGGGGGCGGTGGGACGACACGCATGCACAAGGCACAGTCGGACCTCGACCAGGCGAGGCGCTGATGGTGACAATCCATCGAGGAGGCCGGGAGGGACGGTCCATCCATAAAAATCAGCGAACGCTTGCACGACGTCACCCCCGAGGGGGCGAGCGAAGAGCAAGTTATGGCGCTCGAGGTCAGCATCCGATATGGGCTCATCATCTTCCAGCAGACCGAGGCGGCGCAGAAGCACCCTTTTGGCCTTGGCCTCCGAGTCCAGCCCGGGGTCATTCTTGGCAATGCGGCCACTGCACCGCGACGTAAAGTTGGGTGGCACCACACCCCTTTTGTGACGCACCGGGGAAGAGCGCATGCAAATGGCCTGAAGATAGCACATCACATGATCTAGGACTAGGCAAGAGGCATGGCCATTAGACGTGCATGCAGGGAGCTGGCCGCTCGACGTGCATGCGGGGAGCTGCATGGCCGGCAGCACATGGGGGATAGCT
>NC_041381.1:312893614-312898180 GCF_002162155.2 Triticum dicoccoides | reverse complement strand
AGTAGTGCATGGGAGGGAGGCGCATGATTGACTGGCACGGGGCCCAGAGGAGGGGTGGTGCCGCTAGTGTCCAAAGCCTGGGCAGGCCCCACCGCATCCTCCACATGGGGGGAGATCAGCATAGAAATAGGATCGCCCTCGAGCGGCGGGCTGCTTTGCATAGGGATAGGCACAACATCGTCAGATGGGTCGTGCTAGGGATCAGCGATGGGCTCCAACGCAGGAAAAAGAAGGTTCCTGGTTGGCGAGGGCGCGGCCTCCCCAATGGCCCGCTGGGTGGGAGCCTGAGGAGGCAACAGAGGTGGGTCCCTGGGCGGGGACAGAGAGGAGTGAGGCAGATCCGAGGTAGCCAAGCGCGGAGTGATTTTAGATTACACAAATTGTTCAAGCATGGGTTTGACAAATAGGAAAACCTCACCACCTCCATGGTAGGATCATAAAGAGTAGTTTGTCACCAACTGCCAATTTGTACAAGGAAAGTAAATCCTTTCGGTCATCCAGTACGATGAGGCGTCCATCTTTTTTTTGGCGTCGAGTATGTCGACCATATGTCAGTATTAGGATAGATAATAATTCTCATTACCATCTTGATCCATATGATCAGGCAGAACGCGATTGTGGGGCCAAAGAATTTCACCCAAATTGTTCAGGCAGAACGCTACGCTCTTCGAGGGTAGTATTTCACCCAAATTTATTGATTCGACATAAGGGGGGTCAGCAATTGAGTTGTCCATTCAACCACGCATGGGAAATTATATTTCTGCAACAAAGTGTTTAGTAGCATAGTAGCAATAGTAACATGAACAGTAGCATCAGCAATTTGTAGTGATTGTAATAGCAGCAACAACGAAAGTAACCTAGCAAAGACCAATATGAGAAAAGTGTAGGCATTGGATCAACGATGGATATTTGTGCTGGATGATATTCATCATATAATAGTCACAACCTAGAGCGATACACAATAGCTCCAATTCATCAATATAATGTAGATATGTATTATGTATATAGTCATACGTGCTTATAATAAGAACTTGCATGACATCTTTTGTCCTACCCTCCCGTGATAGCCGGGTCCATAAGAAAATCTAAGGGATATTAAGGCCTCTTTTTAATAGAGAAGTGGAACAAAGAATTAACACTTAGTAAATACATGAACTCCTCATACTACGATCATCACTGGAAAGAATCCCAATTATTGTCACCTTGGCTGTATGCGGATCATAACACATAATAGGTCCATACAACTTGCAAGATAGGATCAGGAACTCAAAGGTATTCATGAAAACATAAATGGTTCAGATATGAAATCATGGCACTCGGGACCTAGTGAGAAACATTAAGCATAGCAAAGTCATAGCTACATCAATCTCAGAACATAGTGGATACTATGGATCCGACCCTAACAAATTGACTCGATTACATGACAAAGCTGATCCAACTTGACGCCCCCGATTCAATCATACACTAATCATGCACGCAAATGTGTACGATCAAGATCAGGGACTCACGGGAAGATATCACAACACAACTCTACAAATAAAATAAGTCATACAAGCATCATAATACAAGCCAGGGGCCTCGAGGGCTCGAATACAAGTGCTCGATCATAGACGAGTCAGCGGAAGCAACAATATCTAAGTACAGACATAAGTTAAACAAGTTTGCCTTAAGAAGGATAGCACAAACTGGGATACAGATCGAAAGAGGCGCAGGCCTCCTGCCTGGGATCCTCCAAACTACTCCTGGTCGTCGTCAGCGGGCTGCACGTAGTAGTAGGCACCTCCAGTGTAGTAGGAGTCGTCGTCGACGGTGATGTCTGGCTCCTGGACTCCAACATCTGGTTGCAACAACCAGAAAGAAAGGAAAGGGAAAAAAAGGGGGAGAAAGCAACCGTGAGTACTCATCCAAAGTACTCGCAAGCAAGGAACTACACTACATATGCAGGGGTATATGTGTAAAGGGCCATATCAGTGGACTGAACTGCAGAATGCCAGAATAAGAGGGGGGTAGCTAGTCTTATCGAAGACTACGCTTCTGGCAGCCTCTGTCTTGCAGCATGTAGAAGAGAGTAGACTGAAGTCCTCCAAGTAGCATCTCCAAGTAGCATCTCTAGTAGCGTCGCATAGCATAATCCTACCCGGCGATCCTCCCCTCGCATCCCTAAGGGAGAGCGACCACCGATTGTATCTGGCACTTGGAAGGGTGTGTTTTATTAAGTATCCGGTTCTAGTTGTCATAAGGTCAAGGTACAACTCCAAGTCGTCCTGTTACCGAAGATCATGGCTATTCGAATAGATTAACTTCCCTGCAGGGGTGCACCAACTTACCCAGCACGCTTGATCCCATTTGGCCGGACACACTTTCCTGGGTCATGCCCGGCCGCGGAAGATCAACACGTCGCAGCCCCACCTAGGCACAACAGAGAGGCCAGCACACCGGTCTAAACCTAAGCGCACAGGGGTCTGGGCCCATCGCCCATAGCACACCTGCACGTTGCGAGGGCGGTTGAAAGCAGACCTAGCCTAGTGGCGTTCCAGTCCAATTCGGCGCGCGCCGCTCCGTCGCTGACGTATGAAGTGCTTCGGCTGATACCACGACGTCGGGATACCCATAACTACTCCCGCGTAGATGGTTAGTGCGTATAAGCTCATAGCCAACTCAGATCAAATACCAAGATCTCGTTAAGCGTGTTAAGTATACGCAAACACCGAACAGGGCCAGGCCCACCTCTCTCCTAGGTGGTCTCAACCTGCCCTGTCGCTCCGCCACAAAGATCCACACAGAGGGCCGTCGGGACAAAGGTCCTTTCAGCCCCCAATCCGTGAATCACTCGCGGGTACTCTTCGAGCTGACCCGACTTTAGTCACCATCTGTATAGTATGTATGGATAGTATATACCCGTGATCACCTCCCAAGTGATCACGGCCCGATAGTATAGCAAGGCAGACTGACAAGAATGTAGGGCCAAAGATGATAAACTAGCATCCTATACTAAGCATTTAGGATTGCAGGTAAGGTATCAACAGATGTAGCAACAATGTCAGGCTATGCATCAGAATAGGATCAACGGAAAGCAGTAACATGCCACACTACTCTAATGCAAGCAGTATAGAGAAAAGAGTAGGCGATATCTGGTGATCAAGGGGGGGGGCTTGCCTGGTTGCTCTGGCAAGAAGGAGGGGTCGTCAACTCCGTAGTCGAACTGGGCAGCAGCAGTGTCGGTCTCGTAGTCTATCGGAGAGAAGAGGGGGAAGAAACAATGAATACCGTGTAAACAGATGCATAACAGGACAACAAGCAGAGCTAGACGTGTTCTAACGCGGTAGTAGGTGATACCGACGAAGGGGGAAAGCATCCGGGAAAGTATTCCCGGTGTTTCGTGTTTTCGGACAGATGAACCGGAAGGGAAAGTTGCGTGTTTGATATGTTAGGGGTGTGTGGTGGACGAACGGGCTGCGTATCCGGAATCGTCTCGTCGTTCTGAGCAACTTTCATGTTGAAAATATTTTAATCCGAGTTACGGATTAAAAGATATGATTTTCTAAAGATTTTATTAATTTCTGTAATTTAATTAATTATTTAAATAAATTCGAAATTAGAGTTATGATATCAGCATGATGTCATGCTGACGTCAGCAGTCAACAGGGTTGACTGGTCAACCTGACCAGTGGGTCCCACTGGTCAGTGACACATTTTTAATTAGGCGTATTAGTTAACCTAATTAGTATTAATTAGGGGTGGGCCCCACTGTCATTGACTAACTAACTAACTAATTAACATATCAGGTTAATTAGGTAACTAATGTGTAATTAGATTAATTAGTTGCTTAATTTAACTAATCAAAATTAATTAAATTAATTAATTAATTAATTTATTTATTTATTATTAATAATTCTTGTTTCTTTTTTTTTACTTAACAGAAACGTTCTGGGGGCCGTGGGGCCCCCGTGTCATTGGGTCAGGGCACAAGCGGGCACGGGCACGCGTTAACGGGCGCTGGGGCGTGCGTACCCAGCGACCAGTACCCGGCGGCTGGGGGGAAGGAGTGGGCGAGGCCAAGCGGCCGGACCAGCATGCCGCGGCGAACGCGGCGCTGGCGCGGCTTGCTAGAGCCGGCGAGGTAGGAGGGAGGGCTTGCCAGCGGAGAGGGCGGCGATGGCCGGGGCGCGGGTGAGCAGGGGGCCACGGCGGCATGCTCGGGCGTCGACGGGGTGATGCAGAGCCACGGCAGGGCGCGCCTGTGCGAGGACGAGGCCAGGCGCGGCGCTGGCAGATGGTTGCGTGCGCCAGCAGAGGCGGCGTCGGGCGCGGGACCGTTGTGAGCAGGGGAGGAGGAGGAAAGGTGCTCACGGGGAGGGCCGCGTAGGGTCTAGGCAGTGGGGGTTGAGGAGGAGGGCGGAGACGACGGCGTCGAGGAGGCAGTCCGGCGAGGGAGGGCGAAGCAGTCCAGCGGGGGGAGGTACGACGAGGTGGCCTCCGGTGAGGTCCTCGGGCGGCGGTTGTGTCGTATGGCGACGGCGTCGATGAAGGGGGCATCGGGCTCATTGCCCCTTCCCGATCCAGATC
>NC_041381.1:312891118-312892755 GCF_002162155.2 Triticum dicoccoides | reverse complement strand
TGGGTCGGTCGGCTGGGCCTTGGCCCAGTTGGCCAGGGGGAGGGGGGTTGTTTCCTTTTCTCTTTAGTTTTGTTAGGTTTTCTTTTTTTATTCCTTTTCTTTTATTTATTTCCTTTTATGTTTTAATTCAATTTAAAATATTTATGTATTCTGTAAAAGTGTGTTTCCTTCATCTTAAATATCTAAACATTATTTGGCACAACCAGAACATTTTATTTTTAATGTTTGAAAACTTTGATGTTTCCCTTTAATTAAATTTGAATTTGGATCGGTTTTGAACTATCGAGAGTTTATCAACAGTAAGCGAGGTGACGTGGTATTGTTAACGTGGGATTACTGTAACCTGATTATCCGGGCGTCGCAATTCTCCTCCACTACAAGAAATCTCGTCCCGAGATTTAAGAGGGGGACTAAGGGGAAAATCCAGGTTACGAAATTCTAACGGGTCTTCTCAGCCTTGGTTGCTCTTCTCGAAGAGGCCGGTCCAATATATTGATGTCTTTATTTCTCTGCTTTAGGTCAACATGATGAAGTCGGCGTGCTTTCTTCAGGAACTCCATCGTACTTACGAATAGGTACGGGGCAGCTCTACAATGATAGGATGTTATAAGGGAAATTCATCTGGGGGTATCCCAAGAATGAACATATGATTATCTCTCGAGTTGAACAAATGACACACATCGAGAGCAAAGTAAGATGGTGTAATAAAAAGTTTCAAGCGGATAGGCAATCATTCATTGCCTGAAGCAGAGTGCGAAAGGGGTTCAGAGCAACGGGAATAAGTATTGTGTCCGACACCAGAATAGATCAACAGGCAAGTGGCCCGTGAATTACATACAAAGTCAAGCACGAGGAATAACTTTGACATCAGGTTGTACAGGAGAGTCAGGTTTCGATCCTGTGGAACTGTGGGTTATGGGCCCACCATGTGGTTTAAAAGTAGGAAGGCGGTGATGTCTTGCACGATCATGCAAGTAAGGCATGTCAGAGGTTAGCCTGTCAGTTATATGTCAGCAACTACATCGGTACCAAGGCGAGGGACAAGGAGAACCATTTTCCTGCTCGTTGAAACGAGGCGGACCAATAGGCAAAGTTCTCGTCCATCGGTGGTTACTGAAATGTCATCAACAATAGTAACAGGGTCTTACTGACAGAGTTGTACACCGAGGTGTTTACATAAGCAGGAGAATAATACTGCTTAGATTATATAGACCTCAAGAAAGGTTAAACCAACCAATGGAAAGGAAAATAAGATTATCAGATTAAACAGAACATATTTCAAGGGTATATCCTTCCCAAGGACAAGCAGAGCAAGATATCCATGGCAGGATATAAAGTAGAAAACCATTTAGGTAAGGGGGAGGAATCTCATGATATTACCCATACCACGATATTAGGATAAATGATAAATAAAATTTAGCATCGTGCTTCAAATGTTCCTGTTGAAAATCGAAGTACCATTGACATGCTTCGAGATAGCATTGACAAGGTCTTCAGGTGAAGATCAGACTTTGGAAACACGAAGGATCCATCAGGAATAACTTGTAGAATAAGTCTTACAATTTCCTCATGGATGAATGGATAACCTTGCTGAAAAAGGAATCTATAATGATAGGTCCTCCAGCCGGGGGGGGGGG
>NC_041381.1:312884324-312891108 GCF_002162155.2 Triticum dicoccoides | reverse complement strand
GCCCACCATGTGGTTAAAAGTAGGAAGGTCGGTGACATCTTGCACGATCATGTAAGCAAGGCATGTCAGAGGAGAGTCTGAGGGTCATGTCGGCAACAACATAGGTACCAAGGGCGAGGGACGAAGAGAACCATTTTCCCGCTCGTTGAACGAGGCGGGCCAATAGGCAAAGTTCTCGTCCATTGGTGGTTACCGGAATATCATCAACAATCGTAACAGGGTCTTACTGACCAATTATACATCGAGGTGTTTACATAAGAAGTGAATCTTTACTGCTTAGATTATATAGATCACAAGAATGTCAAACACAACAAAGTAAAGGAAAAGGTGATCATCAGATTAAATAGAACAATGGAATGGAAAATGTGTTTATACATGTATTTCAGGGGTATATCCTTCCCAAGGACAAGTAGAGCATGATATCCATGACAGGATATAATGTAGAAAACCATTTAGGTAAGGGAGAAGGAATCTCATGATATTACCCATACAACAGTGTTAGGATAAATGATAAATAAAATTTAGCATCGTGCTTCAAATGTTCCTGTTGAAAATCGGAGTACCATTGACATGCTTCGAGATAGCAATGACATGGTCTTCATGTGAAGATCAGACTTTGGAAACACGAAGGATCCATCAAGAATAACTTGTAGAATAAGTCTTACAATTTCCTCATGGATGAATGGATAACCTTGCTGAAAAGGAATCTATAATGATAGGTCCTCCAGCCGGGGGGGGTGCTAGGCATGACATCATGTTACTGGGTCATCAAAGGATCAACATCATAACTCTTGGAAAGTTGTCCCAACCATCATATCTGACCGAGATTCAGGTATGATTGGTGTCAGGATACCTCAGGCTCAGGATGCCTGAGAAGAAAGGTGCAACACCAATTGACGGGATGACACTGTAAGATTCTCGGGAAATGAACTATGAAGTGACTTCCGTTAACAAGAGTTCATCATTAACCCAAGGAGAGGACAAGGAGGTGTCTGGTGAGCTCAACGGCAATTCACCGAGATTCCCAAAAGATGGATTTCCACCATTAAGTGAACAAGGAGATAACATTTGCCAGATCAAATGATATAAGGAAGTATGCTCGAGGAAAACATACACAATTAAACATTGGTTGAAATGTGCGCCCGAAATATGGGTTGGGTTGCACGACCAATGTCAGAATGGTGATTCAATTAGCGAAGGACTTAGACTGAACTATCGCCCATTCACTTCAAAGCAATAGGGTTGCTAGAAGTTTTGAATTCACACGTCATAGCTCCATTGTCGGTATTCCGGTTGAAAACAATACGGGGACCAAGGAATGAACGAAGATGGCAAGAAGTATTATGATATCAAGAATTATTAAAAGGTGGTGAAATTCTCACCACATTCTTGACAAAAGAGATGGTAATACTTCCGAGGTAAGGAAGATCAACTGCTGGGTAGCAGTGATCTCAAGGTTTACACAAAACACGAACAAGTTGTGTTGAACGGAAGGCAATAAAGTGGTCGATGAGAATAGGAATCATCGAGGGCAAGGATGGTATTACCCATCATGAATTCAATTGAATTCCTGGAAGAGCTCATAAGGTTGATGATGATCACGACACAATTGTCGAGAGATTTCATGCAGATGTAGTCAACCAGCGACGACATCAAGTCAAAGGAATGATGAAGCAAGATGTTATTGGAACCACAGTTACGACACAAACTCGAACTCAATCTTGTTGTTTAAGGTGAAAGGGTATGACGAGGAAAATCGACGTAAGGTTAGTTCATCATCGAAAATTGGTGCTCCAAGAATAAGGACCAGGTAGCACCGTTAGAATCGTCACGACAATGATATAGCCAAACAGGCTAGGAATGGCGTGATCGGGTACAAACTCGTACTTATAGAAGCTTACTGAAGAGTTGTTGAACCGTAGAGCGGACTCGGTTCAGTTATCAGTGTCTTTGAGTGTTCAGTAACACAGAGCCCGCGAAAAAATGGAATCAGTGGGAAGGTAGCACTTGATGAAGAACTCATAAAAAGTTATGCAGTTCCATGATAATCTCGAGATACCAGGGGGGTAATACCCGACACAAGATCAAAGTAAGGTTGGACTGGTGTATTGATCCATAGAAGACAATTGTTTTAACTTGTCCGAGAAATGAGATCAAAGAAGAACAATCATGGTCGGAACCACGGTTGCAAGGGATCAATTCACAGATACCATAGGTTAGTTATCAAGGAAATAGTTATTGTTACAAGAAGCTTTCATGATAGGATATATATCGCGTCCATGGGCATGAGCACAAGGTTCAAGGTCGACTCCCACTTCTCCAATGCATACCCTATCATTCACTTCTCATTCTCAAAGAAGTTGTATGGTAGAAAATTATCTGCTAAACACTAGAAGGGTTGACTTGTCAAAACCTTTCGGTTCATACGGTTTTTAAGGAAGGTATAGGTTCAACCCAATGGGGCTTCTTAGAAACATATACCACAAGTTTCAAGAGTAAATATCACAAGCTCGAAAGCAGAGCAAGGTTGAGAAGGTAGATGATACAATTTACCAAAGGCATTATGTATCCAATGGAAGGCTCACAAGGTTATTGAATATGAAGGGCGTTGTCAGGTAAAATCCAACAATGGATCGGGTGATCCACAACAGAGCTGATGTGAGTATCGGTACTCAACTAGAGGAAGAAATAATGCATGGGCATCATATTATAGGACAACGGAATAATTTGATGCTTAGATAACAAAGGAATTATGATTTCCAAAACAAAGGATCAGAAGCAGACGCTCTGACCAAGGATGTATAAGTTCAATAGACTTAGGGGCACAATCGACGACAATTGATTGGTCGAGAACCAGCTCATGTTCAAAAATGACGTCTGAGCCGGAAGGAGGAATTCTAGGATCTGTTTGAGGATTGCGAGCATTCGCAACAAATCGAATCAACGGAGTCAAATGATAATGACAATGGATGTCAACAAGATTACTAGACTTATGGGATTAACCATAATGCAAGTAATCAAGCATTTCAAGAGCAATAGGATGCTCAGGATTTTCGGAAGATCGAATGGTATTTCGAGGATTCGTGACATACATGCATCAACTGGGGATGAGTGGATACTTGGTAAGTGCGAGAAATTATCCGTAGGGGTATTCATGGGGCAAGAAATACAAGGCGGTAAGCTCAAAGGATTCTCGGAATAACAAGAGCAGTTCGAGGCATCTTGTATTAACAAGATCAATGGGGTTGAATGTAAGACTGGCAAGTGTATACGGTTATCCCTAAGGATATAACAGTGGTAGGGTATGCAAAAAGCGATGACACAAGGTCTTGAGAGAACACTATAAAGTATCTTCGGAATCTCCTGGTGCAGTAGGCGATCATCTGTACTAAGGGGCCCTCCGGGAGGAAGTGATCACGAGATCCTAATGTTAGAGTTAGTAAAACCATTTAAACCCGAATAGAAAAGAGTTCAAAGTCCCAGAGTATAGATCGAGGAGTAAAAGATCCTAGTACCACCCAATGGCGACGTGGGCCCATAAGGCACACAGCCATGTTAGTAAAAGTTTTTGCAATGTCTAGACTCAACTTCGGCCAAGGAGTTGGAAAGGGGGATTCCTACAGGCAGTCGGCTCTGATACCAACTTGTGACGCCCCCGATTCAATCGTACACTAATCATGCACGCAAATGTGTACGATCAAGATCAGGGACTCACGGGAAGATATCACAACACAACTCTACAAATAAAATAAGTCATACAAGCATCATAATACAAGCCAGGGGCCTCGAGGGCTCGAATACAAGTGCTCGATCATAGACGAGTCAGCGGAAGCAACAATATCTGAGTACAGACATAAGTTAAACAAGTTTGCCTTAGAAGGATAGCACAAACTGGGATACAGATCGAAAGAGGCGCAGGCCTCCTGCCTGGGATCCTCCAAACTACTCCTGGTCGTCGTCAGCGGGCTGCACGTAGTAGTAGGCACCTCCAGTGTAGTAGGAGTCGTCGTCGACGGTGATGTCTGGCTCCTGGACTCCAACATCTGGTTGCAACAACCAGAAAGAAAGGAAAGGGAAAAAAAGGGGGAGAAAGGAACCGTGAGTACTCATCCAAAGTACTCGCAAGCAAGGAACTACACTACATATGCAGGGGTATATGTGTAAAGGGCCATATCAGTGGACTGAACTGCAGAATGCCAGAATAAGAGGGGGGTAGCTAGTCTTATCGAAGACTACGCTTCTAGCAGCCTCTATCTTGCAACATGTAGAAGAGAGTAGACTGAAGTCCTCCAAGTAGCATCTCCAAGTAGCATCTCCAGTAGCGTCGCATAGCATAATCCTACCCGGCGATCCTCCCCTCGTATCCCTGAGGGAGAGCGAACACCGATTGTATCTGGCACTTGGAAGGGTGTGTTTTATTAAGTATCCGGTTCTAGTTGTCATAAGGTCAAGGTACAACTCCAAGTCGTCCTGTTACCGAAGATCACGGCTATTCGAATAGATTAACTTCCCTGCAGGGGTGCACCAACTTACCCAGCACGCTTGATCCCATTTGGCCGGACACACTTTCCTGGGTCATGCCCGGCCGCGGAAGATCAACACGTCGCAGCCCCACCTAGGCACAACAGAGAGGCCAGCACGCCGGTCTAAACCTAAGCGCACAGGGGTCTGGGCCCATCGCCCATAGCACACCTGCACGTTGCGAGGGCGGCCGAAAGCAGACCTAGCCTAGTGGCGTTCCAGTCCAATTCGGCGCGCGCCGCTCCGTCGCTGACGTATGAAGTGCTTCGGCTGATACCACGACGTCGGGATACCCATAACTACTCCCGCGTAGATGGTTAGTGCGTATAAGCTCATAGCCAACTCAGATCAAATACCAAGATCTCGTTAAGCGTGTTAAGTATCCGCGAACACTGAACAGGGCCAGGCCCACCTCTCTCCTAGGTGGTCTCAACCTGCCCTGTCGCTCCGCCACAAAGATCCACATAGAGGGCCGTCGGGACAAAGGTCCTTTCAGCCCCCAATCCGTGAATCACTCGCGGGTACTCTTCGAGCTGACCCGACTTTAGTCACCATCTGTATAGTATGTATGGATAGTATATACCCGTGATCACCTCCCAAGTGATCACGGCCCGATAGTATACCAAGGCAGACTGACAAGAATGTAGGGCCAAAGATGATAAACTAGCATCCTATACTAAGCATTTAGGATTGCAGGTAAGGTATCAACAGATGTAGCAACAATGTCAGGCTATGCATCAGAATAGGATCAACGGAAAGCAGTAACATGCTACACTACTCTAATGCAAGCAGTATAGAGAAAAGAGTAGGCGATATCTGGTGATCAAGGGGGGGGGGGCTTGCCTGGTTGCTCTGGCAAGAAGGAGGGGTCGTCAACTCCGTAGTCGAACTGGGCAGCAGCAGTGTCGGTCTCGTAGTCTACCGGAGAGAAGAGGGGGAAGAAACAATGAATACCGTGTAAACAGATGCATAACAGGACAACAAGCAGAGCTAGACGTGTTCTAACGCGGTAGTAGGTGATACCGACAAAGGGGGAAAGCATCCGGGAAAGTATTCCCGGTGTTTCGTGTTTTCGGACAGATGAACCGAAAGGGAAAATTGCGTGTTTGATATGTTAGGGGTGTGTGGTGGACGAACAGGCTGCGTATCCAGAATCGTCTCGTCGTTCTGAGCAACTTTCATGTTGAAAATATTTTAATCCGAGTTACGGATTAAAAGATATGATTTTATAAAGATTTTATTAATTTCTGTAATTTAATTAATTATTTAAATAAATTCGAAATTAGAGTTATGATATCAGCATGATGTCATGCTGACTTCAGCAGTCAACAGGGTTGACTGGTCAACCTGACCAGTGGGTCCCACTGGTCAGTGACACATTTTTAATTAGGCGTATTAGTTAACCTAATTAGTATTAATTAGGGGTGGGCCCCACTGTCATTGACTAACTAACTAACTAATTAACATATCAGGTTAATTAGGTAACTAATGTGTAATTAGATTAATTAGTTGCTTAATTTAACTAATCAAAATTAATTAAATTAATTAATTAATTAATTAATTTATTATTAATAATTCTTGTTTCTTCTTCTTCTTCTTTTTTACTTAACAGAAACGTTCTGGGGGCGTGGGCCCCCCGTGTCATTGGGTCAGGGCACAAGCGGGCACGGGCACGCGTTAACGGGCGCTGGGGCGTGCGTACCCAGCGACCAGTACCCGGCGGCTGGGGGGAAGGAGTGGGCGAGGCCAAGCGGCCGGACCAGCATGCCGCGGCGAACGCGGCGCTGACGCGGCTTGCTAGAGCCGGCGAGGTAGGAGGGAGGGCTTGCCAGCGGAGAGGGCGGCGATGGCCGGGGCGCGGGTGAGCAGGGGGCCACGGCGGCGTGCTCGGGCGTCGACGGGGTGATGCAGAGCCGCGGCAGGGGCGCGCCTGTGCGAGGACGAGGCCAGGCGCGGCGCTGGCAGATGGTTGCGTGCGCCAGCAGAGGCGGCGTCGGGCGCGGGACCGTTGTGAGCATGGGAGGAGGAGGAAAGGTGCCCACGGGGAGGGCCGCGTAGGGTCTAGGCAGTGGGGGTTGAGGAGGAGGGCGGAGACGACGGCGTCGAGGAGGCAGTCCGGCGAGGGAGGGCGAAGCAGTCCGGCGGGGGGAGGTTCGGCGAGGTGGCCTCCGGTGAGGTCCTCGGGCGGCGGTTGTGTCGTACGGCGACGGCGTCGATGAAGGGGGCATCAGGCTCATTGCCCCTTCCCGATCTAGATCGGATT
>NC_041381.1:312804547-312883816 GCF_002162155.2 Triticum dicoccoides | reverse complement strand
TCGATCCAGGGGAATCGGGGGAGGGAGTAGAGCGCGTGGGGAGGCGAGTGTGGGTGTGGTGGTGGATTAGGGTTTGGGCAGGGGGTGTATAGGGAGTGGGGTGGGCCGGTTGGGTCGGTCGGCTGGGCCTTGGCCCAGTTGGCCAGGGGGAGGGGGGTTGTTTCCTTTTCTCTTTACTTTTGTTAGGTTTTCTTTTTTTTATTCCTTTTCTTTTATTTATTTCCTTTTATGTTTTAATTCAATTTAAAATATTTATGTATTCTGTAAAAGTGTGTTTCCTTCATCTTAAATATCTAAACATTATTTGGCACAACCAGAACATTTTATTTTTAATGTTTGAAAACTTTGATGTTTGCCTTTAATTAAATTTGAATTTGGATCGGTTTTGAACTATCGAGAGTTTATCAACAGTAAGCGAGGTGACGTGGCATTGTTAACGTGGGATTACTGTAACCTGATTATCCGGGCGTCACAGTCCAGATAGCCTACGAAGGAATTACTTACACCTGAGGATGAGCATCATAGACATGTTGATGGAGAAGGGTTGATGATGATGATGACGACGAATTCCACCCTCCAGAGCCCCGAACGGAGTACAGATCAGCCCTCCCGATGAACAACAGGAGGTGACGGTGGCTTTGTATCGTAAAACAATGTGATTCCTTCTCTCTCTACGAGACAATACTTATAGAGTTGGACTTAGGGTAAACAGAGGCTCCAGGGGCCGACAAGCTCACCAGGCGCGCCCTAGGGGGATGGGCGTGCCCCCTGAGCTTGTGGCTCTAGGTAGTCCCGCTCGAGTAGTTCTCTTCACCAATATTTTTTATATATTCTGGAAATATTCTCTGCAAATTTTCAGCCCAATCTGAGAACTTTTATTTCTGCACAAAAATAACACCACGGCAATTCTATTGAAAATACCGTTAGTCCGGATTAGTTCCAATCAAATCATGCAAATTAGAGTCCAAACCAAGAGCAGAAGTGTTTGGAAAAGTAGATACGTTAAGGACGTATCAACTCCCCCAAGCTTAACTCATTGCTTGTCCCCAAGCAATTTGGTTGAAAAACTGAAAGTGATAAAGAAAAACTCTTACAAACTCTTTTTGTTCTTGTTGTTGTATATATGCTTAACTAATGTTCAATTTTTTTAGCAAAGATTATGAACTAACCATGTGTATGATAACACTTAAGTCTCACATCTACTCATACTAATAACATAACCAACTAGCGAGCAATAATAAGATATCCCGGATGCCAACAATTTGTCAAAACAATCATGATATAATATTATAACATGGTATCTCGCAAGCCCTTTCTTAGACTGCAAAACATAAATGTAGAGCACCTCTCAAGTTCAAGCGACGATGATACGTCTCCATCGTATATACTTTTCCAAACTCTTTTGTCCTTGTTTTGGACTCTAATTTGCATGATTTGAATGGAACTAACCCGGACAGACGTTGTTTTCAGCAGAACTGCCATGGTCTTATTTATGTGCAAAAATAAAAGTTCTCAGATTGACCTGAAAATTTACGAAGATTTTTTGTGGAATATATAAAAAATGCCGGCGCAAGAAATTACCAGAGGGGGTCCACCCAGAGGCCACAAGCTTGGGGCGCCCCTGGGGCTCGCCTAGAAGGGCTGTGGGCCCCTGGACCTCCTCCGACCCTAACTCCAACTCTATATAACCCTATTCAGGGAGAAAAAACCAGAGAGAAGGATTCATCGCGTTTTACGAACCGGAGCCGCCGTCGATCTTCATCAGGAGGGCTAATCTGTAGTCCGTTCGGGGCTTCGGAGAGGGGGATTTGTCGCCGCCATCATCACCAACCTTCCTCCATCACCAATTTCATGATGCTAACCAGCATGCGTGAGTAATTCCATCATAGGCTTGCTGGACGGTGATGGGTTGGTTGAGGTTTATCATGTAATCGAGTCAGTTTTGTTAGGTTTTAATCCCTAGTATCCACTATGTTCTGAGATTGATGTTGCTATGACTTCGCGCTTAATGCTTGTCACTAGGGCCCGAGTGCCATGATTTCAGATCTGAACCTATTATATTTTCATGAATATATTTGTGTTATTGATCCTATCTTGCAAGTTGTAGACACCTATTACGAGTTATGATCCGCATACGCCAAGGTGACAATAATTGGGATTCTTTCCGGTGATTACCGTAGTTTGAGGAGTTCATGTATTCACTAAGTGTTAATGCTTTGTTCCGATTCTCTATTAAAAGGAGGCCTTAATATCCCTTCGTTTCCATTAGGACCCCGCTACCACGGGAGGGTAGGACAAAAGATGTTGTGCAAGTTCTTTTCCATAAGCACGTATGACTATATACAGAATACATTCCTACATTATATTGATGTATTGGAGCTAGTTCTGTGTCACCCTAGGTTATGACTGCTACATGATGAATATCATCCAACAGAATTACCATTTCTAATCCATTGCCTATGAGCTTTTCACATTTGATCTTTGCTAAGTTACTTTCGTTGCTACTGCTGTCACAATCACTACAAACTGCTATTGTTACTTTTGCCACTGTTACCGTTACTTCCATACTACTTCGCTACTAAATACTTTGCTGCATATATATATATATATATATATATATATATATATATATATATATATATATATATATATATATATATAAAGTTCTTCAGGTGTGGTTGAATTGACAACTCAACTGCTAATACTTGTGAATATTCTTTAGCTCCCCTTGTCTCGATTCAATAAATTTGGGTTGAATACTCTACCCTTGAAAACTGTTGCGATCCCATATACTTGTGGGTTATCAAGACCTTTTTCTGGCGCTGTTGCCTGGGAGCATAGCTCTATTCTCTGAGTCATTTCGGATTCATATCTGTTGATCACTATGAAGAATTTGAAAGATACCAAAACCAAGATTTTTTCCTCTAGGACTAGGGGAGGTAAGGAACTGCCATCTAGCTCTGCACTTGATTCACCTTCTATTTAGAGTAAGCTTGCGACACCACCACCTGCTATTGATTTTGATATGTCACAAGTTATTGATGATGCTACTTCTACTATGCATGATGCTTATGATGATACTACTACTTTGATTGATAATAATGTGCCACTGGGTGAATTTCTTAATGAACAACTTGCTAGAGCTAAAGATATTGAGAATGTTGAAACTGATGATATTTCTGAAACTGATGAATTATTGAAACTAAAAACTTTGAAACACTTGTTAGACCTAGCGCTCCTAGATATGATTTGCCTGTTATAATTGAGGGTTATGTTATGGATGGAGAGGTAGCTAGGGACTTTCTTGCTTGTAAGCATATAGAGGATCATAAGAAATTGCTTGCCGAGTTGAAAGAAAAATCTTTGAATGCTAGAATGCAATATGATCCTAAGTTTGCTACGTCACTATCTTTGTTACTGATAAGGATTATGAATTCTCTGTTGATTCTGAGTTAATTACTTCGGTTGAATCTAATCCTTTCCATGGTTATGTATCTGAAACTGTTGGGCACATCTTACTAAATTGAATGATATAGCCACCCTATTTGCTCATGAGGAAAACATCCGTTATTACTATATTCTTAAGTTGTTTCCTTTCTCATTAAAGGGTGATGCTAAGATATGGTTTAATTCTCTTGCTCCTGGTTGTGTGCGTAGTCCCCTGGATATGATATACTACTTTTCTGAAAAATATTTTCCTGCTCATAAGAACAAGCTGCTTTACAGGAATTATTTAACTTTGTGCAAATTGAAGAAGAGAGTCTCCCACAAGTTTGGGGGAGGCTTCTCCAATTACTTAATGCTTTGCCTGATCATCCTCTCAAGAAAAATGAAATACTTGACATATTTTATAATGGACAAACTGATGCTTCTAGGGTCCACCTAGATAGTTGTGCTAGTTGTGTTTTCAGGGAATGAACTATTGAACAAGTTGAAGTCCTATTGAATAATATATTGAGTAATGATAATGATTGAACTCTTTCCGAACCACCACATAAGCCAACTCCAAAGAAGAGGGGTATTCTATTTCTTAGTCCTGAAGATATGCAAGAGGCAAACAAATCTATGAAAGAAAAAAGTATTAAAGTTGAAGATGTTAAGAATTTACCACCTATTAAATAAATATATGGCCTTAATACCCCGACACAGGTATTAGAGTTAAATTCTCTCTATAGATTTGTTGAAGGTGATATTCCCTATAATAAATCTTCTAGTCAATGCTTCGATGAATTTGATAACTTTATTGTTAAACAAGAAAACTTCAATGCATATGTTAGTAGACAATTGAAACGAAATGCTTTTATGCTTGAACACTTGGGTGATTATATGTGTATAACTACTAATGATCTCAAGATTGTTAGTAAACATGCTTCTATGGTAAAAACTCAAGTAGAACAAGTTCTCAAGGCACAAAATGATTTGCTCAATTTAATGAATAACAAGATGAATGATCATGCTGTTAGAGTTATGACTAGGGGTGGTAAAATGACTCAGGAACCTCTGTATCCTGAAGGTCACCCTAAGAGAGTTGAACAAGACTATAAGAGAATTAATATTGAGGCACCTAGGCCATCTAAAAATAAAAAGAAGGAGGATAGGAATTTGCATGCTTCTAGCGAACCTGTTATAGACACACGTGAGAACCCAAATGATATTTCTATTTCTGATGCTGAAACACAATCTGGAGACGAACATGAGCCTAGTGATAATGTTAATGATGGTGGTCATGTTGATGCTCAACCTAGTAATGATAATGATGTGGAGATAGAACCTGCTATTGATCTTGATAACCCACAACCTAAGAATAAAAGATATGATAAAAGAGACTTCATTAATAGGAAACATGGCAAAGAAATAGAACCATGGGTTCAGAAACCCTTGCCCTTTCCTATTAACCATCCAAGAAAAAGGATGAGGACGAATTTGAGCGCTTTTTTGAAATGCTGTGACTTGTCTTTTTGCGTATGGGTTTGACTGATATTCTGAAAATGTCTCCTTATGCTAAGTATATGAAAGATATTGTGACAAATAAAAGAAAGATACCGTAAACTGAAATTTCCACCATGCTTGCTAATTATACATTTAAGGGTGGAATACCAAAGAAACTAGGAGATCCAGGAATACCAACTATACCATGCTCCATTAAAAGAAACTATGTTAAAACTGCTTTATGTGACCTAGGAGCCGGTGTTAGTGTTATGCCTTTCTCTTTATACCGTAGACTTGATTTGAATAAGTTGACACCCACTAAAATCTCTTTGCAAATGTCTGACAAATCAACTGCTATACCTATCGGTATTTGTGAGGATGTGCATGTCATAGTTGCAAATGTTACTATCTTAACGGACTTTGTTATTCTTGATATACCCGAGGACGACAGTATGTCGATCATCCTTGGTAGACCCTTTTTGAATATTATAGGGGCTATTATTGATTGCAACAAAGGCAATGTCACTTTTCATGTTAATGGTACTGAGCATACGGTACACTTCCCGAAGAAACAACCTCAAGTGAATAGTATTAATTCTATTGGAAAAATTTCAACAATTACTATTAGAGGTTTTGAATTCCCTATTCCTACTGTCAAAAAGAAATATGATATTCTTATTGGTGGGGACATGCATATCCCCGTTGAGGTAACCTAGTGTTATATGAGATTCTCTGATTTCATGTCATCCGAAAGAAGTTTGTTAATAAGACTTGATCACCTTGTTACTGGTTCCTTTTGATGGGCATGAGATGGATGAATTTAGTAAACACAACTTTCTATACCCACTTTTTACTTTATGTTATTTAGAATAAATAAAGCAAATATACTATTATTTTTCTATTTTCTGAATTATCCATGCAATAAAAAATGACCAGAAAATAAAAGTTCTCCAAATGCCTAGAAAATTAAGTATGATTTTTTTTGTAATATTTAAGAAATTTTGGCACTGAAAACACATCAAGGGGTGCACCAGTGGGCCACAAGCCCACAGGGCGCGCCAACCCTGGGTGCCCCTAGAGGGCTTATGGGTCCCACGTGGGTCCCCCTCACTTATTCCAGCACCCATCCACTTCGTCTTCCTCCAGAAAAAATCCCACCATTGCTCAAACCCGTGTTCTTGCTCATTTTGTTGCCATTTTTGACCTCCTTGCTCGGAACTCCATTTCCGAAACTGTTTCGGGGGATTGTTCATCGGTATGTGACTCCTCCAATGGTTCAATTAGTTTTTATTCTAGTGCTTTATATATTGCAAATTTTTGTTGCTGTGGTGACCTTGTTCTTGCACTACTACAGGATGGTCCAAACGCGACAGTCGAATCCGAGACCCTTCGACGAAACTGTGTGCGATGCATCAATCACAAATGGTGATGTAATAAAACCGTCAAAAAAAGATGCAAAACGTTTGCGATGGCGGGGACATCAAACACGGTTCATATTAGATTTTTGTGTGCAATGAGTGGCAAACGGTTAATCCAAAAGAACTTTTTGCGATGATGCAGAACAATAGAAACGGGCAGCCAGATGAGGGTGTGTGGGATATACGTCATACAATTCACTAGGATGAACTCTGTGTGATTAGGTAACACAATGGAAATGGTTCAACTGAACAAGATGTGTGTGATACATGGTAAACATGTCCGTAATCAGAAATGTGTGCAAAGACCAATAATAACACAAACGATTGCTGCTAATAAGCCATGTGATTTGCTCTATCTATAGAAGAATAACATGTAGATATATAACTGAAATAAACATCCAATTACATAAGTGACTATACAGATCATTCGCACACACCTCAATAAACAATTGCATGTATTCTAAACTAGGAGAAACGATCATATAGTCATCTACTTCTTGTGATGCGCCCGCCACTGCTCTGTGGCTTGATCCCTCGTCTGGGGCAGGAAGAAGACACTTTCTCATGTCAATGATCCGCCTGTACATCTCATAGCTTGTGTACGCGTCCTTGGCCGCGTACTTGACATGTTGTTCATCCAGGCTCTCATGCCAGACACTGTGTCAGGTGTTCTTGTCGTTCTTGCTCTCATCCTTCATCTTCATGTAGTAGGGGTCGATGATGGCCGAGGCGAGGTCAACTAGGGAGTTATGTTTGTTGTTGTCGCCGCCCCAGACCTTGTAGTGGTCCTGGACATTCACAAGATTCTGGCATTTCAAGCATGAAACCTTGAGCGCTTTTAGATTGTTGGTGGTGTCTACTGTAGCGAAATTGTAGTTGGAGCTGTTGATAAACCCGGAGAAACGCTCGCAAGGCCTTGTGGCTAGGTGGTAGTGGTAGACGAGGACATCATGTCACAAAGAAAACTGGGTGATGACAACCTTCTGATCGTGCCCGGCACGACTGATGGTGTACTCGAGGTCGAAGTCGACCACTTGGTACTTGTCCTCGGCAAGCAACTGCTCCATATTTTGGATGGAGCTCTCCACTGAGACTGGTTCATTTGTGTACACCACCGAGAGGGCCTTCCCCCTCATGTGGGTGTCCACTACGTGATGCGTGGTGAACTGCCCGCCGTTGTCGTCGTTGGCCGCTGGGAGCGCCCTTGGAACCACTGGATGTCCGCTTTGTATGTGTCATCGTTGGTGTTCTTATTTTGTCGTATGACGCGAGAGATGAAGGTAAATGGCCGCAGAAATAAATGGGGGTCGAGCGGCCTGGATTCTTGGTGTGTCCGCATGGCAGTTTTTGCAGCGAGTAACTACATCATCGCGCCGCGCTCGGCGCAACCGCATGCACACGAACGTCCATGATCGTGCGCCGGCCCAAACACTGGCATTACGCATGGAGGGATGAGGGAAGAGCGCCCGGAGGGACGCGAGAGCAGAGCACACACAGCGGGACGGAAGCAGAGCGCGCCGCGATCGCCTCAACCGCAAGCAACCACACTCATAGAGCAGTTGAACACGCAGGAAATGGTCGCTTACAAGCTGGCCGAAAGTTGCATCGTTGCGTAGAGAGCGGCCGTGTGCACCTCCGCCTTGGTCTATTAGTCCCATTTATATTCTGTGCCATACTTTGCCCTTAAATTTAACCAACAAAATGTTAATGCATGTTATAAAAATTATATAATTGGAAACTATGTTCAAATACGAATCCAATGATATAATCCTTGGCAACATCCATTAGTATTTTATTAGTTAAATCCTATTTATAAACCAGGATGGGGGTATAGTAGGCAATTAAATCATAATTTTTTTTATTAACCGTATGTGTACATGGCCTTTCGTCCTCCTCTCGCACGTCTTGTCACCCCACTGCCGCAGACGGCTTACAGCGCAAGCTTGCGCAGCGCGTGGGGGCATTCTTTTGGCCAAACGGTGGCTCGAAGTGGTGCCAATGAATTGTAGGTGAGCCCGTTCCCGCGCAACCTCACAGGTTCCCACGAAAGCTTCCCGCCCGACTCGGTGAAATCCCCTAAAATCCCAATGCATGCCGGCCTGCTATATAAACCCTCATGGCCGGCGAGTCCTGCGTCGCATTTCCCCTCCTTCCCTATAGCTTATCTCGTCTGCTTCTCCCACAATCGCCAATGGCACCAGTCTGTCATCGTCGCTCAGCCACTCCGCCTTCATCAGAGGAAAGCTCCAACTGGGCGGCTACACTGCGGCGGCGGCAAAGTCCCCGGCATACTGTAGTGCACGTGACGTACCTGTTGGGTGTGCGTGGAACACCCACCAAACGCTCCATCCCTGCTGCCCGTCGGTAGCTGTTGCCAGCTGCCATTGCCGCCACCCCACCATCTGCCGCCATGGCCGTCACACCAGCGTCGAAAGCCAGGGCCATCGCCTACTCCGCCGCTGCAACCGAAGTCGGGAGGTGGCCATCATGGCCGCCACCCCACTGCCAGCCACTGTGGCCATCACCCGCTCCGCCGTCGCAGCCCGAAGGCAGGAGGTGGTGGTCATGGCCGCCACCCCATCATCGGCCGCCGTGGCCTCCAGCCCACCGTCGACCACTGGGGTCATCACCCGCTCAGCCACCACCGCCTAAAGGCAGGAGGCAGAGGTGGAGGCCCGCATGTGCTGCAGCAATCTTGCACGCTACACCGAGTTCCTGTGGGAGGAGGAGGAGCGCCTCGTCAAGCACGCAAAGAGCCTTACCGCCGCAGTGACCGCAGCACACGCTGCCGCAAAGGCGAGGAATCAGGAGATCTACGAGGAGAACCACTGCTTCGAGAGGGGTCGTTTGGAGCGGTAGAGGGCATTTGAGGTAAGCGTCGCTGAAGGTGCAGCAGCGGCAGGCACCGTATTGCAGTTGTCCAGCTCGTTGGTAGGCTCCTCCTCCTTTGCCTCTTCCCGAGCGTGCTCGGCAGAGGAGAGGCTGCCGGAAGTAGTACAAAGCCCCTCCGCAATAGTAGTATTTAGGGGCTATTTTGTTCAGTTCATCTGACTATAGATGTGGTGAAACTGTACAACATACTTAAAATTAGCTAGTATATATAGTTGAACTAGCTATTTCAGTACGTGGTTGGCAACAATTGGGGAAAAATTTGGTCGGTTCAGCTGTCGATTTGAACTGTTTGTATAAAGAATGACTGCTTAATCTATGAATGAAATATGTGCTTAATTATAGAATTTTAGTTGCAAAAATTAGATAGTGCTAGTTATTTTTAGCTGCATATTTTGACAAATCTCAGTGTTACAAGGTTGACAAATGACAATGTTACAAGATCAACAAATGTCAATCTTTCCAGTTTGACAAACAACAATATACCCAATATGACAGATGCAAATCTTACCAAATTATTGTCTGTACGTGGTTGCACACGGGTCATCCAAAACAACCGTTTGCGTTGAAGGGATGTACAAATCCTGCTTGACACATTTTCTCTTGGCTTAGTGCCGAAGTCTGGCTTTGCATACCGTATCCAATTTGATCCGTTTGGGTTGAAGAGATGCACAAATCCCACACTATGAATTTTCCCTTGACTTACGGGGGAAGACCATAGTTCTCACTTTGCAAACGGGTGTTCTATCTAAAACGTTCGCGATCAAGAGCTGCAGAAATCCTGCTCGACACATTTTCCCTTGGCTTCCTGGGAAGCTATCGGTTTGCATACGGGTGTTCGAACTAAAACTTTGCGATGAGTGTTTTATATTTAAAACCATTGATGTTTTTTTCAAAAGAAAATCATTTGTAAGTCTGTACATTAAGAAAGGAAAACGCAAGTTCGTTCAAACCATATCTTTCATTCAGTCACACTGCTAATTTATATTCATATGATCGAGATACAGTATTAAAACCAAAAACAATATTTCCGGCAGCGGCGAAGGCGGAGTGCCGCGCCGGCGTTGCCATTGTCGTCCTCCGGGACGTCGTTGTTGAAGTCTTCAAGGCAGCACAAAATGTTCTTCACTTGGAAATCAAACATCATGTCGTTGTGCGATCGATGGGCGGGGCGCGGAGGACGACAACTGGCTGCGCTGCGAGGTAGTGGTCGACAGCGGCGTCCCATGCCGCTGAGGGGGGGGGCACCCATGGGCACATGCGCTGCTGGTGCAGGAAAATGCATGGGGACTGGCAGCGCAGTGGGTGGAGGGGCGCGCACGGGCACGGGCGCTAGCGCTGGCATGTACACGAGCTTGCACAGGTCCGCGGAGACCTTGCTGACGTCTACGGCTTCCAGCTCTGCGATAGTGCTTGGCGACCAGCCCGTCAATGCTATAGGGATGGCGCTGGCGCGGGTGTGGGGATGGGAGCTGGGATGGTGCGGGGGCAGCAACCGCTGCGGCCAGCTCGTTCAGGGCCATGTCCATGCGGCCGCATTCCTCCTTATTTTCTATCTCCTACGGCTCGGAGTCGACTTCACCAAACTTGAAGACTAGTGGCAGATGATCCTTCTGCGCCATGGCATTGGTGGAGGTCTACGGGAGGGAGGGGAATGGGAGGCGAACAGTAAGGCCACCTGTATTAAAAAGCAGCTCGGGCGCCATTAATGGAAAGGATGCGAGCAAGGCGGGCGGCCATGGAAGTCAAAGGGATCGCTTCCCAGTGAGCTTGCGCAGTGTACAGCTCGCACACTTCCGGGTGAGCCTGCGCATTGGAGGACGGCTTGCACGCCTCTCGGTTAGCCTGCACACCGGACTGCGCTTGCACGCCTCCCGTTCAGTCAAGTAGCTGTCCGAACGGCACCTCCTATAGCCATTAAAACCAAGACACGTGGCGTCACGTGAATGGTTAATAGAACGCACACGATTTAAATTATACAAACTTTTGAGACATTAAAGTGGCAGCTACTTTTTCAAAATGCTTTTGTTGGCTGTTATTCAAGTGCGCCTTCTCTCAAAATGGACACAAAAAATACCACAACATGTCAGGTGCCATTCCATGATAGCATGCCAAGTTTCATGAATTTCAGTTGAGTTTTGGATTTACTAGAATTTAAAGTATCTCAACATTTTGTCGGCAATCAACAGTGCCCCAGTGTTTGAAATTCATTCCCATTTCTTGCATGGGACCTAAGCATGCACCGAAGGATACACATTTCATATGGCAACCCATTTTTTTTGCACTGGAGCATGTGCATGTAGTTCAAATTTGAATTATGCACATAAAATCCCTAGAAAAACCCAGTTAATGTATAAAAATGTTCAAGCGAACACCAAAAATTCCCAAAAACTGACACAACACTCCTGTCGTTCTATATTGACACTAGAAAAATTATGAAAGCAAGAAGAGGCAACGGATATCGTTTCGTCCCCAAGGTGCCACGTTCCCTACCGGAAACCATCAGGCTCGTCGTGAGAAGCTCTGGTTTTCGAGAACCATATACCCAAACCTGCCCCAAATGGGAGAAAATTTTTACTATAGCATGTTGATGCGCTCCATGATAGCATGTCAAGTTTGATGAACTTCAGACGAGTTTTGGATTTACTAGAATTTAAAACCATGTATCTCAATGTTTGCGGCCGAGTGACGGTGGCAGGGTGTGTGACATTCATTCCCATTTCTTGCATGGGACCTAAGCATGCAACCAAGGGCATAGATTTGAATTTTCAACCAATTTATATGCATTAGAGCATGTGCCTGTAGTTCAAATTTGAATTATGCACATAAATGCATTGAAACTCAGGTAATGTATAAAAATGTCCAAACGAACCCCGAAAACTCCTAAAATTAACACAACACTCATGTTGTTCTATGTTGACACTAGAAAAAAATTGAAATCAAGAAGAGGCAACGGATATCGTTTCGTTCGGAAAGGTGAAACGTTCCCTACCGTAACCATGAGGCTTGTTGTGAGAAGCTCTGGTTTGTGAGAAGCTTATATACCCCAACCTGCCCCAAATGGGACAATATTTTTACCACGGCATGTTGATGCCGTTCCATGCTAGCATGTCAAGTTTCATAAATTTCAGACATGTTTTCGATTTACTAGAATTTAAAAACCATATATCTCATTGTTAGCGACTGAGCGACGGCGGTAAGGTATTTGACATTCATTCTCATTTCCTGCATGGGACTTAAGCATGCAACCAAGGACACACATTTCAATTTTTTACCCATTTATATGCACTGGAGCATGTGCATGTAGTTCAAATTTGAATTATGCACATAAATGCATAGAAAACTTAGTTGTATAAAAATGTCCAAGCGAACCACGAAAAATCCCAAAATTTGACACAACACTCCTGTTGTTCTATGTTGACACGAGAAAAATTATGAAAGTAAGAAGAGGCAACAGATATTGTTTCGTCCCCCAAGGTGGCATGTTCCCTATCGAAACAATCAGGCTTGTTGTGAGAGAATCTCTGGTTTGCGAGAAGCTTATACCCAAACCTGCCCCAAATGGAACAATATTTTTACCACCGCATGTCAATGATGTTCCATGATATCATGTCAAGTTTCATGGATTTCAGACGAGTTTTCGATTTACTAGAATTTTAAAACCATGTATCTCAATGTTAGCGGCCGAGCGATAGTGTCAAGGTGTTTTACATTCATTCTCATTTCTTGCATGTGACCTAAGCTTGCAACCAAGGACACACATTTGATCTTGCTACCCGTTTTTATGGACTGGAGCACGTGCATGTAGTTCAATTTTGAATTATGCACATAAATGCCTAGAAAACTCAGTTAACCTATAAAAATGTCCAAACGATCCCCAAAAATTCCAAAATTTAACACGACACTCCTGTTGTTCAATGTTGACACCAGTAAAAAATTGAAAGCAAGAAGAGGTGACGAATATCGTTTTGTCCACAAAGGTGACATGTTTCCCAAACAGAACCATGAGGCTTCTTGTGAGAAGCTCTGGTTTGTGAGAAGCTTATACCATAACCTGCCCCAAATGGGACAATATTTTTTACCCCAGCATGTTGATGCCATTCCATGATAGCATGCCAAGGTTCATAATTTTAGATGGGTTTTGGATTTACTAGAATTACAAAAGCAAGTACCTCAACATTTGCCAGAGAGCCACGGTGCCGTGGTGTTCGGAATTCATCCCCATTCTTGCATGGGACATAAGCATAATCCCATGGACACATATATGATTTTACAACCCATGTTGGTGCACCGGAGCATGTGCATGTAGTTTAATTTTAAATTGTGCACCTGAAATGGCTAGAAAACCAATTTAATGTATAAAATGTCCAAACGAACCCTAAATAATTCCAATTTTTTACGACACATATATAGTTGCATGTTCACAGCAGATAAAAGTTCTAGCAGTTCAAACACCCTCCATTGTCGCTGTGACCCCATTATGTAATTCGAATCAAGATGGAAAATCAAGTAGATCCCACACAGTTTATTATCACCAACCGTGTGAGATACAACAAAAAATATCTTGGAGCACAGTCGGTGTATAGTACGCCTATGGCTTACGCGAGAAGGTGCATTAGCTACAGTCCACAACCGGTGTGTCAAGCTCACTAGCTCGCTCCCCAAATACCATTTCATTGTTCAATCGTCGCCGATGAAAGATGGGGACATGGACCCGCGTCGTGAGGGCAACTTCGGTGGCCCACTCTGGCGAGAGCGTGGCTACAGCCGCCGTGCGCGTGCTAACAAGGTGCATGAGCGCGGCCGCAATCTGGGACCAGGCGGCCAAGGCAGCCCAAACGACCATTGTGGCTTCTCAGGTGGCGGCAACAACATCTGCCTCGGGGATAGCAACTGGCGAGAGCGGCACAACAGCTGTCCGTTCCACAGCGGCGGCCTTAGCCCTGATGGAGGCCACCCACGAACATGTCGAGGCCGCACACGTCCAGCTCATGGCGGTCACCGCACAAATCGAACGAAACTTCTCCGCCAACGGTCGGCAACCAACGACCGAAGAGTTTGCAATCGCCAAGAGTGTTCGAGCAGCCGTCCGTTCCTCTACCGCATACCTTACCACGACGGAGCCTGTCCAAGCCCAGATCGCGGCCACCCACGCCCAGCTCGTGGCGGCCTTTTCCAAAGAGATGGCGGGTGCGGATGGCGAGATGCTTGCCGAATATGGTGCGATGGATGCCATGGAGCCCCTTCCCCAGGAGACCTTTGGGCGTGAGCTGGACATGGAGGAGGCGGCGGAGATCGACGAGCACCAGCCATAGTAGTACTCTTTGTTTTGTTTAATTAAGTGTGTTGGTCTTTAATTTGTTAGGGTAATGTTTAGGTTAACTAGCTTTGTTTAATTGCTGAACTTGCTCGATTAAGAAGTGTGGGTGTGCTGTAGTCTCCTTTGTGTACCCAAATTATGCAATGACGTGGGTGGTAACTAGGGAAATTCAAACCAAAATTTTTGACGTTCAAACTCATCACACACGGGTTAAGCTATCTGAATCGTTTGTGATGTTCACATATCGTACACAGTTCTGAATAAGGGACCGTGTCTGATGACACTTTGGCGCCAACTTTTTTGCTGAACCAATTCAAAATTTTCATCTTTCGCGGAAATATCTACCTCCCCGCCCCCTCCCCCTTACCAAAAGCCACATTTCCGCTGTTTCCACCTTCCTTTCCAAGTTGAAACCTTCACTCCTTTCTTGCAGGGCCGTCTCCTCACCGGCGACCCTCCTTCATGATGCTCGGCCTCGTCTATCCCGACAGGTAAACCACACCCGACCCCCATCCTCCTCCTCCTCCTTCCACATCCCACATGCCCCGACCGCCGGCGTGACACCTTCCACCCAAATCACCGACCCCTCCACCAAATAAGCGCCGCCCTAAGCCATGGTGAATGTAGTATAGGAAGGAGCTCAAGGAGCATTTGGCAGCGGAGAAGCAAATCGCGGCCACACGCGTGGATGAGGTCGCGATGGCTGCCATTCGTGCCGACCCCCAGATCTTGGAGGATCACCTTGCCATTTTCTAGCTATGCCGGTTAAGCATGCTCGGTTTACCCATTGCATGTGATGCTCCTGCCTTTTCTTAACAAATTCTAGTGAATTGTGCTATCAAATTTTACCATGCAATCCGTTGATCCGATGTATATGTTCTATATGTCGTGCAATGTGGTGCTCACTTATTAACTGTTTGGTTAATTAGTTGTCATCTTCAATTAACTGTTTGGTTCAATTCTGCAAATGTGATGTTCAATTCTTCAAACTGCAATTTTGTATTGTCTTCCATGTGAGAAATATTGAATTTATCTTTACAAAATACATGATTAATGAATACAATTGCTATATTTATCCAAGTTGTCAAGCATACTTGGTTTGGTTAACTGTCTGATCTTCTAATATGTTATACATTGTGCAATGTGGTGCTCAGTTAACGTTTGGTTAATTTGTTATGGTGTTTGGGTAACTATTTGGTTCAGTTCTGCAATGCGGTGTTCAACTGTTGTGGGTGCATTCTGTTATTGTATACCATGTGAGAAGTAAATTGAATTTGGATGTACCAAATACATGAGAAACAAATATAGTTTCTACATTTCCAAGTTGTTAAGCATGCTTGGTTTGGTTAACTGTCTGATCTTCTATTAGGACTATGTTATATTGTGCAATGTGGTGCTCAGTTAATGTTTGGTTCATTTGTTGTGGTGTTTAGTTAACTGTTTGGTTCAATTCTGCAATGTGATGTTCAATTGTTGTGGGTGCTTTCTGTTATTGTATACCATGAGAGAAATAAATTGAATTTGGTTGTACTAAATACATGAGAAACAAATACAATTGCTATATTTCCAAGTTGTGAAGCATGCTTGGTTTGGTTAACTGTCTGATCTTCTATTAGGAGTATGTTATATTGTGCAATGTGGTGCTCAGTTAATGTTTGGTTCATTTGTTGTGGTGTTTAGTTAACTACTTGGTTCAATTTTGCAATGCGATATCCAATTGTCGTGGGTAAAATTTTGTATTGTTGTGCATGTGGGGAATGAATAGAATTTGGTTGCACTTAATACATGAGAAACATATACAAGTGCTATATTTTCTAGTTCTTAATCATGCTTGGTTTGGATAAATGGGTTTTCCACGTGGCTTGAATTAATCTAATGAATCTGCAATGTGCTTATTTTTCATGAACATATTTTACTGATAGCATGCAAACCCTCACTTAACCTGATGACTAACTACCTTATATGTGTTGCAGGGAAACAATGGGAAGCACTGAGGTTTACAATCGAGGTTAGCACATGCATGGTCGATTGTCTAGTAGCACATTATTGTGCAATTGTAGGAACAATTCTAATATTTAGTTTTTCTAACAATTTGGTCTTGCACATGTAGGTCCTGCTGTCAGAGGTTTTGACCCATTGTTCGACCCTTTTTGCATATGGGGAAATGAGTTGTCCATGAATATCCATCAAGTTAAGAAACTCAGAAATATTGTTAGGAAAAAGAAATTAGTGACAAAAAAAAATCTTCTTCTGCACAATGAAGAAGACATGATTTCACTACAAGATGCTACTAACTATTATACATTGCCTTTTTTATTCCTTTGCCCCATTTCCAGTATAGAGAATATATTTATGCACATCCTTGTTTTCAGGCCTTTCCAAAGTAGTTCACTGATGATTACCTCTCAAACCACCTCTATGGTCAGGAGGCGAGGAAGGTTTTCATACAACACCCACGATTCAATATTGAAGTGTCCTGAAGAGGATGAAGGATGGACGATCAATCATCCATAGGCACTGGCCTATTATCGCAAAGACCTTCAACATCAACGAAGGCTCACATTCGCCTTCCGCTTCAGCAGTTTTCCAGATGAGATGCATCTGTCTATGTACCATCTATGATGCTAATTTTGAAAGGTTCTCGATGTTGCATGTGAAACCTGGTGCTGGTGCAGTTGTGTAATGGGGTAGCTGAGTGCTGAAGCTATATGATCTATTTCAATTATGAAGTCCTGCTTCCTTAATATGGAAATGAAATATATTGTGTGCTTAATATGAAATGTCAATTAGATTAATAAATGGATTGTTAATAATAGGGCAATTAGCTAGTTAATGGCCAATTAGCCTGCTAATTGGGTTTTTCTATTGCAAACAATTATTGAGAAAACACCGTGGGTGATTACCTCAGGCAACGCACAGAGTTTCTAGGAATAAACCGTGTTGGATCAATGAACAATCACACACAACATCCTCTTGAAAATTGTTTGCGTTAGGCTACCTTGCGCAAACGTTTACCACATAAAAACTGTGTGATGGACAACCTTTGCCACACAGTTCCTTCTACGCACCGTGTGTGATGCATTCAATAACGCAAACAATAAAATTGTTAATATCGTGTGCAATTGCAACACTATCACAAACGATTTAGTGGGGAAAATTGTGTGTGATGTACCAGCGAACGGAAACATTTTCCTTGCAGTGACTATGTGGGATGTATATACGAACGGGAAAGTTTAGCGGGGACTAACTGTGTGCGATGTACTTACGACCGGAAACGATTTTTCCTATAATTGTATTTTTTTTGCACCACAATACGTATATCCGTATTTGATCGCTCACCGGTCGCACATGACCTCATTTTGCCGAGCGTGTGTGCCAGGAGGGCATATCCCCGGTGGTTTCTGGGTCATGTGGGAAGGACCCCCCTACCGCAGTCACTCACTAGGCGACAATTCAGAACACCATCGTGGAAAGGTGTTAGAAACCGTTTGTGTAGCACCTCGATGTACCAGTGTTGAGCTGGCATGTCAAATTTATATGGTCCAAAGTAGTTTTCCTGCATGATATAGCCTCTAGACAGTTGTGGGAGTAGTTGCTATCAACCTTGTTGAGTTTTGTTCACTTTTATTTTGAGTCACTAAAAATTTCAGAAATTTTCAAAGGAAAGAAAAACCATGAGGAAGTGGTTAAGGGGTTCTTCAAGCCGGAATTCAGAGGGAAATGGGAATGAGGAGAAGAAGAAGCCCAAGTACAACCTTCCTCGCGCTGCGGAGGTTTGGCCATGCGAATGGCCAAGTGATGCATTCTTGAGGGAGGCCGGAATTTATAATGATTTCTATTATTTTGCGGAGAACGCTGGCATCACCGCCTTCCTCCAAGATAAGTGTGAACAATACCTCCTACTCACTAATACCTTCGTGCAAAATTTTCACTTTCATTCTAAGAAGGATCCTCCCATGGTAGAATTTCACTTGTATGATGTGCCTAAGCGAATGACACTCTATGATTTTAGCAATGTTTGCAAAATACCTTTTGAGGGTAGCGTCTGTGAGCCACGTCCTAGAGATGTGGAGGAATTTATTTCTGAAACTACTGCGGGGGAAGAGAGAGGGGTGTCGGAAGCATGAGTGGCCAGTTTACATTTTCCTGTCTTACGCTATTATTCATTAGTTGCCGAGAGATGTTTGATTGGTCGTGGGGAGGGTGAAGGCCTCAGTGCCCCGGACCTTGCCATTTTGCGCCATGCTTTATATTCGGATAGAACTTTTAGTTTAGGCGCTATTGTTGCTTGGCGGTTAAACACAAGCCATTCGAAGGGTACTATGTGTCCCTTAGTTTCCATTAGGACCCTGCTGCCACGGGAGGGTAGGACAAAAGAAGTCATGCAAGTTCTTTTCCATAAGAACTGATGTAGGGTAGAACCCTAGGGGCTGATCTTTCACGTTTGGAGCGGATCCCTACGAAGAACACAAAGAACACGAGGAGGGGAACGAGGGAAAAACACGAGAAAACACTCAACCAACAAGAACAAAGTCACACATGTGCTAGATCCTTGAAACACAAGAGGGTACAAGATCCGAATTCAAGAAAGGACGATACAACTGGTGGTAGTTCATCTCCGAGAGGAGGTCTTGAATCCATGAGGGATCTTCCCGTAAAGGGGTCTTGAATCCAGGTGGATCTTCTCCGAAGAGGCCGCGGTCTCTCACGAGGAGGAGATCCGTATGGATAAGCAAAGCTCTATCTCAAATGAGCTAAACCAATGCTAACCCTAGCTAGGAGGTGGGAGAGGTCTATTTATAGTCATAGTGCAAATGAGGGGAGAAGTGAAGGGGTACATGGGCATCAGCCTGCAACTGGACGCAGCCTGGGTCCGGACGTCCGTGGGGCGCCGGTTGTCCGAAGGCTCGCGGGGTCCCGTACGTCCGAAGTTCTTCAGATGTCTATAGATTCGGTTATGTGGCCGCTGGCACGGTCATCCGGTCTTCCTCGGATTTCCGTGATTTTGGTTCTGTTGGTGAAGTGTCTGGGAGTCGTCCAACGTCTGGGCCGGGCCGGTCGTCCGGAGCCTGTAGCTCTGGCAGGCCACTCTTCCCTTGGTTGTGGCGACCACCAGGGGTCGGACGTCCGGGTTGGGCCGGTCGTCCGGAGCCTGTAGCTTCCAAAGCAGCTCTTCTCCTAAATCTTCACGCTTGGTGTCCTTGCCGTCTTGGCCATTGAATGAAGCTGTTCCATGGCTCCCTTGCAAGCACCTGATCACACATAGGGTCTTTGCATGAGGTAGTAGCCATGTCTCGTGTGTAGGGAGAGGGAGTTCGGAGAGGAGCGAGTTCACCTTATCTTCGATAGCCTTTGCTCGAGCTCTTGTCATGGGTCCAAGTGGTGTCGAGGGAGATGTAGGTATGTCCATGGGGATGATCGAGGGATGCTCCGCATCATCTCTCCCCCCCTTGGGAAAGATCCGACCTCGGATCGAAAGTGTCATCACCATGGTATGGCGAGAGGTCTTTGACGTTGATGATGTCGCTCAAGTTGTATTTGTCTCATGGGAGGTCGATCTTGTAGGCGTTGTTGTTGTAGCGTGCTAGCACCTTGAAGGGTCCGTCGGCTTGAGGTAGAAGCTTGGACTTGAATTCGTTGGGGAAGCGGTCCTTGCGAAGGTGTATCCACACGAGATCGCCAATGTTGAATATCATGGGGTGCTTGTTGACGTTGAGCTTGGTCGCTGACGGTGTCCTGGACTAGGGAGTACTCACCACGTCGTCTCCCGATCAGTTGGATTGGGCCGAGGACCCCCATGGCCGTATACTCATGGGCCAGTTCGGACAACCCCTGCCGCATACAAAGAAGACTCCACCAGACTTGGCGCCCAAGGCGAGGACTCTCCTAAACCCTAGGCCTCCGGTGTCTTATATAAACCGAGGCCAGGCTAGTTAATAGACAATCTCATATTCATTCCTATAATCTTGTGGTAGACACATGTACTTTGTACTACACCCATATGATTACAATCAAAAGCAGCATGTAGGGTATTATCTCATCAAGAGAGCCCGAAGCTGGGTAAAACCCCGTGTCCATGTTACCATCTCTCCAGACGCCTAGCTTAGGACCCCTACTACGAGATCCGCCGGTTTTGACACCAACATTGGTGCTTTCAGTTAAATCACCACGGATCAATGGATTATCAGGTGATCACCACGGATCAATGGATTATCAGGTGATATTTTTTCAGTTAAATCCATATGTAATAAAGCAATTTCTTCGTGAAGTGTTTCTACTATCTTGCTATACTGTTTATAGATCGGTTTCGATCTCGCCGGTGGCGGTGATTTTTCCGCATGACCTAAACCATAGTAGAGGGGCCGAGGTGTCTGCGGGATCAGGTCCAACTTCGCGCGTACAGGTACAGGCTATCAAGAGATCCGCACGGCGGCGGCGGAAGGCCTGGCAGCCGAACTCCCAGCACAGCTGAACCCGTACGTTGACAACAACTCATGGGACCCGCTGTAAAAAGAAAACAGTCCAACCTGCGGTATTCCAGCCGGCGCTAGTACTGCCCGTACAGAACGATGCACTGGGGCCAACAAGAGTTCAGATCGCTGACAAAACACAGGGAGACCTGATCCTTTCTTTACTATTTAATTCAGGTAGTGTTTGCTTTTTGTTAATTATTTGTCCTTTATGCACTTCCCACATGCAAGTACTAATACTATTACCAGGGCTGCCACATCACGTTGAGGTGGGGTAGAATCATCCTAAAAAAGTACTCCCTCCGTAAACTAATATAAGAGAAAAAAAGGATGGAAGAGTCCCCCTCCCCCGAGCGCTCCCCCTCCCCCGAGCGCCCCTCCCCAACCCCGACCACCGCAGCCCCAAGCATGCCGGTGGACCAGTCCAGCCACCGTCGTCCAACGCAAGGGGACATCAGCCCATGCTGCCTCTCTTTCAGCCCCAGCTCCACCCCTTCACCCGCTGGATCTGACGCAAACCCCAAAAGAGCCACCTATAGGGAGGAACTTCTACCCTCGGCCATTAATGGGGAACCCAGGCCTGCTACCGCCAGCCCAGTCGCCTTGACCGCTGGCTCGGGCAATCTTCAAGCGCCCCTTCCGGGCTCCTTTGGCGCCGCAGCACCCCCAGCCATGCAAGCTGCGAAGGTTATTGCCTCAGCGTCCGCTTCGGGGTCCATTCAAGCACCGCAGGCGGGCGGCCGCAGAGCCGCGTCCCCCTCTCTCGTGCAAGCCGGCAGGCCTTCCGCTGCGCCTGCCCCTGCCGAGGGACCTTGGACGGTGCAGAGGAAGAAAGGCTGGTGGCGTAAGGAGAGAAAAGCTCAACAACACGCGCGCCAGAACAGCTCTAATGGCGGCAGGCGGCGCCAACAGCGTCATCATGACTCTGCTGCCCCTGCTCCCCCCCGCGGCCCACCACCGGAGCTGAAAGCTCTTCTTAAGGAGAAGGCAGCAGGCAAGTGCTTCAAGTGCTTTGCTCGAGACCACCGCATCGGTGATTGTCGGGATCCCCCCACCTGCCTCCTCTGTGGCCGCTCCGGACACAAAGCCCGTTGGTGCCTCAAGTTCCAGTTCGACTTTCCGCCTCTCCAGCCGCCTCCACGTCCTCCTGCTCACCGTCGCCTCCTTTTTCCTGCCGACCATCCTATCTCGCGCCGTCAGCCTACCGCCTCTCGCCTCACATTCCCACCAGATCATCCCAACTCCCTGCGTCTTCCAGCCAGAGAGCGCCTCTCCTTCCCTTCGCTGCTTGCCAATCCGCCTCCCCTTCCAGCCTTGCTTCCCCCCGTTGCTCCGGCCCAGCCTGACCGCCCCAGCATGGAGTTTGCGTACTCGCGTGGTGAGCCGCAAAACCGGCCTCCCATGGTGACGGGCTGTGTCCGTTTCTCGCCGGCCATGATCTCGGCCGAACGTGCGAACGAGCGGCACGGCGCTATCCTGATCACGGTGGGCACGCGCCCGGCTCTCACCGTGGGGCAGGTGTCCCAAGCCATCGGTGCCCGTTTTGGCCTGGTACGGGACCAGGACTTCCAGGTCACGCTGTTCTCCAATGGGGGAGACTTCTTCATCTTCTTCAACGACTGCGCGGTCCGCAACCAGGCCGTCCAGATGGCGGATGAGCTGCTGGTCGGGTACGCAGCTCTGCGTTTCCGCCCTTGGACCCGTCTGGCCGGCGCCACGCTGCACTCCATGCCTTACAGCGTGCGCGTGTGCATCGAGGGCATCCCCAAGCAATCCCGGCAGCCGGAGACCGCGGAGCCCCTCTTCAACAACTCGTGCTTCATCGAATCCGTCGACGACAACCCCATCACCGACAGCGAGAAGGCATGTCTGTGCCTTTGGGTCAACTGCGCCGACCCGGACACCCTAGCTCACCGGGGCGCCGTCATCATCGAGGAGCGCGTCCGGCCTTCGTCGCCCTTGATGGACTTCCCCGAGCTGGGGATTTCGGAGCCCCCTCCCGTGCGCGAGGGACCTGCCACCGCGCTCTCCTACCCCGTCCTCATCCACATCGACACCATCATCGACTTCACGGTCGGCGGCTCGGGCGGCAGCTATAGCGGCAGCGATCATTCAGGCCAAAGCGGTATTCCATCCTCTGATTCGGATGGGTACGGCTCTCGCCGCTGGCGGCTCTCCTGGCACTACGGTTTCAAAGACGGTGTCCTCCCCGCCACTCGCGTATCCGCCCACCGCCGACTCGGGCCACAGCGGCGCGACCGATCGCCCAATGGCCGTGGTCCTGGCGGCAGCAGTGGCAGCCAGCGCGGCCCAGCCTGCCATGGGGGGCCACCCCGCAGGCGTTCGTACGCCAACGGCTCCAACGGCGGCTTCCTCGGCGAGGCTACGGGTGCTTGGAGGCGTCGTGATGCCGTCATCCTCACAGCCGCGCAGGGAGTGGCTGCCCTAATAGAGACGACCGTCAACGACCCCACGGGCGAGCAGGTTGTGCCGCCTGGTGCCCTGCAGGAGCAGCCTGCCCCGCCTGGTGCCCTGCAGGAGCAGCCTGCCCCGCTGCAGCGTCTGCCTTCCTTGTCTTCGCCCAGGCTCGCTGGCTCGCATGACGATGTCAACGACGGCAACATCCACAACAAGCCTCCCGTCCCGGCGACTTTTGCTGCTGCCCCTCCCAGTTCGGGCAACTCAGTGCTGTCCCCTGCTGCATGCATGGCACCCTGTGCACCCGTGCTCCTTGATGCGGGCGTGATTGACCAGGGCCACCCAGCGCGGCCCGTTGGATCATAGCTCCCTCTACCTGGCTCAACCGGCCCGCTGGAAGACGCTGGTCAGTCGTCCGGGCCACCCATCCAAGCCCAGCCTCTTGCCGACGTGGTGCAAGAGCCGGCCACTCAGGCCCAGGCCCAGGCCCAGCAGCCGCTACAGCCCTCCGAGGAAAGGGTCAACGACTTCATCGACCTCATTGCCGCCCCGGCTCCAACCGCCCTGCTCCCCACCCCAACGCCGGCACCAACTGCCTCCCAGAGGCCCCCGACCACCCCCTCCGCCACCCAGCTCCGCAAAAGCTCAAGGCTGGCAAAGATGCAATCCTCCGCGCTCGGCACCATCGAGCGTGCTAGGGCTGTACTCAGGAAGAAATGGGGGATCAGCGAAGAGGAAGACGACGCTCCCGAGGAGGTGCTGTTGCAGCGATTCGTCGACTTGTTCAAGGACCCGCTGGCACCGGCCGAGATTGAGGCTGTCAGAGCACTCATGGGGTCATTCAAGCTCTCCAAGGCTGCTCCACCGCCCCCCAGGCCTGCCCCTGCTTCCCGTCGGCCAAGGGGTTGAAGGGGCCAGGCCTGATCCCCTGCTGCCTACTCAGATGTGCATCATCTCAGTATGATCGACCACATCGCCATGTCGCGGATCGCCAATGCTCAGTCCGCGAGTGTGTCCCTTCCTTACTGTCTTCAGCTTCGGTTTCAGTTTCGCCTATGTGCAACCTTTCTTGTTCAGTGTTCGTCCTGCTGCTGTAGTCTTTTGAAGCAGCGTATGCCTGTTCTGTTCCTTCGAGCTAGTATCAGTGTCTATGGATAATTGCAACTGCACTGTGTTCAACTAGAATGTGAGAGGACTAAATAATCCGGCTAGGAGGAAGGTAGTTCATGATCTAGTACTACAGAATAGAGCTTCAATAGTCTGTCTGCAAGAGACTAAGTTGGCACTGATTGATCGCCAAATTGTCACGGAAACCTTGGGCAGCGTTCTGTGATAGCTTCAGATTTTTGCCAGCCAATGGAACTCGAGGAGGCTTGCTTCTTGCTGTCTCTCAGGATTTTTTCATGATTGACAACCACGTTTTCTCTGAAAATGCTATCACTGCAAACATTGTCATGCGAGCAAACGGCTCCAAATGGAGTCTCTCTACGGTCTATGGACCGCAATCTGATCAGGAGAAGTTTCTTTTTATCAATGAGCTCAAGAGCATCAAGCCTTCTACTCTTCCCTGTTGGCTTGTGATTGGCGATTTCAACCTGTTGTATCGGGCATCAGACAAGAGCAACTCCAATATCAACCGACGCCTGATGAACTCCTTCCGAGCTGCCGTAAACTCACTGGAGCTGTCTGATTTTTGCCTTCATGGCCGGTGTTTCACTTGGACCAGCAGCTGCCAGCAGCAAACTAGAACAAAGATCGACCACGCTTTCTGCTCAGCTGACTGGAATATCATGTTCCCTCAGTGCCATCTATCTGCTATCACTTCGTCCGTGTCTGATCATTGTGCCTTTGTTCTAACCGGGCAAGTTCGGCATCAAAGATATCGAGGTTTCAGATTTGAGCAATACTGGTTGCGCCTCCATGGATTCTAGGATCTTGTCGCCAACTGCTGGGCGAAGCCAGTAAACAATAGCGATGCCATGCGTGTCCTGCACATTAAGTTATCAAGGTTAGGTAAAGCTCTGCGCCTTTGGAGCAGGACAAGAGTGGGGAACATCAAGCTACTAACTGAGATCACCAATCAGGTGATATACGGTCTGGACCATGCTCAAGATCTCAGGGACCTCACCCTCGCTGAAATTTAGCTGAGACAGCACCTCCGGCACAAGGTTCTAGGTCTGGCTGCGGTGAATCGCATCCGCATAAGGCAACAATCAAGATTGGTCTGGTTCAAGCACGGAGATGCCAACTCCAAGTTGTTCCATATCAGGGCAAATGGGAGAAGACGGAAAAATTTCATCCCGGTGTTGGAATCTGAGGGACAAACCTTCTCTTTACAAGAAGACAAGCAGCGACTCCTCCTGCGGCACTTTAAGAACTCCTTTGGCTCGGTTACTCCAACTGGCTGCTCCCTTAATTGGAATGCCCTCGGCATTCCAACGTTCGACCTCTCTGAGCTGGATACACCCTTCACCGAAGACGAGATCTATGCTGCTGTTATGGCATTGTCGATGGATAAGGCTCCTGGCCCGGACGGATTCACCGCTGATTTCTTCAAAAAGTGTTGGGCCACAATCAAGGGGGACCTTATGAGGGCCATTCACCAATTTTATGGGCTTAGGGCGGATCGTCTACACCTGCTTAACTCAGCACACATCACCCTCCTGCCAAAATCTGAATCCACTTCCAAGGTGAAGGATTTCCGGCCTATAAGTCTCATGCACTCTGTTTCTAAAATCATCTATAAGGCCCTGGCCATCAGACTTGCCCCACACCTACAAAAAATCATTCCCCACTCGCAGAGTGCTCTCATTAAAAAGAGGAACATCCAAGACAATTTCCTATATGTTCGCAACTCCATCACCTCTTTTCACTGCAACCGCAGCCCAGCCTTATTCCTCAAACTTGACATTGTCGGCGCTTTTGACTCGGTTTCGTGGAGTTATCTGCTGGATCTTCTCCAATACCTCGGTTTTGGTCACCGTTGGAGAGACATGGTTTCACTTTTATGGAGTTCAGCATCTTCCAAAATTCTTGTTAATGGTCAGCTTGGGGACAGATTCATCCACCGCCAGGGCCTTCGCCAGGGCGACCCTTTATCACCTATGCTCTTCACTATAGCAATAGCCCCGCTGCATTGAATCTTCCAAAAAGCTGCCGAGTTGGGTCTGCTTACCCCGCTTGATCTGCCTCCCTCCAAACTTCGTGTCAGCCTGTATGCCGATGATGCTGCCCTTTTCATTCACCCTTCACCTCTAGATGTCCTGTTGGTCCAATTGATCCTCACTTGCTTCGGCAAAGCCTCGGGTCTGCATGCTAACACCAACAAGTGCGCGTTCTACCCTATCCGCTGTGAGCACCTTCATGTTCCTACACTGCTGCAATCCTTCCCAGTACCTATCAAGTCCTTTCCTTGTGTCTACTTGGGTCTGCCGCTCCATTACCGTGCTATTTCCAAAGCTGACCTTCAACCACTCCTTGACAAAATAGCCGCTAAGCCTCAGAGATGGAGAGGCAAACTCTTATCGTATGCTGCTCGGCTCACTCTCATTAATTTGGTCCTTTCAGCCATTCGCATATATCTTCTCTCCATCTTTAAAGTTGGACGATGGGCCATTAAGCAGATCGATAAGATGAGAAGGAACTTTCTTTGGAAAGCTGACCCTGATGCCAGCCGTGCCACCTGCCTAGTCAGTTGGAGGAAAGTTTGTCGCCCCAAACTTTTGGGGGGGCTGGGCATCATTGACTTGCACTCTTTCGGTCGGGCTCTGCGACTGTGATGGCTGTGGCTTCAATGGACCGACAGGAAACGGCCCTGGATTGGCTCCAATATCCCCTGTGATCCCATGGATGCTGCTCTGTTCAACACGTCCACGGTCATCTCCATCGGCAATGGCGAAACTGCCAGCTTCTGGTCCTCTTGCTGGCTTCAGGGTCAAGCCCCAAAAGACTTAGCTCCGGATCTGTTCAAGCTTACCTGCAAGAAATCCATCACAGTTGCTGCAGGTATTGCTTATGACAAATGGATGACTGGGTTTCAGCGTATCTCTTCGGAGGCTCAACTACGTCAGTTCGTTGATCTGAGGCTGCGTATTCGTGACGTGCATCTGTCTAATGAGGAGGATTCTATTACCTGGCGGTGGACTCCAGACTCTATGTACTCAGCAAAATCGGCTTACCTGCAATAGTTCGTTGGCACGTATACATCAATCAACCTCAAGAAGATTTGGTCTGCCAAAGTGGAGCCTAAATGTAGATTTTTCATGTGGTTGTGGCTGAACGAGAGGATCCTCACAAACGACAACCTGCTCAAGCGCGGACTGCCAAACAACGGCGCCTGCAACCTTTGCGACCAAGACATCGAGTCCCCCGCCCACCTCCTTCTGCACTGCATCTTCGCGTGCAAGGTTTGGTTCCTAATCGCTGATTGGATTGCCCAGCCTGCGCTCATATTGCCTGTGGCATCTGGCGACTCTCCGTCGACATGGTGGCATGACACGGCTTGCGGCCTGCCTCCTCACCATCTCGCTGTGGCAATCTACGGTTGCTGTAACATATGGAAGGAACGGAACCGAAGGGTCTTCGACAATGCAACCTGCAACGCTGACCAGGTGTTCTGCCTTCTCAAGCAGGAGGTGGCTATTGCTACTGCCCGCATCACCTGGAGCGTCTTTGGCGAAAACGAGCCGGAACCTGAGCCAGATTAGGATTTTATTTCATGACTAATCTTGTGGCCTGGGGGAGCCCCAACCCCCCACTCTGTAACTGAACCTTAATTGCTCCTCTACTGGAATGCAATAGCAGTACACCTGCTTTTTCCCTCAAAAAAAAGAGCATTTAGATCACTACTTTAGCAATTTAAACGCTTTTATATTAGTTTACAGAGGGAGTATTAGCTATCGTGGAGATCAAATGGTGTTGCTTAACGCAAAGCACCAAAACGTGGGGGAGAGCTCAAAGTTAATGAAAACTAGCGATGGTGCTAGTATGTTCATCTCCAGCCTTATGAGCTCGGATTTCTACGCCTCGCTCCTTCGAATAGAAACATCAGGTTATATTTTTCCAGTTGCATGTATTACATAAATTTTCACACCGAATATTGTTCTGCTGGTTTGCACGATTTTTTCTGTGCAGACCTTTAGCGACCGATCTAAAATTTGGTCCGTCGACGTGGCGGCCCCTTCCGGACATAAAGTCACATGAGGAGATGATACCCGCGCAAGCTAGCAAACTCCGGCTTGATCAGCTTCCCAGGGGCGCACACGCGGCAACGCATACATGGAGCGGCGGCAGCACGTCCCGAGCAACCACATGGAGATAAGGACCTCTGTACACACATCAGCACGGTACCTCAATTTTGGTCAGCGAATTTTAGTAATTCGAATCAGCCCCGTCATCGCCGTCAAACATGTTTTATTTTTCCTAACTATTCGGTTAGCTCGCAAAATTATTGCACACATAATATTTTCTGTTGTTTTGCAAATGCATTATTTTTGCAGGGATATTTTGTCCACACTTGTGCACGACGTCGATCTAGCCGGTGTCTCGCCGTCACTGAGGTTGGCCGACCTATGTCGACATCCCCGCGCCACACTACCGTCATGCCATCGAGCTAGCCTCAACGCTCAGGCCATATTTACCAAACCTTTTTTTGCATAAATTAATTATGCACCTTTTTTTCATTATTATTTTTTGGTTTGCACTATTTTACCTTGCAGGCAATTGACTTAGATCGGGCCGCACTATCCCCTCTGCGTGGTGTCCTCGACGCCCACCTCCATCGACTAAATTATGTCATCGCCTTGGAGCGCTGCCCTGTTTTGGCAACCCCGCTCGTCGCTTCATCAACCTACTCGGCCAGTGATTCCAGTGTCACCCGGCGACCTGGTCCATCACATCGGGCTTGGGGGCTTCACCTCTTCGGAGTGTCGAGCTCTTCACTCGGCCACATCGCGCTTGGGGGCTGAGACCTTGTCCCGCACCAAGCTTGGACCGCGTCATCGATGCCGAACACATTAACCAGCTAAGTCGCTTTGATGCTCAAAAACTCCCAGTCTTAAATTTTGTTCGATTCGACCAAGCATTATACCTTTTTGGCAAAAAGTTGCTTGTGAAAAATTTCCTTGTCGAAACTTTGTTTGTGACACACAAATTCCAATACCCCGTTTACTTGGGGGCTTCCTTTATGAAGATTTTCTTCTTGCATATGATTATACTTGTACGGCTTCATTCCTTGTTCGTGTATTATGCCACAATATGCACCATGTTGACTTAAGTGATTTGCAAGCTGGGTTGCCTGGCTCCTGTGCTTACCCCTACGTTCCCGATTGTCCGGCTAGGGAGTAAAGGGAGCACCTCTGTGATAGTCACGATTGGGTCATCCAAGCCAGACCTCAGACTGAGTGAAGCCGAAAGCTAGCGCTCTTACTGTTTTCAATAATGGTCAGCACACAACAGAACTCATGAGTACAAAAAATCTATTGCACAAGTCTCACAGTAATAATGAGCAACCGAAGAAAGGTATCGGTGGGGGTACTATTTTCTTCGAAGATGCTTCTTACACTTCGTCGGTAATATAGCATAAGTTCCCTGAGCGCGCTTTGTCTGTTACAGCCTTATGGCCTGATTGCCTGGTTATCGGAAACACCGTCGATATTCTCGGCAGGTGGATGCTACGTCTTGAGCTTGCGTTGGTTTTTCTCGAAGAGGAGAGGGTGATGCAGCAAGTGTAGCGTAAGTATTTCCCTCAATTTTAAGAACCAAGGTATCAATCCAGTAGGAGGCTCCTCAAAAGTCCCACGCACCTACACAAACAAACTGAGAACTCGCAACCAACGCAATAAAGGGGTTGTCAATCCCTTCACGGCCACTTGCGAAAGTGAGATCTAATAAAGATAGTATGATAAGGTAAATATATTTTTGGTATTTTATAATATAGATGCAAAAAGTAAAGACGCAAATAAAAGTAGATTGAAAGCAAATATGATAAGAGATAGACCCGGGGGACATAGGTTTCACTAGTGGCTTCTCTCAAGATAGCATAAGTATTACGGTGGGTGGACAAATTATTCTCGAGCAATTGATAGAAAAGCGCATAGTTATGAGATTATCTAGGCATGATCATGTATATAGGCATCACGTCCATAACAAGTAGACCGACTCCTTTCTGCATCTACTACTATTACTCCACACATCAACCGACTCCTGCCTGCATCTAGAGTATTAAGTTCATAAGAACAGAGCAACGCATTAAGCAAGATGACATGATGTAGAGGGATAAACTCATGCAATATGATATAAACCCCATCTTGTTATCCTCGATGGCAACAATACAATACGTGCCTTGCAACCCTTTTTGTCACTGGGTAAGGGCACCACAAGATTGAACCCAAAGCTAAGCACTTCTCCCATGGCAAGAAAAACCAATCTAGTAGGCCAAACCAAACTGATAATTCGAAGAGACTTGCAAAGATAACTCAATCATACATAAAAGAATTCAGAGAGGATTCGAATATTATTCATAGATAAACTTGATCATAAACCCACAATTCATCGGATCTCGACAAACACACCGCAAAAAGAGTTTACATCGAATAGATCTCCACAAGAGAGGGGGAGAACATTGTATTGAGATCCAAAAAGACAGAAGAAGCCATCTAGCTAATAACTATGGACCCGTAGGTCTGTGGCAAACTACTCACAACTCATCGGAGGGGCAAGGATGTTGATGTAGAGGCCCTCCGTGGTCGATCCCCCCTCCGGCAGAGCGCCAGCGAAGGCTCCAAGATGGGATCTTGCGGATACAGAAGGTTACGTCGGTGGAAATTGTGTTTCGTGGTGCCCCTGGATGTTTTCGGGGTACGTAGGTATATATAGGAGGAAGAAGCACGTCGGTGGCTGCCCGAGGGGCCCACGAGACAGGGGGGCGTGCCCTACAGGGGGGGCGCGGCCTCCTATCTCGTGGCTTCCTCGGCAGCTTCTTGACTTGCACTCCAAGTCCACTGGATCACATTCGTTCCAAAAATCACGCTCCCGAAGGTTTCATTCCGTTTGGACTCCGTTTGATATTCCTTTTCTTCGAAATACTAAAATAGGCAAAAAAAACAGCAATATGGGTCGGCCTCCGGTTAGTAGGTTAGTCCCAAAAATGATATAAATGTGTAAAATAAAGCCCATAAACATCCAAAAGGGGTAATATAATAGCATGGAACAATCAAAAATTATAGATACGTTGGAGACGTATTAGTGGAGTACATAACACTTTTCGGTCCTTTTTTCAAAGTGGGAGAAGCCGACGGTCAGTTATCACGCGTATAAAGTTCGGGTGAACACAGATATGATACAAGTACTTCGGTACATACAATCATTATACATAAAATTCTTTTACCCAAGTCACTTGGGAGCTCTTAAATTTATATGAGCTGTTTTATAATAAGTGTCATTACTTAATATACAGGGGCTGCCTTCCGTAATCATCGTTATAAAGCTATAAATATGTATCAATTTGACTTAAGATCTTGGCCAAGCTGGGTTGCCTGGCTCCTGTGCTTACTCCTACGTCCCCGATTGTTCGGCTAGGCGGTAAAGGGAGCACCTCTGTGATTGTTACTTCCGGGTCATCCGAGTTAGTATCTCAGACTGGGTGAAGCCGAAAGCTAGCAATCTTAAAGTATCACATTGGTCGGCAATGACAGAAGTGAAAATTGTGGGTCATTAATACCATAGAGTTTGGGAACTTTCCCCGAACTAAATCCTCAATATTTTCTCCTGCATTGATCGGAGGCGTGGTTTCATGATCATGGTTGGCATGACAACCCAAAGAAAGAAACCAATAGCGGGATTATTTTCTTTGGAAGCTGTTTCTTACATTATAAAGTAATATAACATATCTCTCCGCGTACCTTTGTTTATAAAACCGTCTGGCCGGATTGCCTCGTTTTCCATAAATCTTTGCCCTTATAACGGCTTTATAAATTAGGAAAACACTCCTCGGCTACTGACCGAAGAGGTTGAAGCCGATGGTCGGTCAACAAAGTTTTGTACAATAAGGATTCGAGCATTAATGATGTAAAGTACTTGGATACATAGAATTATTACACATAATTTGTGATTTTACTCTGGATATCGATCCCCTGATCTGGTGTTGCCACCCGACCGGTGTCTCGGGGGCTACTGCATTGACAATCCAATGTAGAAAATTTAAAGCGCAATATAGTTTTCGAGGAGATTATTATCCTCAGGTTGGTAGGCCACACCCAACCTGAGTCTCGAGGACTTTGCACACCGCGTTTCTATTCCTAAGTATGCTGCCAAGCTGGGAATTGATCCTCAGGCTGGTTTTATGAATCGACCTGAGTCTCAGGGGCTACTAGGGTCAGCGGTTTGATTTTTTCCTTCAGGTGCATCCTGGCTATTAGGCCAACACGCACCTTGAGGGCTACTGGTTATACATCTCGGCAGAGATTACATTGCATAATTCAGAATTAAATTCATAAAAATCAGCCCATGGCCGAGGTGGTGCACCACCTCGGATACATTCCGGCATTGGTGCTCGACTACAATAGACACCCCGGAAGCAGTCCGGCATAAAGCTCGGCTAAACTCGACTAAACTCCTTCAACTTTTTTGAACCAAGGTTATCTATGACACCTCGAATATAGTCCGGCGTTGGAGCTCGGATACAGTCTGGCATTGGAGCTTGGACACAGTCCGGTGTTGGAGCTTGGACATAGTCCGACGTTGGAGCTCGGATACATTCCGGCATTGGAGCTCGGAAGCGGTCCGGCATTGGTGCTCGGCTGCTAAAGATACCTCGAATGCAGTCCGACATTGGAGCTCGGACGCAAGAGGACGCTGCCGCCCGGGAACAACTTCAAACCTGAGGTGTGGTTTAAAAATAACAAGGCATTGATAAAGGCTGGAAACTTAAAGGGGCTCCTTGGATACCCGACGTGTAAACTCTTCGGATGCATTTCGGCGATCCTCAAGATCAAAGATGAGAAGATTTGTTGAACAATTTTTCAAGACCAACGACCGAAGATGAAGAACAGTTCGGAAGAATCGAGGAACGTCCCCAACTTGAAGACCGGTTCAGGGGGCTACTAACGGTGTCCTGGACTAGGGGGTACTCACCACGTCGTCTCCCAATCAGTTGGATTGGGCCGAGGACCCCCATGGCCGTATACTCATGGGCCAGTTCGGACAACCCCTGCCGCATACAAAGAAGACTCCACCAGACTTGGCGCCCAAGGCGAGGAATCTCCTAAACCCTAGGCCTCCGGTGTCTTATACAAACCGAGGCTAGGCTAGTCAATAGACAATCTCATATTCATTACTACAATCTCGTGGTAGACACATGTACTCTGTACTACACCCATATGAATACAATCAAAAGCAGCATGTAGGGTACTATCTCATCAAGAGAGCCCAAAGCTGGGTAAAACCCCGTGTCCATGTTACCATCGCTCCAAGACGCCTAGCTTAGGACCCCTACTACGAGATCCGCCGGTTTTGACACCGACAGTCGCTAGTCATTGTACTTGGCGCTCGATGGTGTGCCTTGTATTCTCATGCATCTTCTTGATGTAGCTTGCTCGTGCACTCGCATCCATGTTGGTGCGCTCTTGTAGAGGAAGAGGTAGAATGTCCAATGGGGACAGCGGGTTGAAGCCGTAGACAATCTCGAAGGGGGACTTGCCGGTAGTTGAATGTCTTGCACGGTTGTAGGCGTACTCAGTGATGGGTAGACACTCCTCCCACTCCTTGATGTTCCTCTTGATCAACACGTGAAGTAGAGTGGAGAGTGTATGGTTCGTCACCTCCGTTTGGACGTTGGTTTGAGGATGGTATGCCGACGAGAACAAGACCTTGATTCCGAGCTTGGCGCATAGCATCTTCCAAAAGTAACTCGAGAACTTGACATCGCGGTCCGAGACAATTGTCTTTGGTACTCCATGGAGTCACAAGATTTCCCTACAAAAGAGATTGGCAACATGTGAAGCATCGTCTATCTTGTTGCAAGGAATGAAATGTGCTATCTTAGAAAATTGGTCCACAACAACAAACATGGAATCCTTGCCATGTTGAGTTCTAGGCAAACCAAGTACAAAATCCATGCTAATGTCTTCCCAAGGTTGATACGGAATAGGAAGAGGCATGTAAAGACCATGAGATTTAGCTTTAGACTTAGCTTTGTGACATGTAGAGCATCGAAGCGTGAGACGTCACGGAACATGTTGGGCCAAAAGTAGTTCTTAGAGAGCGTGGCGAATGTCTTGTCGCGTCCAAAGTGTCCCATGAGTCCGCCTCCATGAGCCTCTTGCAAAAGGAGCAAACGAAGAGAAGACTTGGGAATGCAAAGTTTGTTAGCTCTCATAAGATAATCATCCTTGATGTAATATCGTTCCCAAGATGTATGCGTCAAACACTTAGCATAAGGATTAGCAAAGGAAGGATCATTCGCATACAAGTCTTTTATGTGCTCAAAGCCAATAACATTCAACTCAAGTTTAGTGACAAGCGTGCATATGCGTGAAAGTGCATCCGCAACTACATTTTCCTTACCCTTAATGTACTTGATCACATAGGGCAAAGATTCAATAAATTCACTCCATTTGGCATGACGCTTGTTTAACTTAGTTTGGCGTTTCAAGTACTTAAGCATTTCATGATCCGTATGGATGACAAACTCATGAGGTCTAAGATAATGTTCCCAAACATGTAGCACACACACTAAATCATACAATTATTTGTCATAGATGGGATAGTTAAGTTGAGCACCAGAGAGTTTTTCACTAAAATATGCAATGGCTCGTTTTTCTTGCATTAAAACTCCGCTGATTCCGGTACCACTTGCATCGCAATGAACCTCAAAAGTTTTGTCAAAGTTGGGCAAAGCAAGAATCGGAGCATGAGTAAGCAAAGATTTGAGCTCATCAAAAGCGGTGGATTGCAAAGATCCCCAAACAAAAGGAGCATTCTTCTTACTCAAGGCATGCAAAGGAGCGGCAATGGTGCTAAAGTTTTTCACAAAGCGATGATAAAAACCCGCAAGGCCAAGAAAGCTAGACACTTGTTGCAAATTGGTGGATTGGGGCCAAGTTTTAATTGCTTCAATTTTATATTCATCAACATGGACACCCTTGGAAGAGACAACGAAACCCAAGAAAATGAGCTTGTCAACACCAAATGTGCACTTTTTCATCTTGGCATAAAGACATTCCTTGCGAAGAGTTTGCAAAACAGCCCTAACATGCTTTAGATGCTCTTTCATGGATTTGCTAAAAACAAGAATGTCATCGAAGTAAACCACAACAAACACTCCAATATAAGGATGAAGCACAAAATGCATAAGACGCATGAAAGTACCGGGAGCTTCCAACAAACCCAGAGGCATAACCAACCACTCGTACAAGCCAAATTTGGTTTTGAAAGAGGTTTTCCATTCATCACCGTCTTGTATGCGGATTTGATAATAACCACTTTTAAGATCAATTTTTTAGAAAATGGTGGCACCGCTAAGTTCATCAAGCATATCATCTAAGCGAGGAATGGGATGCCTATAACGAACGGTAATAGCATTGATGGGTCTACAATTCGAGCACATGCGAAAACTACCGTCTTGCTTGGGCACAAGTATAACGGGAACGGCACAAGGGCTTAAGCTTTCACGTACATGTCCATTGTCGATTAGTTGCTGTACTTGCCGTTGGATCTCCTTAGTTTCTTCGGGGTTGACGCGGTATGGAGCTTTGTTTGGTAGGGGTGCTCCAGGGATGAGGTCGGTTCGGTGCTCAATGCCTAGTAGTGGAGGTAGACCCAGAGGTAGCTCATCGGAGAAAACATCTTGGAATTCCTGCAAAAGAGAAGAGAACACTAAAGGTAGATCGTGAGAGGTGTTAGCTTTTGGTGCCTCGTCCTTGCACACAAGGACAAAGTGCATAACACTCGATGGGTTCTCACACACTTCTCTCATCCCTCTTTTGGTGGCAAATAGGACTAAGTTTTTCTTGTCGCTCGTCGTGGAGGCACTCGGTTTTGGCTTGTGGCTCTCACTCTCTTTTGGGTGGATCACTTTCTCACTCTTCTCTCCACGATGGGTGGCTTGCTTGTCGGATATAACTTGACTAGGAGACATAGGTCGTAGCACATACTCCTTCCCTTTCATCTTGAAGCTATATTGATTGGTACGCCCGTTGTGGATGACGCCGCGGTCAAATTGCCATGGTCGATCAAGAAGGAGGTGGCAAACCAACATCGGGACGACATCACACTCCAAAGTTTCCTCATATGCACCAATTTTGAAGGAGACTTGGACCGTATGCTCAACTCGTATAGTGCCGGAGTCGCTTAGCCATTGGACTTTGTAGGGGTGAGGGTGCTTCATCTTGACCAATTGAAGCTTGGAGCATAGTTCTTCACTTGCCAAGTTGTGGCAACTACCTCCATCGATGATGACCTTGAGGGACCTTCCATTGATGCCGGCCTTTGTGTGGAAGATATGGCATTGTTGGTCTTCGTCTTGTTGATGTTGAAGAGTCAAGACTGGAGACAACGAGAGAAGGGCTCGAATCCTCATCACAAAAGACTTGATCATCTTCATCTTTGTTCTCGCGCTGGTGCATGGCCACTTGCTCAAGGGCTTCCATTTGCTCTTCACTCATGGAGTCATATATAGGTGCCATCATCGTTGAGGATCATGGTGCGCTTGTTTGTGCATTGGAAGGACTTGTGGACTCGGCCGCCGCAAGTGAAACACTTGAAGGAGCTTGTCTTGACGGACTCATCGGTCGGAATAGATGATGAAGCGTGCGGCTTGAAGTTGCTTGTAGTAGGAGGAGGACGACTTGAGATTGTCAAAGTTTTCTTGTAACTTGGCTTGTCGTCATTGCTTGTAGATGGCTTGGTTGAGGTAGAAGTTGGAGGAGTCGTTGAAGCTTGGTTGTTGGAGAAGCCGTAGGTCTTGGATGAGTACTTGGCGTACTTGAAGCCATCTTGCACTTGACGTTTCACCTTGGTAGCTTGGTGCACAAGCTCAATGTGGTTGGAGTAGGGTTGGAAGTCGGCAATCTTCTTGATGGGATGATTGAGGCCATTCAAGAAGCATGCCATAGTTTGCTCATCATCTTCCATGGCATTTGCTCGTATCATGGCTATCTCCATTTCCTTGTAGTATTCTTCAACACTCTTCGTTCGTTGCTTGAGGAGTTGGAGCTTCTTGAATAGATCACGGTTGTAGTAGGTGGGCACAAAACATGCTCGCATGACATCTTTCATTTGAGCCCAAGTGGTGATTGGTGGTTCACCTCTTGCTTCTCGGCGCTCAAGGACTTGTTCCCACCATATGAGCACATAGTCTTGGAACTCAAGGGATGTGATGGCAATCTTCTTCTCTTCCTCATTGTTGTGCTAACAAAAGATTTTGTCGACCTTCAATGCCCATGATAGGTACTCTTCGGGATCATTGCTTCCATTGAACTTGGGCATGGTGAATTTTATCTTGCCATAACATTGCTCCTCATTGTGTTGTTGTCGAGGGTGATGATGATGCCCTTGATGTGGAGGATAATAAACCTCATGTTGCTCTTGGCGTGGAGGAAGTCCATGATCAACTTGCTCTTGGCGTGGAGGAAGTCCATGATCATCTTGCTCTTGTTGAACTTGAGGTTGAGGAGGAACTTGTCGGGCTTGTGGAGGAACTTGATGTTGCACTCGCGGTTGGTAGTTTCGCTCTTGGATTTCTTCTCGAAGTGCTTCCTCTTGATTGCGCCGATAGCGATTGCGGTTGGCGATGGCTTGGCTTGATTCTTGAAGGGCATGTTGTGCCTCAAGAGCTTGTGCTTCACGTTGTTGTTGTTGAAGACGTTGAGCCTCAGCGTCTTGTTCCTGTTGATGTAGACGTGCGAGTTCTTCCTCTTGGCAACGTTGATGTTGTCATTCTTGAGCTTGTGCAAAAGCAACTTGGTGTGGTTGAGGACGAAGTACTTGATCGTCGACTTGCTCTTGTGAATGCTTGTCGTGTAGAGGATTGCGAGATGTATGATGGTCTTGACGCACGGCTCGTCGAAGTGTTCGATGTCGGTGTACTTGAGCTAGAGAAGGTGTCGTCGGAAGATCGACTTGAGCGGCTCCGTCTTGATTATGAAGAAGTTGAAGGAGGGCGGTTCACCAACAATGCGCGGATCTCGTCCATTCTTGCATCATTCTCTTGCTTATGAGCGTCGAGCTTGTTTTCGAAGTAGTCCCATGTATGTTGGTCGGAGAGTCGCAAGTCGGTAGCGAGGTTGTCAATGCGGTTGGTCATTGCTTGTTGCTCTTGATGCAACGCTCGTTGTGCACCAAAGAGGTGGCTCTTGGTGACGAATGATGACATGTCGTTGTCTTGCTCGATGAAGAGTGGATTGGTAGAAGTACTTGGCCTATCCATCATTCCAAGCAAAAATGTGAGTGGTAGAAGGAGAAGAACTTATACCAAATGTACCTTGACCGATGTTGGAGATGAATCAAGATCACTCAAATGCGTACAATGAAATAGCACAATTGATACCAATTCTTGTCGGTTCTCACACCTACACAAGTAAAAGCTTATGGTGGAGCTTGGTTAGGATGGTGGCACAAAATTTGATGCAGTTGTAAGTGAGCTTAAATAATGTTGGAAAAGATTCACAAATTTGCAAATGCAACAAGTAGACCAAGCAAGTAGAGGTACACGGAAACACACATGCAAATAGATAAGTGTGATTGTGCAAACCAAAAATGAGCCAAAAAGTGGAGTCCGCGAAAATGCTCTTGTTGCACAATACAAGAGAGACGCTAGCACGATTGCACAATAGGCGGATACGTAACTTGTGCACAACCTAGTAGGCAAAAATGCAACGACCTCTATCCCAAGTATGCTATATGTATGGTATTTCGGTGATATGATCCAAGATGATCGGATATGACAATCTTAATGTAGTATGATGCTATGGTTCTTGCTTATAAGCTCTTTGCTTATCTTTCCCTCTTTGCTTAGAAGCTTGTTTGGCTCTTTCACTTTTGAGCTCTTTTCTCATGCAAAACTTCACGAACCAAGATAGCAATTGTGTATGCGATGACAACTTTGTGACACAAAAGATGATGCCCAGATATGCACCACTATGGTATGGTATATATGCTATAGAGTATGATCACTAATGTGCACAAGTCACGTTGCTGGCAATACTCAATGGCTAGTCTCGATGGGTATGCAACGCAAATGTAAGGCCATGTGGTTATCAATGCAATGGCATGGTATGACAAAGATGTCGTCGAGGTTACCGTCCTTGGCGATGATGAGTCCTTTGCGAAGATGAGTAGTGGTGGTGATGATGTCGAACCGTACCTATATAGCCGAAACACAATAGGACACGGGAACCACAACCCAAAATCTCAAAGACCAAAATGTGTCAAAATCGTCATAGGAGGTATTTGTGGGTGATGGTGGTGTATGTGGGCAGCTGTGGAGGTATGAGGGTTTGGAAGATGTGGTGGAAAATGTGGAAGTGGTGGCAGCCGAACTGGAAAATTCAGTTTCGTCAGGGTTTCTCGAACATCTGGAGGGTCACGGTCGTCTGGTCGTCGGACGTCCAGCGGATCCCAGTCGTCCGGTGCCTGGGCGAAAATCGGGCACGGGATGAATTGCACAATTTCGAGGTGGAGGGAGATGGTGATGTCGAATTCGAGCGAATTTGTGGATGGAAAAGGGTGGGGAGGGTGCGGAAAGCTAGATCCACACGTGGCAACACAAATCCATGGACCAAATCCAACAAAATTTCAACACACCAACAAATCACAAAAAAAAAATTGGGGCTACTTTTTTGGTGGGGATTTTCGGATTCAGGAAGAAAACAACAAAATCAAACTAGAAAACATGGGGTAGGGGCTCCAAAAACGTGATCAATGTGGCTCATGATACCAAGATGATGTAGGGTAGAACCCTAGGGGCCGGTCTTTCATGTTTGGAGCGGATCCCTACGAAGAAAACAAAGAACACGAGGAGGGGAATGAGGGAAAAACACGAGAGAACACTCAACCAAAAAGAACAAAGTCACACATGTGCTAGATCCTCGAAACACAAGAGGGTACAAGATCAAAATCCAGCAAAGGATGATACAAGTGGTGGTAGTTCATCTCTGAGAGGAGGTCTTGAATCCACGAGGGATCTTCCCGTAAAGGGCTCTTGAATCCAGGTGGATCTTCTCCAAAGATGCCGCGGTCTCTCACGAGGAGGAGATCCGTATGGATGAGTAAAGCTCTATCTCAAATGAGCTAAACCAATGCTAACCCTAGCTAGGAGGTGGGAGAGGTATATTTATATTCATCGTGCAGATGAGGGGCGAAGTGAAGGGGTACATGGGCATCAGCCCGCAACTGGACGCAGCCAGGGTCCGGACGTCTGTGGGGCGCCGGTCGTCCGGAGGCTCGCGGGGTCCCGGACGTCCGTAGTTCTTTGGATGTCCGTAGATTCGGTTCTGTGGCCGCTGGTACGGTCGTCCAGTCTTCCTCAGATTTCTTTGATTTTGGTTTTGTCGGTGAAGTGCGGACGTCCGGAGGGGCCTGGTCGTCCGGAGCCTGTAGCTCTGGCAGGCCACTCTTCCCTTGGCTATGGCGACCACCAGGGGTCGGACGTCCGGGTTGGGCCGGTCGTCCGAAGCCTGTAGCTTCCAAAGCAGCTCTTCTCCTTGATTTTCACGCTTGGTGTCCTCGCCGTCTTGGCCATTGAATGAAGCTATTCTGTGGCCCCCTTCCAAGCACCTGATCACACATAGGGTCTCCGCATGAGGTAGTAGACATGTCTCGTGTGTAGGGAGAGGGAGTTCGGAGAGGAGCGAGTTCACCTTATCTTCGATAGCCTTTGCTCGAGCTCTTGTCATGGGTCCAAGTGGTGTTAAGGGAGATGTAGGTACGTCCATGGGGATGATCGAGGGATGCTCCGCATCAAGAACGTATGACTATATACGGAATACATGCCTACATTATATTGATGAATTGGAGCTAGTTCTGTGTCACCCTAGGTTATGACTTCTACATGATGAATATCATCCAACAAAATTATCATTGCCGATCCATTGCCTACGAGCTTTTCACATATTGATCTTTGCTAAGTTACTTTCGTTGCTACTGCTGTTACAATCACTACAAACTGCTATTGTTACTTTTTCCACTGTTACCGTTACTTCCATACTACTTTCCTACTAAAAACTTTGCTGCAGATATTAAGTCTTTCAGGTGTGGTTGAATTGACAACTTAACTTGTCAGTGCAAAAAAAATTCACGTTTGTTGCCCGTACTTATACACAGGCATGCTGACATCGCATGTCCAACACCAAACTACAAAACAAGACCAAGCCAGAAGGACCGCTCTTCATGAAATCAAGGAGCGGATCAATAAGTCCAAGTCAAAACAAGACAACAGAGCAACACCTTGGGAAGGCCTCCCTTGCCGGGCAGGAGAGCCTGGCCGTGTCGAGGCCGCCCCAGGGACAAGTCCAAGATTCCCCAGAACCCTTGTCGGGTCCGCCAAGGGCAAGGACTCCCGACAAGGCACCACTGCTCCACCCCACCACAACACAAACCGCTTATCAATGTGGTGTCGAGGCTCAAGGTGATTAAATGGCTACCTCCAGGTATGTGGCAGCCCATTAGAAGACATATTACTCTCATATGACACCCGTCCAGAGGCGTGTCAAACAGATAAGAAGATGATTAAGTGGGATGGCAGGCATGCCGAGCTTCACCCTTAGCACGACACCTAGCAGTGAATTTAATGCACTTTGTCCTAACTGCAAGAGTTAGGTAGATAGCACTGTTAGCTATCTAATCACTAGATAAAGACTATTTTGCCACTATGGTTACCCCTTAAGCTATAAAAGGAGGTCCAAGGCAACCTAGCAAAGGATTCGGACCCTTGCACACTTGTATGCGCGTAGCGCCTCTCCCCAAGGCCACCATGTCGGGCTTGAGCGCTACGTGTTCATCGTGTTCCTTGATGCCTGCTTGATCTACGTCGGTGTTTCCCCAAAGACGAAGGGATGATGCAGCACAGTGACAGTAGGTATTTCCCTCAGTGATGAGATCAAGGTTATCGAACAAGTAGGAGAACCAAGCAACATAACGTAAACAACCCCTGCACACAAATAACAAATACTCGCAACCCGACGTGTTAAAGGGGTTGTCAATTCCTTTCGGGTAACGGTGCCTCAAATTGGTGAGAAGACGTGATAAAGTTGTGATAGATGGGATAAATAGATCGCAAAATAAATAAAGTGCAGCAAGGTATTTTTGTATTTTTGGTTTAATAGGTCTGAAAATAGAAGCAATGGAAAATAGATCGCAAAGGAAAATATGATGAAAAGAGACCCGGGGGCCATAGGTTTTACTAGTGGCTTCTCTCGAGAAAAATAGCAAACGGTGGGAAAACAATTACTGTTGGGCAATTGATAGAACTTCAACTAATCATGACGATATCTAGGCAATGATCATTATATAGGCATCACGTCCAAGATTAGTAGACTGACTCCTGCCTGCATCTACTACTATTACTCCACACATCGACAGCTATCCAGCATGCATCTAGTGTATTAAGTTCCTGGAAAAATGGAGTAGTGCAATAAGAACGATGACATGATGTAGACAAGATCTATTTATGTAGAAATAGACCCCATCTTATTGTCCTTAATAGCAACAATACATACGTGTCGTTTCCCCTTCTATCACTGGGATCAAGCACCGTAAGATCAAACACATCACAAAGCACCTCTTCCCATTGCAAGATAAATTGATCAAGTTGGCCAAACAAAACCCAAATTTTGGAGAATAAATACGAGGCTATAAGCAATCATGCATATAAGAGATCAAAGAAGACTCAATAACTTTCGTGGATAAAGACATAGATCTGATCATAAACTCAAAGTTCTCGAATCCCAACAAACACACCATGAAAAGACTTGCATCATATGGATCTCCAAGAGACCATTGTATTGAGAATAAAGAGAGAGAGAGAGAGAGAGAGAGAGAGAGGAAGCCATCTAGCTACTAACTACAGACCCATAGGTCTACAAAGAACTACTCACGCATGATCGGAGAGGCACCAATGGACATGATGAACCCCTCCGAGATGGTGTCTAGATTGGATCTGGTGTTTCTGGAACTTGCGGTGGTTGGAATTGATTTTCGTCGATTCCCCTAGGGTTTCTGGAATATTGGGGTATTTATATAGCAAAGAGGCGGTGCGTGAGGCTACCGTGGAGGGCACAACCCACCAGGGCGCGCCTGGGCCTCTAGGCGTGCCCTAGTGTCTTGTGCTCACCACTGGACGACCCTCTGGAACTTCTTTTGCCCACTGGATGTCTTCTGGTCCAAAAAGATCCACAAAAAGTTTCGTTGCGTTTGCACTCCGTTTGGTATTGATTTCCTGCGATGTAAAAACAAGCAGAAAACAGCAACAGGCACTAGGCACTATGTCAATAGGTTAGTACCAAAAAATGATATAAAATGACTATAAAATGATTGTAAAACATCCAAGAATGATAATATAACAACATGGAACAATCAACAATTATAGATATGTTGGAGACGTATCAGCATCCCCAAGCTTAATTCCTGCTCGTCCTCGAGTAGGTAAATGCTAAAAACAAAATTTTTGATGTGGAATGCTACCTAACATGTTCATCACATAATTTTTTCTTTGTAGCATGGGCATTTGGACTTCTATATGGTTCAATACAGTAGTCTAGTTTTGACATGAAGACTTTGATACTCAAGCATACCAACAAGCAACAATGTCTTTCAAAATATCAACAGTAAACCAAGTTATCCCTAGCCCATTATACTCAACCATTGAGCCATTCATGAAACACACTCGAATATTAGCTACACCTAATGCTCAAATACGATCATAGTGCTCCTTCATTGGTGCTTTATAAGAGAAGATGGAGACTCAAATTCGAAAATAACAATTGCATAAAGTAAAAAAAAAGCCCTTCGCAGAAAGAAGTAGGGATTTGTAGAGGTGCCAGAGCTCAAAGTGAAAAGTAAGAGATAAAAACATTTTGGGAGGCATACTTTTCCCACCAACGAAAATGACTTAGAGCTCCCAACACTTTCCATGCTAGATACATCATAGGCGGTTCCCAAACAGAAAGTAAAGTTTATTCCTCCCCCCCATTACTTTCACTTTCCATGGCTTGTCCGTATCCACGGGCAAGCTTTTAAATAGCGGATATCGGACTGGTTGCGGATTAGGGTCCACATAGGGGAATGCGGATAGCGGGCGATATTGCGGGCGCTATGTCCACATAGCCAATTTTTAAAAAGCACTCATAAATTTGAGATTGGTGTGCATATTTCTACGCCATTGACAAAAATATGACACTTAATTTGAGAAATCATCATTTATATAAAAATATAAACTATAACTGAACAATTTTTGATCGTGCAACGATGCAATCAAGACACATTTACCAAAATAGATTACACAACAGAACAATAAGGACTTATATAGCGGGCGATATTGCGGATAGCGGACGATATAGCGGTCTAACAAGGGATATTGCGCCACATCATGACAACACGCTATTTTCTAACGCAACCTTAAACTAATAGCGGCAGGGTGACGCTACCGCTATTATGGCCGCAATAGCGGAGGTAGCGGACGGTATTTAAAAGCTTGTCCACGGGTGCCCTCCATACCAACACTTTCCAAGGAATTTATAATTTGACAACATAAAGTAAATTCATTTTTCATTTCGGGACTAGGCATCCCTAATACCTTTGTCGTACTCTCGTGCAATGACAAGTGAATAAACACTCATCATGAGAATAACACATCTAGCATGGAAATTATTGGCCACCCCTCACCGCCTCGCGAGCGGTACAAGCACACAAAAGAGAAATTTATTTTGAAAATTAGAGATGACACATGCAAATTTTCTTAGAACGGCACGAAAATACCGCATATAGGTAGGTATAGTGGACTCATATGGTAAAACTGGATTAAAGAGTTTTGTATGCACAAATAGTGATCATACTTAGTGCAAAATGAAGGCTAGCAAAAAGATTGAGAAGCGACCAACCAAGAAACAAAAAATCTCGTACCCAAGCATTAAGCATAAGTAACACTGAATCATGCACCACAAGTAGGATGTAATTTCATTGCATAACTATTGACTTTCGTGCTTGCATTGGGAATCACAAACCTTAACACCAATATTCTTACTATAGCATAATTACTCATCAACATGACTCACGTATCACATCGTCATATCTCAAAACCATTACTAAGAATCAAGTTTATTTTTCCAATGATCTTCATGAAAGTTTTTATTATATCCTCCTTGGATATCTATCACTTTGGGACTATTTTCATATGTTGCTTTTGATAAGCTCAAACAAATTTAAGTGAAGAACATGAGCATAATATTTGTTTCTCTCAAAATAATCTAAGTGAACCAAGAGATAATTTCTTAAAAAATAACAAAGCACACTGTGCTCAAAAAGGTATATGTGAAGCACTAGAGCAATTCCATGGCTCTAAAAATTTAAGTGAAGCATAGGAAGGATAGCATAATTTTTGGCTCTCTCAAAAATGTGTGTCAAGTAAGGATTCAAGACTTAAAACACAAAGCAAGAAAAGCAAAGACTCATTGAGGGAGTCCTGGACTAGGGGGTGTCCGGATAGCCGAACTATCATCATTGGCCGGACTCCCAGACAGTGAAGATACAAGATTGAAGACTTTGTCCCGTGTCCGTATGGGACTTTCCTTGGCGTGGAGGGCAAGCTTGGCAATACGGATATGTAGATCTCCTACCATTGTAACCGACTCTGTGTAACCCTAGCCCTCTCCGATGTCTATATAAACCGGAGGGTTTTAGTCCGTAGGACAAACAACAATCATACCATAGGCTAGCTTCTAAGGTTTAGCCTCCTTGATCTCGTGGTAGATCTACTCTTGTACTACCCATATCATCAATATCAATCAAGCAGGAGTAGGGTTTTACCTCCATCGAGAGGGCCCGAACCTGGGTAAAAACGTCGTGTCCCTTGTCTCCTGTTACCATCTGCCTAGACGCACAGTTCGGGACCCCCTACCCAAGATCCGCCGGTTTTGACACCGACATTGGTGCTTTCATTGAGAGTTCCTCTGTGTCGTCGCTCATAGGCCCGATGGCTCCTTCGATCATCAAAAACGACGCGGTCCAGGGTGAGACTTTTCTCCCCGGACAGATCTTCGTGTCCGGCGGCTTTGCACTGCGGGCCAATTCGCTTGGCCATCTAGAGAAGATCGAAAGCTACGCCCCTGGCCATCAGGTCAGATTTAGAAGTTTGAACTATATGGCCGACATCCACGGAGACTTGATCTTCGACGGATTCGAGCCACAGCCGAGCGCGCCGCACTGTCACGATGGGCATGATCTAGCTCTGCTGCCGGACAGTGCCCTGGAGGCCGCACAAGAGTCCGCTCCAACCCTTAACTCGGAGCCGACTGTGCCGATCAAGGATGGGTGGCTAGACACCACCTCGGGGGCTGCTACCTCTACGGCGATGGAGCCGAATACCGACCCTGTCCCTTGTGAAGCTCGTGACTCCGAGGTGCCGGACTCCTCGTCAGACTCCGAACCTCCCGCGCCCCTTCCAATCGAATCCGATTGGGCGCCGATCATGGAGTTCACCGCTGCGGACATCTTTTAGCACTCGCCTTTTGGCGACATCCTGAACTCGCTAAAGTGTCTCTCTATATCAGGAGAGCCCTGGCCGGATTATGGCCAGGACGGTTGGGATGCAGACGACGAAGGAATTAAAAACCCACCCACCACCCACTTCGTAGCCACTATCGACGACTTAACCGACATGCTAGACTTCGACTCCGAAGATATCTACGGTATGGACGACGATGCCGGAGACGACCAAGAACCAGCGCCCACATGGCACTGGAAAGCCACCTCAACTCACGATGTATACATGGTGGATACACCAAAAGGAAGCGATAACGAGGAACAACGGGACGCTGCGAAGGATAATTCCCCCGAAAACAGCCAAAACGGCGACACAAGCACCACCCGAAGTCCTGCCTCGATAACAACAACACCCATACAGACCCAGCCATAGAGCAGGGCGAACCAGTGGACGACGAACATGCCACCAAGCAACCGTCCGAACAGGATGAATTGGACAAGCAACCCATCCCCAGCGAAAACAACAGTCCAGATGATCTCACGCCGGACACATCACCGGAGCATAAGAACCTCCACAAAAGGCTCGTCGCCACTTCAAGAAGTTTGAAGAAGCAAAAGCGGAAGCTCAAAACAGCGGAAGACATACTCAGAATGAGATGGAGCAAAGTACTCAAGACCGCAGACAAATACGGCGATAGTCACCAAGCAAAGAGCTACCCGAAGCGCAAGCTGTTGCCCGAATTTGACGAGGAGGCCATAGAGCCCCCACAGTCAAAAAACAAAGAGCCGCCTGGTCGGATAGACGACCACATGACAAGCAAAGAGAGGCAAGCGGCACCGCACACAAGCCAGCACACGATCCACATAAGGATCCTCGCAAAAAGGATGGCCCGGTCAGGTCCATCTATGGGCCAAGAAAGAAGGCTCCAGGGAGCAACACAACACGTCGAGTGTTCGAAAATAACGATACACCTAAATACAGGGGCGCCGCACACCCCCTATGTTTCACCGATGAGGTACTGGATCATGAATTTCCAGCGGGATTCAAGCCCGTAAACATAGAGGCATACGACGGAACAACAGACCCCGGAGTCTGGATGGAGGATTACATCCTACACATACATATGGCTAGAGGAGATGATCTCCATGCCATAAAATACCTACCCCTCAAGCTCAAAGGGCCAGCCCAGCATTGGCTCAAAAGCCTCCCAGAAAATACCATTGGAAGTTGGGAAGAGCTCGAGGATGCGTTTCGGGCAAATTTTCAGGGGACTTATGTCCGCCCTCCGGATGCAGACGATTTAAGTCACATAACTCAACAGCCCGGAGAGTCAGCCCGCAAATTCTGGAACAGGTTCCTCACCAAAAAGAACCAAATAGTCGACTGTCGGGACGCCGAAGCCTTAGCAGCCTTCAAACATAACGTCCGAGACGAATGGCTCGCCAGACACCTCGGCAAGGAAAAGCCAAGGACAATGGCCGCACTAACAAGCCTCATGACCCGCTTTTGCGTGGGAGAAGATAGCTGGCTGGCAAGATGCAGCACCAGCGACCCGAGTACATCCGAGGTCAGGGATGGAAATGGGAAACCACGACGCAGAAAAGACCAGCGCCGGACTAAGGAAAATGGCCCAAAGAGCACGGCAGTCAACGCCGGGTTCAAAAGCTCTCGGCCGAACAACAAAACACTGCCTCTTAAGGACAACAGTGACGAGCTATCCAACCTAAACAAAATCTTGGACAGGATATGTCAAATCCACAGTACCCCCGGGAAGCCTGCAAACCATACCCACAGAGATTGTTGGGTCTTCAAGCAGTCCGGCCGACTTAACGCCGAACAAAAGGGGCTCGACACACCTAGTGAGGACGATGACGAACCCCACAAGCAGAGCGCCGGAAAACAAAAGAATTTCCCACAAGAAGTCAAAATAGTGAATTCACTTCAAGTGATAACAAGGAAAAATAGGGCGGCGCCTACTAAAGTACGCGCCGCATGGTCCACCCCAGCGGAGTCCCGAAACTGGATGTCAAAACCAATTACTTTCGACCATCAGGATTACTCCAGAAGTATTCGAAACGCAGGATGGACTGCTTTGATATTGGATCCTATAATCGATGGACTACAATTTACACAAGTCCTAATGCATGGCGGAAGTGATATAAACCTGTTATACCAGGACACAATCCGCAGAATGGGGATAGACCCTACCAAAATTCGACATAGCAACACTTCCTTTAAAGGAGTGACGCCAGGCCCTTATGCTGTACGGGCTCCTTACTACTAGAAGTTGTGTTCGGTTCATCCGACAACTTCCGTCGCGAAAAGCTAATCTTCCATATCGCCCCATTTAAAAGTAGCCATCAAGCACTATTGGGACGCAAAGCTTTCGCCCGCTTTAACGCAATACCGCATTACGCGTGAGGGAGTCCTGGACTAGGGGGTGTCCGGACAGCCGGACTATCATCGTCCGCCGGACTCCAAGACTACGAAGATACAAGATTGAAGACTCCGTCCCGTGTCCGGATGGGACTTTCCTTGGCGTGGAAGGCAAGCTTGGCAATACGGATATGTAGATCTCCTACCATTGTAACCGTCTCTGTGTAACCCTAGCCTCCTCCGGTGTCTATATAAACCGGAGGGCTTTAGTCCGTAGGACACAACATACATTACAACAATCATACCATAGGCTAGCTTTAGGGTTTAGCCTCCTTGATCTCATGGTAGATCTACTCTTTTACTACCCATATCATCAATATTAATTAAGTAGGACGTAGGGTTTTACCTCCATCAAGAGGGCCCGAACCTGGGTAAAACATCGTGTCCCTTGTCTCCTGTTACCATCCGCCTAGACGCACAGTTCGGGACCCCCTACCCGAGATCCGCCGGTTTTGACACCGACATTGGTGCTTTCATTGAGAGTTCCTCTATGTCGTCACCGATAGGCTCGATGGCATCTTCAATCAACAACGCTGTCCAGGGTGAGACTTTTCTCCCCAGACAGATCTTCGTATTCGGCGGCTTCGCACTGCGGGCTAATTCACTTGGCCATCTGGAGCAGATCAAAAGCTACGCCCCTGGCCATCAGGTTAGATTCGGAAGCCTAAACTTCACGTCCGACATCCGCGGGGACTTGATCTTCGACGGGCTCGAGCCACAGCCAAGCACGCCGCACTGTTACGATGGGCATGATCTAGCTCTGCCGCCGAACAGTGCTTTGGTGGCCGCGTCCGCTCCGGCCCTTAGTCTGGAGCCGATCGCCCAGATCGAGGGTCGGTGGTTGGACACCGCCTCGGGGGCTGCAACTTCTACAGCGATGGAGCCGAACACTAACCTTGTCCCTTGTGAAGCTCGTGACTCCGAGGTGCTGGACTCCTTGCCGGACTCCGGACCTCCCACGCCCCTGCCAATCGAATTTGATTGGGCGCCGATTATGGAATTCACCGCCGCGGAAATCTTCCAACACTCGCCCTTCGGCGACATCCTAAATTCGCTAAAGCATCTCTCGCTATCCGGAGAGTTCTGGCCGGATTATGGGCAGGATGGTTGGGATACGGACGACAAAGAAATTCAGAGCCCACCCACCACCCACTTTGTAGCCACTGTCAACGATCTAACCGACATGCTAGACTACGACTCTGAAGACATCGACGCTATGGACGACGATGCCGGAGACGAACAGGAACCAGCGCCTACAGGGCACTAGAAGACCACCTCGTCATACGACATCTATATGGTGGACACCCCAAAAGATGGGGACGGCGAAGAAGCAGCGGAGGCAGATTCCTTCAAGAAACAGCCCAAGCGCCGGCGTCAGCAGCGCCGCTCTAAATCCCGCCACAGTAAGAATGGAGATTCCGGCATAGGAGATAATAACAGCCCAAGAGTGCCGAAGATAATCCCCTCCAGCAAGACTCAACGCAGGAGGATGCAGAAGCAAGCCCTCATGAGAGGGCAGCAGACGAAGAGGTCGAGGATTATAACTATATACCTCCCTCCGAAGACGAGGCAAGCCTCAACGATGACGAATTCGTCATGCCCAAGGATCCCGTCAAACAAGAGCGTTTTAAACGCAGGCTTATCGCCACGGCAAATAGCCTAAAGAAAAAGCAGCAGCAGCTTCAAGCTGATCAGGACCTACTGGCCGATCGATGGACCGAGGTCCTCGCGGCCGAGGAGTATAAACTCGAACGCCCCTCCAAAAGCTACCCAAGACGCAAGTTGCTCCCCCAATTAGAGGAGGAAGCATACATACCTTCATCACCAGCGCACGATACGGCCGACCGACCACCCCGTGGTCGCGACAGAGAGGCATCCAGGCCCTCCACCAAGACCGTACCCCGGCATCGCTCCAAAAGTACGAAGCTAAGAGGGAATGCGCCGGACTTGCGAGACGTATTGGAGGACAAAGCAAGGTAATCCAGATCCATCTATGGATCACGTGGGCGCCCCACGACCCGTGACGAATACCGTCGCGCCGGATACAATTACCCCGGCCGGGCCGAACACATCAGACAACGCTCTCTCGAGCTACGTCATGATATTGCTCAATATAGAGGCGCCGCACACCCGCTATGCTTCACTGACGAAGTAATGGATCATCAAATCCCTGAAGGGTTTAAACCCGTAAACATCGAATCCTACGATGGAACAACAGACCCCGCGGTTTGGATCGAAGATTAACTCCTTCACATCCATATGGCCCGCGGCGACGATCTCCATGCCATCAAGTATCTCCCACTCAAGCTTAAAGGACCAGCTCGGCATTGGCTTAACAGCTTGCCCGCAGAGTCAATTGGGTGTTGGGAAGACCTGGAAGCCGCATTCCTCGACAATTTCCAGGGCACGTATGTGCGGCCACCAGATGCCGATGACCTAAGCCACATAATTCAGCAGCCAGACGAATCGGCCAGACAATTCTGGACACGGTTCTTGACAAAGAAAAAACAAATCGTCGACTGTCCGGATGCAGAGGCCCTCGCAGCCTTCAAACATAACATCCGCGACGAGTGGCTAGCCCGGCACCTGGGACAGGAAAAGCCGAAATCCATGGCAGCCCTCACATCATTAATGACCCGCTTTTGCGCGGGAGAGAATAGCTGGCTAGCTCGCAGCAACAACCTCAGTAAAAATTCTGGCAGTCCGGATACTAAGGACCACAACGGCAGGTCACGTCGAAGCAAAAATAAACGCCGCATTAACGGCGATGACAAGGAGGATACGGCAGTCAACGCCAGATTCCGAGGCTCTAAACCCGGTCAGTGGAAGAAGCCATTCAGAAGAACCACTCCGGGTCCGTCCAATCTGGACCAAATACTCGACCGCTTATGCCAGATACATGGCACCCCTGAAAAGCCAGCTAATCACACCAACAGAGATTGCTAGGTATTCAAGCAGGCAGGCAAGTTAATTGCCAAAAACAACGACAAGGGGCTAAACAGCGACGACGAGGAAGAGACCCGACCGCCGAACAATAGAGGACAGAAGGGTTTCCCCCCACAAGTGCGGACGGTGAACATGATCTATGCAACCCATATACCCAAGAGGGAGCGGAAGCATGCACTAAGGGACGTATACGCGATGGAGCCAGTCGCCCCGAAGTTCAATCCATGGTCCTCTTGTCCGATCACTTTCGACCGAAGAGACCATCCGACCAACATCCGTCACGGCGGATTCGCCGCATTGGTTTTAGACCCAATCATCGATGGATTTCACCTCACGAGAGTCCTGATGGACGGCGGCAGTAGCCTGAACCTGCTTTATCAGGATACAGTGCGCAAGATGGGCATAGACCCCTCAAGGATTAAACCCACGAAGACAACCTTTAAAGGCGTCATACCAGGTGTGGAGGCCAATTGTACAGGCTCAGTCACACTGGAAGTGGTCTTCGGATCCCCGGAGAATTTCCGGAGCGAGGAGTTAATCTTTGACATAGTCCCATTTCGCAGCGGCTATCACGCTCTGCTCGGGCGAACCGCGTTTGCAAAGTTCAACACGGTGCCGCATTATGCATACCTCAAGCTCAAGATGCCAGGCCCTCGTGGAGTCATCACGGTCAACAGAAATACGGAATGTTCCCTCCTAACGGAGGAACATACAGCGGCTCTCGCGGCAGAAGTACAGAGCAACCTTTTAAGGCAATTTTCGAGCCCGGCCGTTAAACGGCCGGATACAGCCAAACGTGCCCGAAGCAACACCAACCAAGACCACCTGGCACGATCCGAGCACGCGTAGCAATGCGGCCCTAACCCCCGCCCTCGCATGATTGCAAGAACAACCCTCTGCGTACATCATTACGCTTTGGAGATACCATGGGCGTAGGGGAAGGGGCACGACCACAATGGACCCAGAGTGCGGCTCGACCACACCAGGGGCTCGCAAGTGTGCCACTCTTTCTTATTATTATTTTCCTTCTTTATGTACACAGGACTCCGTTAGCCAGAGGCCCTGTCCGGCGGTGAACCTGCCGAACTCATGATGCAACAGCTGGGGAGTAAAGAATGCGGCGACGAACACTCAGGTGGTCTCAATTACGAGCATTAAATTTGATTATATACACCAAGTCCGCAGCCCATCCCTGGAGGGGGACATGTTTAATTAGTCCAAAACTCTTGCTTACCGCACTATTTGTATCAGTCCGCACTCATAGCAGACTTCCCTTAATAAATGATGCAGCACTTTTTTTTGCTGTTATTACATATATATGTTAATTACATGACATCTTGCACCCGTATATTTTGATACGGCCTAATACACCAGGGGCTTATGTTCCCCACATTATGGTGTGATAAGTCCGAACACTTTCACAAGTGCGGCACCCCGAACTTATAGCATTATATGAATCGGCTCCGAATCATGTCTTGGGTCAATAGTTGGGTTTGCCCGGCTCCCACGTTTTGGTGCCTTACGTTCCGTTCCATCGGCTAAGGTGGCACTGCGAGAACCACTGCGATTGCGCCCTGGTTGAGCTGGGCGAGCGCCTCAGTGGAGAAAGCTAAAACTGACCGGCATGATAAGGCGAGAGACTGGTCGCTGTTCGAGAGGTCTTTTCGGGTCCTTAAAGACTCACGCCGCTTCGAGCGAAGTTCCGGACAATGTCCGATGAAAGGCGTGGATAGCGCCCCGAATTCGGTCTTCCGAATACTAGGGGCTTCGCCGAAATTTAAAATTATAGAATTCTATGGCTAAGTGAGAGTGTTCAAGCATTATAAGTCCGGTTGCCTTGTTTGTTGTGTTGAGCGCCTCCCTAGATGGACCCAAAAGTGGGAACAAGAGTGCTCAAGTTATCCCGAACACCCCAGCACTTGCGGCTTGGGGGCTGAAGCCGACGACTTGCCATCTCTCAGATTTTATAAACGGCCGGACAGAAGGTAATATTTTAAATTAAAAAAGAGTTGCTTAAAGCGCACATGAACAAAGTTTTCAGCGCACAGGATAACACATAGTGAGTTTACTCAAAAATTACATCTCTAGGGCACTCATCCGCAATATCGCGGGCTCCCTTCAGGACAGTTTTATAATACATTTCGGGCGTACGATACTCCTTGCCTGGTGGCGGCGGGTCAGTAAGAAGCTTTTCCGCATCGAGCCTGCCCCAGTGCACCTTTGTGCGGGCAAGGGCCCGACGAGCACCTTCAATACAGGCGGAGCGCTTGATGACCTCCACCCAGGAGCACGCATCCACCAGCCGCCGCACGAGGCCAAAGTAGCTCCCAGGCATGGCCTGTCCAGGCCACCACCGGACTACAAGGCCCTTCATGGCCTCCTCAGCTATCTTGTGGAGTTCGACTAGCTGCTTCAGCTGGTCGCTTGGGGGCACCGGATGGCCGGCCTCAGCATACTGAGACCAGAAGACCTTCTCCGTTGAGCTCCCCTCCTCGCCACGATAGAATGCGGCGGCATCGGACACACTACGCGGCAGATCTGCAAACGCCCCTGGAGAGCTCCGAATGCGGGTAAGTGTCAGGTAGTTTACATTAACATGCTCGCTTTGCATGAAAAATGCCTTACCCGCCGCTATCTTATTTACATCTTCAACCTCCTGAAGGGCCTTACGGGCCTCGGCCTTGGCGGACTTGGCACTTTCGAGAGCCGAGGCAAGCTCGGACTTTCGAGTCTTGGAGTCGCGCTCCAAGCTCTCATACTTCTCCATGAGAGCCTGGAGCTCTTGCCGCACCTCCGCCACCTGTGCCTCCTGTTTTTCTCGCTCTGCCCGTTCCGCGGCCGCACTGCGTTCAGCCACGGACACAGCCTCCTTCAGGGCTGCCACCTCGTTTGTGGCCCCTGCAATACCCATATTATCCTTGTTAATTTTATTGTGACCAAAATCCTTTTCTGTAAGGTAACAATTCAAAGTGGTGCTACTCACCTTCTTTGTCCTCGAGCTGCCTCTTGGCATGGCCGAGCTCTCACTCGGACCGCTCGAGATCTTGCTTTAATGTACCAACCTCCGCAGTCAGTGCGGCAGAGGTCAGCAGCACAGCCTGCAAACCCATATTGACATAATTTATTAGCAACCTGCGAATATCTTTTTAGATCCTCAGTCCGGCTTTTCTTTCCGAACACCGAACCGAGCATCAGGGGCTACTGTCTATGCGGTATTACATTACACAATTTTAACTTCTTACCTCAAAGCCTGTTAAAAGGCTACTGCAGGCTTCGGTCAGCCCGCTCTTGGCGAGCTGGACCTTCTGAATCACCGCACTCATAACAGTGCGGTGTTCTTCCTCGATGGAAGTGCCTTTGAGCGCCTCCAGCAAGTTGTCCGGCGCCTCCGGTTGGACGGAGGCCGCCGGCGTCACGGTCTTGCCCTTCTTTCGAAGGGGCCGCCTGCCGGACTCTGGAACCACTACAGGTTCTGACGTAGAGTCCGGCACAAAGTCCGGGAGGCTGCCTTGCGGCGCCTTCGGAGCCTCCTCCTGATGGGTCCCTTTCTGGGATCCCACCTCGGCGTCCTCATCGGCGCGGGGGGTAGAGGCAGTCGGAAGTGAATCCACATCCGACGGGGCCAACGACCCGCTCGAGGAAGCGGGAAGATCATTATCGGCCGGACTGCGGACAGTATGCGGCATTAGTAGGACACTATGTGACACGAAAGAAATTGCATATCAGGGATCCGGATACTTACGATCTCGCTGGAGGCCTGGCCCTTGAAGGCCACTCCTCCTCGCCAACGTCGGTGTTGGCGGAGCTGTCCGGGGGAATAGTTCTCCCCCTCTTGGACCCTTCGGCCTTCCCTGTTGGGGAAGCCTTCCTCTTCCTCTCTCCCTCCTCTGGGAGAGAGTCTTCTTCCTACTCCTCATCTTCGGGGCAGGAGTCTTCCTCGTCATCGGACGCCTAATTACGGGAACTCTTTCGAGTCCCCGTGGCCGCCTTCTTGGCCTTCTTCTCCGGCACCACGTGCGGTGCCGGAACCAGCAGCCCCGCTAGACGGGCATCCACTGGGTCTTCTGGCATGGGAGCCGGGCAGATAAGCTGCTCGGCCTTCTGCATCCATTCCTGTCAAAAGAAAAGGGAGATTGAAACCCTCTTAGAATTAATCTATTTACAACAAGTGTCCCGTAAAGGGGTTGAATCACTTACCTCGTCAGCTGGATGCTGCGAGCGAAATCCGCGATCTTCCGTCGCGGATGCGGGGGCCTCGGCGCCCTTAAACAGCACCCTCTAGGCGCCTTTGTACGTCGTGTCGAAGAGCCCGCTTAGCGCCTGGTGCTGTTCCGGATCGAACTCCCACAGATTGAATATGCCCGTTCTTGGCATGGGAGGATCCGGCGGACGAGCATGACTTGGACCACGTCGACGAGCCTGAGCTTCTTGTTCACCAGCTTCTGGATACAGGCTCGGAGTCCCGTCAGCTCCTTCGGATTACCCCACAGCAAGCCCTTCTCTTTCCAGGAGGTGAGCTGCGTAGGGATGCCAGATCTAAACTCGGGGGCCGCCGCCCACGCAGGGTTGCGCGGCTCGGTGATATAGAACCACCCCGATTGCCACCCCTTGACGGAGTCCACGAAGGCCCCTTCGAACCAGAGGACGTTGGGCATCTTGCCCAACATGGCGCCTCCGCACTCCGCCTGCGTGCCCTTAACTACCTTCGGCTTGATGTTGACGGTCTTGAGCCACAAGCCGAAGTGGGGCTGGATGCAGAGGAGGGCCTCACACACGATGATGAACACCGAGATGTTGAGGATGAAGTTCGGCGCCAGATCGTGGAAATTTAGGCCGTAGTAGAACATGAGCCCCCGGACAAAGGGGTGAAGTGGAAAGCCCAGTCCGCGGAGGAAGTGGGGAAGGAAAACGACCCTCTCATGGGGCCCGGGGGTAGGGATGAGCTGCCCCTCGTCGGGCAGCCGGTGCGCAATATCGCCGGAAAGGTATCCGGCACTGCGCAGCTTGGTGATGTGCTCCTCCTTGATGGTGGAAGCCAACCATTTGCCTCCCCCTCCGGACATGGTCGGGGAAGGTTAAGACGAGATGCGCGATCTTGGGCGTTGGAGCTTGAGTGCGCGGAGGTGGATAAGCAAAGGAGGAAGAAGGCGTGGGTGAAAAGGTGAATCCTTATCCCTTATATAAAGGCAGGCGAAGACTATGCGCCCCCACCAGCCCAGTAAAACTCGCTTATCTCCCAAGCGCCACCATCAATGGCGCGGTTGGGTTACCCACGTCCGTATTGATGAGAATCCCGGAATAAGGGGAACACGATCTCTGCTTCGACAAGACGTGCCAAGGAAACCGCTTCGCTAAACGTGCTGAGGTGGTATAATAAAAAACGATTCAAGTAAAGGCTTGGTAGTGGTGTGACGTCATGCCGCAAAATACGTCAGCAGATTGAACTTGTGTACATTTTATTCTCTCTACGGTGGAATGTGGAATTTATTTTGCAGAGCCGGACACTATCCTGGTGTTCATGATCTTCTCTGGATTATTCAAAGGAAGAACCCGCCTTGCAATGCCGAACATTATGCGCGCCGGACTTATCGTCATTGAAGCCTGGTTCAGGGGCTACTGAGGGAGTCCTGGACTAGGGGGTGTCCGGACAGCCAGACTATCATCGTCCGCCGGACTCCAAGACTACGAAGCTACAAGATTGAAGACTCCGTCTCGTGTCCGGATGGGACTTTCCTTGGCGTGGAAGGCAAGCTTGGCAATACGGATATGTAGATCTCCTACCATTGTAACCGACTCTGTGTAACCCTAGCCTCCTCCAGTGTCTATATAAACCGGAGGGCTTTAGTCCGTAGGACACAACATACATTACAACAATCATACCATAGGCTAGCTTTAGGGTTTAGCCTCCTTGATCTCGTGGTAGATCTACTCTTGTACTACCCATATCATCAATATTAATCAAGCAGGATGTAGGGTTTTACCTCCATCAAGAGGGCCCGAACCTGGGTAAAACATCATGTCCCTTGTCTCCTGTTACCATCCGCCTAGACGCACAGTTCGGGACCCCCTACCCGAGATCCGCCGGTTTTGACACCGACAACGCGTCTCTTACACTTAAAATGCCCGGTCCACGCGGTATCATCTCATTAAAGGGTAACTTCGAGTGTTCCTCGACCGCGGAAGAACGTGTGACTACCTTGACAGCCACACACTAATCCGGCTTTACTGATCAAAGCTCCTAAAACAGGTCATTCAGACCCCGGACACGGTTAGGCGAGTCCGGTATAAATAAACAAGGGGCTTACTAGCCGCGTACCCCTTTACAAGGGGCTGCACGCATGAACAATGAGAGCCAATAAAGCTCAATTTTATTCATTTTTTAAATCATACTATGTTTTAAATACATTTTTCGCACGATCTTTTTTCAAACTAAGTTCTTCTCTTTTACAGATGAACAGCGTGCTACACCCGTCCAGGATACAGCACAACAGAGACACAGGCGCAGACGTGCAGCAGGGACCCGTTGCAAGGATTCTCTTCAAATTAAGACCCTACGTAAACCTTTTTTACTGTCTCTTGTTGATACACATCCCCCGGTTTCTTACCATAACCGAGGAGGAGGCTGGCGTTTTGGCATCGGCCGCGTCAGAAGTTTTCGCGCGTACCTGGACACTAGGGGCTTAGGGCATTGTTCTGCCTGTTTTCATAAAGACCAAATACCTTAGGGAGTGTTCGGCGTCTTGAGTTAGGCCTTATATGCATCAGCTCCGAATCATGTCTTTGGTCAAATGTTGGGTTTGCCCGGCTCCTGTGTTTTGCTACCTTACATTCTGTTCTATCGGTTAATGCGGCACCAGGAGAACTACTGCGATTGTGCCCCGGTTCGGCCGGGTGAGCACCTCAGTAGAGAAAGCCAAAAACTGACAGTCATGATATAGCGAGAGACTGGTCAACCACTCGATCGACTACCAGAATGTTTAGAATTCCTCCGCTTTGACGAAGGATCGTTTCCCGGTCAGGCACACACGCGCCCCGAGTTTGGAGAGCGCGGTGCCCCTAGGGGCTATATAGTAGCCCCACCATCGAACTCCTATGGCTAAGTGAAAGTGATAAAGCATTATAGTCTGGTTGCCTAGTTTGCTACGCTATCACCTCCTTCAGGGACCAAGACGTTGGATTAAGTGTGAAAATGCGCTTTTTTGCAAACACCCCCACACCATGTGCGTGGGGGCTGAGGCCGAAGACTGCCATCTTTCAGGTTATATATACATATACATTAACGGCCGCACAGGAGATATTTCAATACTTGAACGTACAAGTATAAAAAGCCCTTATATTATAAATATGGTTTTACAAATCATACATGTCATTTGAACATAACGTTTTTCGAGCACTGCGACTCTATTAAACGAGCGCCCTGTAGGACTTCCTGAAAATAGTGCTCGACGGGTAATCGACTTCTGTCCGAATCCCGGGATGCAACGTCGGTGGCCTCCATCTCTGCCCAGTATGTTTTGACACGGGCGAGAGCCATCCGTGCACCCTCTATGCATGTCGACCGCTTCATCGCCTTGATATGCGGCACCGCATCAAGGAACTGCTGCACTAAGCCAAAATAACTCTTCGGCTCAGGCCTTTTCGGCCACAGATGAGCCACGACATCCTTCATGGCAAGTCCGGACAACCTGTTCAGCTCAGCCCACTCAGCCAACCGATCGGTGAACGGAAGTGGACGCTCCGGATTATGGAATTGAGACCAAAAAAGCCCTTCCATCCCGTGATCCTTTTGGCTTCGGAAATGCACGACTGCGTCCGCCGCACTCGCTGCTAAATTCAGATAAGCATCCTTCGCACCCCACAACTGGCCCAATTGAGCATACTTCGGGTCCGTGAACTTCCTAAGCAGCAGAAAGGGCTTTCCAGCCGCAATATCCCCAGCCTAACGCAGCTCCTCCTAAATAGCCCTCATCGCGGAGCGGGCATCCTTGGCTTCGGCGGCGGCCTTCTTCAGGTCCTCTTGATCCGCTCGGCGTTCTTTTTCAAGAAACTCATAGCGGTCGGTAGCATCATTCAGCTTCACGGCCATTTCGGCCATTTCCTCCCTGCTTCGGCAGTGAGCAGCCTGTTCGGCTTTTAGCTCTTAGGCCGCCTTCAAGGCAGCCGCATCACTTTTTCTGGCTTGCTCCTTGGCTCGAGCAAGCTCCGCGCGAAGGTCCTCCATAGCAGCGGCGCCATCTGCATCAAGCATACATGTTGTAAGGCGCGGGCATCAGCTCCCTTACCAGGTGACCGCGGAGAAGCCACCTACCTTGTGACTCGGCAAGTCGTTTATTTACCAGCGCGATGTCCGCATCCGCAACGTCAAGTTGCCGCTTCAGTTCGGCAACTACATCAGTCCGGCTGGCCACCGAACACCCCGCCACCTGTATGGGAGGGAGACACCTCATAACTGAGATTATAATCCTCGGCACGCTGTCGTTTTCGACAACATACCGAGTCTCAGGGGCTACTATCTATACAGGACGCATTGTAAGCACAAAACTGTCAAAAAGTATGTCATTTTTATGTACCTCAAACCCCGTCAGTAAACTTCTGATGGCCTCATGCAACCCGCTCTCAGCGGATGAAATCCTTTCAATCACCATACTCATTAATGTATGGTGATCTTCTGAGATAGACGCCCTCTCAAGCAGATCCTTCAGCTCCTCCGGCCGTACACCAGTTGGTGCCGAACTCTCCGGCCCTGCCAGACTCGGGGAGATCCTCCGCAACCACACCTCAGGGTCGTCCGCCCTGCCTGACGGTGCGGCAGATGGAGGCGTCTCGCTCTCCATCATCTCCGGACGAAGATCCCCTGAAGACGAGCTCTGCTGAGAAAGGCTGAGATCCGAACTACAAGGTAAGAACTTCGGTTATCCTCAGAAATAAAAACAGGTATGTCCCTTATCACAAAACTCCCCTTTTCTACTTATGGCTCGCTAGAGGGCTGATTCCCTTGGGCAAATAGTGCGGCCGGGGCTTCTCCTGGTGCAGGACCCTCCGGTGAAGATTTCTTCCCCCGCCTTGAGGCCTTGGCCTCCAGATCTTCGGAAGCGGTCCTCTTCTCCCCCTGGAGGGAGGGATTCTCGATCCCCCCTTTCTTGAGATCCTCTTTAGTGGAGGCGGTAGTTTTCCTGTTTTCCCCTTCACCCTCTTCTGAAGGCGCAACCTCCAGCATCTTGACTAACACGGGATCCGGCGTGGTCTCAGGGAGGGGGGCCGGACACCGTATCAGTTTTGCTTTCGCTATCCAGTCCTGTTCAAGGGATAGCTGGTTAAAGGGCAAATCTATGATAAATGAACGGACGGAATGTCCGGACACAGGACTACTTACTTGAGTATCCGGGTGATTGCAGCTTAGGCCGGCATCCTCGGTCAAGTCCGGACACATCTCTTGTGATCCGAAGAACAGTTTATACATCTCCACGGGTGTCGCACCCATGAAGTGTTGAAGAGCTCGCGGTCCCTCCGGATTGAATTCCCACAAGTGGAGGGGGCAACGTTTACAGGGCAGAAGGTGCCGAATCAGCATGACCTGCGCAACTACGACCAGATTGATCTCCCTTTCTTGGAGGTCTCGAATGCGGCCCTGCAATAGTGGCACGTCCTTGGACGACCCCCCAGTCAAGCCCTTTGTTGACCCATGACACCAGCCATTGTGGAGGGCCTGAGTGAAAGGCAGGCGGCGCCACCCATCTGGTGCCCCTGGGAGCGGTGATGTAGAACCACTCCTGTTTCCACAAACCGAGCTCCTTCTGAAAAAGGCCCTCGGGCCATGGAGCATCAGCTCTCTTGCTTATAACTGCCCCTCCGCACTCTGCATGCCGCTCCTCGATCATCTTTGGCTCCACGTTGAAGGTCTTGAGCCACAATCCGAAGTGAGGAGTGGTGTGGAGGAAGGCTTCGCATACAACAATGAACGATGAGATGTGGAGGATGGACTCCGGATCCAAGCCATGGAATTCCAGCCGATAGTAAAACATGAGCCCTCTCACGAAGGGATCCATCGGGAAGCCTAAACCCCGACGGAAGTGAGACACGAACACCACGCTCTCACCAGGCTCGGGAGTAGGAATGACCTGCCCTTGGGCGGGCAGCCTGTGCGAAATTTCGCCGGTTAGATACTTGGCATCTCTCAGCTTTAGCACATCTTCCTCCGTGACGGAAGAAGGCATCCACCGGCCCTGTAGGTCAGAGCCGGACATTGTCGAAGGTCCAAAGCGCCTGAATCTGGAGCCTTGGGTGTTGGAACTTGAGGTGAGGGGCGGATTCGATTGGATATTGAAGAAAAGGAACATGCCTTGGTCTCATTATAAAGGGGTTGAATACCAAGAGCCGTCCCTGTAACCGTTTGGGACTCACCTTCGATGGAGGGGGCGAGCCAACTGGCGCGTTTGGGTTACCCACGTCCGTATTGATGAGAATCCCGGAATAAGGGGACAAGATCTCTGCTTCGACAAGATGTGCCAAGGAAACCACTTCGCTAAACGCGCTGAGATGGTATGACAAAAACGATTCGAGTAAAGGCTTGGCCGTGGTGTGACGTCACGGCACGAAATACGTCAGCAGATTGAACTTGTCTAAATATTATTCTCTCTACGGTGGTATGTGGAATTTATTTTGCAGAGTCGGACACTATCCTGGTGTCCACGATCTTCTATGAATTATTCGGAGGAGGAACCCACCTTGCAATGCCGAAGACAATATGTGCGCCGGACTCATCGTCATTGAAGCCTGGTTCAGGGGCTACTGAGGGAGTCCTGGACTAGGGGGTGTCCGAATAGCCGAACTATCATCATTGGCCGGACTCCAAGACTATGAAGATACAAGATTGAAGACTTCGTCCCGTGTCCGGATGGGACTTTCCTTGGCGTGGAGGGAAAGCTTGGCAATACAGATATGTAGATCTCCTACCATTGTAACCGACTCTGTGTAACCCTAGCCCTCTCCGGTGACTATATAAACCGGAGGGTTTTAGTCCGTAGGACGAACAACAATCATACCATAGGCTAGCTTCTAGGGTTTAGCCTCCTTGATCTCGTGGTAGATCTACTCTTGTACTACCCATATCATCAATATCAATCAAGCAGGAGTAGGGTTTTACCTCCATCGAGAGGGCCCGAACCTGGGTAAAAACATCGTGTCCCTTGTCTCCTGTTACCATCCGCCTAGACACACAGTTCGGGACCCCCTACCCGAGATCCACTGGTTTTGACACCGACACTCATATCACTCAAGACGCTCCAAGCAAAACTCATAATATGTGACGAATAAAAATATAGCTCAAAGTAAAATACCGATGGTTGTTAGAAGAAAGAGGGGATGCCACTCGGGGGCATCCCCAACCTTAGTTGCTTGTTATTTATTAAATATTATCTTAGGGTGCCTCAGGAATCCCCAATCTTAGCCTTTTGCTAATCCTTATTCCTTCATCCATCGTAGTATCACCCAAAACTTGAAAAGTTCAATCACACAAAACTCAACAAAACCTTCGTGAGATCCGTTAGTATAAGAGAGCAAACCACTACTATAAGTACTGTTGCAAACCCATTCATATTTTATTTTTGCATTATATCTACTATATTCCAACTTTTCTATGGCAAAAACTCTTCAAAGAAAACCATAGAATCATCAAAACAAGCATACAACACAAAGAAAACAGAATCTGTCACAAACAGAATAGTCTATAGCAATCTGACTATTTTGAATACTTCTGTACCTCCAACAATTCTGGAAAATTAGGACAACGTGAATAATTTGTTTATTAATCTTCTACAAAAATAATTAACTCAAAATAACTCTTGTTATAAAAATGAAAAATAATTTCGTGAGCGCAAAAGTTTCTGTTTTTCAGCAAGATCAAATCAACTCTCACCCAAATCATCCCAAAGGCCTTGCTTGGCACAAAACACTAATTTAAACCACAAAAACACATCTAATCAGAGGCATAATTGTGTATTTTATTTAAAACAGAAGAAAACCAAAAAGCAAAAAGATACAAGTTGGGTTGCCTCCCAACAAGCGCTATCGTTTTACGCCCCTAGCTAGGCATAACGCATAGGATCTAAGTTTTGTCATGTTTAGTTCTAGATCCATATTATGCCCTCATGATTGATTCATATGGTGGCCTAATTATTTTTCTAGGGAAGTGTCCCGTACCCTTCCTTAGTGGAAATTGAAATTTAATATTGCCTTCTTTCATATCAATAACGGCAACAATAGTACGTAAAAACGGTCTACCAAGTGTAATTGGACAAGACGGATTGCAATCAATATCAAGAACAATAAAATCTATGGGTACATAATTCCTATTTGCAAGAATAAGAACATCATTAATTCTTCCCATAGGCTTTTTAATAGTAGAATCCGCCAAGTGCAAATTTAAAGAACATTCTTCAATATCGGTAGGACCAAGCACATGACATAAACATTTCAGAATTGTAGAAACACTAGCACCCAAGTCACATAAAGCAAAACACTCATGATTTTTAATCTTGACTTTGATAGTAGGTTCCCAATCATCATGTAATTTTCTAGGAATTTAAACTTATAATTCCAACTTTTCTTCAAAAGCTTTCATCATAGCATCAACAATATGTTTAGTGAAAGCTTTATTTTGTTCATAAGCATGGGGTGAATTTATCATGGATTGCAACAAATAAATACAATCATCCAAAGAGCAACTATCATAATTAAAGTCTTTATAATCCAAAATAGTGGGCACATCACTAGTTAAAGTCTTGACCTCTTCAAATCCACTTTTATCAATTAGTTCTCAACAAGATTTTCACCCTCCGAATCATAGGGACGCCTTCTAACTAAAGTTGACTCTTCTCCACTCCCTTTTTCATAAATCTTAATTTTACTAAACAAAGAATCAATAGAAGAAACACCAATCATTTTAAGATCTTCATCATTTTTATGAATGTAATCATTAGAAAACACCCTTTTTAAAAATTCTCTTTTAGCTCTAAGCATAGCGGTTCTTTTCTTACTTTCATCCATAGAAACATAAAGAGCTTTAATTGATTCTTCAACTATAGGCACAAAAAATTTCATCTTGAGAGTTTGTACATCATGAGAAATTCTATCAATACTTCTAGACATATCGTCAACTTTGTTCAACCTTTCTTCTATCGAAGCATTGAAAACTTTTTGAGTATTGATAAATTATTTAATATTATTCTCAAGATCAGAGGTGTGTCTATTATTATTATAAGTAGGATTACCATAGGAATTACCATAATTATTAGAGTAATTACTAGCAAAAGGACTAGGATTAAAATTACCTCTATAAGCATTGTTATTGAAATTGTTCCGCGAGATAAAATTCACATCTATGGTATCACTATTTTGCTCAATCAAAGTAGACAAAGGCACATCTTTAAAATTGATAGGAGCACTTTTATTAGCAACCAACTTCATAAGATCATCAACTTTTTCACTCAAAGAATTTATTTCTTCTACCTAATTGACTTTTTTACTAGTAGGAGCTCTTTCGGTATGCTATTGTGAGTAATTGGCCATAACATTGTCTAGCAATTTAGTAGATTCACCCAAAATAATTTCCATAAAAGTACCCCCCCGCGGCGGAATCTAGAAGATTACAAGAAACAAAATTCAACCCGCATAAAAATTTGTATGATCATCCAAAGATTTAACCCATGAGTTGGGCAATTCCTTAGCATCAATTTCATGCTTTCCCAAGATTGTGCAACATGCTCATGTTCAAGTTGCTTGAAATTCATGTTCTGGGTTCTAAGGGAAATGATTTTTGCGGGCAGAAAATACTTAGTAATAAAAGCATTCTTGCACATGTTCCAAGAATCAATTCTATTGTGAGGAAAAGAAGAAAACCAAATTTTTGCGATCTCGCAAAGAAAACAGAATAATTTCAACTTCACAACATCATTGTCCACATCTTTTTTCTTTTGCATATCGCATAATTCCACGAATGTGTTAAGATGGGACGCGACATCCTCATTAGGAGTACCGGCAAATTGATCTTTCATAACAAGATTCAGCATAGTAGTATTAATATCACAAGACTCCGCACTAGTGGCGGGAGGAGCAATCGGAGTGCTAATAAAATCATTGTCGTTGGTATTTGAGAAATCACACAACTTGTTGTTCTCTTGAGTCATGGTGACTACTCAACAAGATTGCACTCAAAAACAGATCTGACGAGAAAATGGCAAACGAAAAGAGGGCGAATAAAATGGCAAATTTTGTGAAGTGGGGGAGAGGAAAACGAGAGGCAAATGGAAACTAATGTAAATTGTGAGGAGATGAGATTTCTAATTAGGAACCTGGTTGATGTTGAAGATCCTCCCCGGCAACGGCGCCAGAAATTCCTTTTGATTCCCTGCGATGTAAAAAACATGCAGAAAATAGCAACTGGCACTAGGCACTATGTCAATACGTTAGTACCAAACAATGATATAAAATCTATAAAATTATTGTAAAACATCCAAGGATGATAATATAACAGGATGGAACAATCAAAAATTATAGATACGTTGGAGACGTATCAGCATCCCCAAGCTTTATTCCTGCTTGTCCTCGAGTAGGTAAATGATAAAAACAGAACTTTTGATGTGGAATACTGTCTAACATGTTCATCACATTTCTTTTCTTTATAGCATGGACATTTGGACTTTTATATGATTCAAAGCAATAGTCTAGTTTTGACATGAAGACTTTAATACTCAAGCATACCAACAAGCAACCATGTCTTTCAAAATATAAACACTAAAGCAAGTTATCCCTAGCCCATTATGCTCAATCATTGATCCATTCATGAAACACACTCGAATATTAGCTACACCCAATGCTCAAATACGATCATAGTGCCCCTTAGTTGGTGATTTATAAGAGAAGATGGAGACTCAAATTCAAAATAAAAAATGCATAAGTAAAAGAAAGGCCCTTCGTGGAGGTAAGTAGGGACTTGTAGAGGTGCCAGAGCTCAAAGATTAAATTGAGAGATAAAAATATTTTTGAGAGGCATACTTTTCCCACCAATGAAAACGACTTAGAGCTCCCAACACTTTCCATGCTAGATACATCATAGGCGGTTCCCAAACAGAAAATAAAGTTTATTCCTTTTTCCACCATTACTTTCACTTTCCATGTCTAGCCGAATCCACGGGTGCCCTCCATACCAGAACTTTCCAAGGAATTTATTATTTGACAACATAAAGTAAATTCATTTTTCATTTCGGTACTGGGCATCCCTAATACCTTTGTCGTACTCTCATGCAATGACAAGTGAATAAACACTGATCGTGAGAATAACACATCTAGCATGGAAAATATTGGCCACCCCTCACCGCCTCGCGAGCGGTAGAGCACACAAAAGAGAAATTTATTTTGAAAATTAGAGATGGCACATGCAAATTTGCTTAGAACGGCATGGAAATACCATATATAGGTAGGTATAGTGGACTCATATGGAAAAACTAGTTTAAAGGGTTTGGGATGCATAAGTAGTTATCATACTTAGTGCAAAATGAAGGCTAGCAAAAAGATTGAGAAGCGACCAACCAAATAGCGAAAAATCTCGTACCCAAGTATTAAGCATAAGTAACACCGAATAATGCACCATAAGTAGGATATAAATTTCATTGCATCACTATTGACTTTCGTGCTTGCATAGGGAATCACAAACCTTAACATCAATATTCTTACTAAAGCACAATTACTCATGAACATGACTCACATATCATATCATCATATCTCAAAACCATTACTAAGAATCAAGTTTATTTTGTCCAATGATCTTCATGAAAGTTTTTATTATATTCTCCTTGGATATCTATCACTTTGGGACTATTTTCATATGTTGCTTTTAATAAGCTCAAACAAATATAAGTGAAGAACATGAGCAATTTTTTTTCTTTTCTCTCAAAATAATCTAAGTGAAGCAAGAGAGAATTTCTTAAAAAAATTACTAACTTCGAAATAAATCCAAGTGAAGATTGAGAGCATTTCTTCAAGAATAACAGAGCACACCATGGTCAAAAAGATATAAGTGAAGCACTAGAGCAAATCCATGGCTCTAATAATTTAAGTGAAGCATATGAGCAAGCATAGCATAATTTTTGGCTCTCTCAACAGGGTGGGTTCAGCAAGGATTCAACACTTAAAGTATAAAGCAAAACAAGCAAAGACTCATATCATACAAGACGCTCCAAGCAAAATTCATAATATGTGACGAATAAAAATATAGTTTCAAGTAAAATATCGATGGTCGTTAGAACAAAGCAGGGATGCCACTCGGGGGCATCCCCAAGCTTAGTTGCTTGCTACTTCTTTGAATATTATCTTGGGGTGCCTCCGGCATCCCCAAGCTAAGCCTTTTGCTAATCCTTATTCCTTCATCCATCGTGAGATCACCCAAAACTTGAAAACTTCAATCACACAAAACACAACAAAACCTACGTGAGATCCGTTAGTATAAGAAAGCAAACCACTACTATAAGTACTGTTGCAAACCTATTCTTATTTTATTTTTTCATTACATCTACTGTATTCCAACTTTTCTATGGAAAAAACTCATCAAATAAACCATAGAATCATCAAAACAAGCACACAACAGAAAGAAAACAGAATCTGTCAAAAACAGAACAGTCTGGAGAAATTTGAATATTTCGAGTACTTCTGTAACTCCAAAAATTCTGAAAAACTTTGATTGACGTGTGCAATTTTTCTATTAATCTTCTTCAAAAATAATCAACTCAAAATCACTCTTCTCTTAAAAATCACAAATAATCTCGTGAGCGCAAAGTTTCTGTTTTTCAGCAAGATCAAATCAACTTTTACCCAAATCATCCCAAAGGCCTTGCTTGGCACAAATAATAATTAAAACACAAGAAACACAATCATAACAGTAGAATAATTTATTAACACACAAGAAGAGAAAGCAAAAAGCAAAAAAAAAATTATTCATTGGGTTGCCTCCCAACAAGCGCTATCATTTTATGCCCCTAGCTAGGCATAACGTGTAGGATCTAAGTTTTGTCACCCTTATCCTTGTTCTCTTGGGGGTATTTGTGTTGGGAGGTTTTGTAGACATTAAACACATTATACATGGAAACCTTAGCACGATCAAGTTGCTTTTGATCATAACCCCTTTGATCACATCTAAAACGGGGACTTGCTTTTTAAGATTCTCATCAAATATTTGGTTATCTCCAAGCAAATGTCTTAAAGCATAATCACTATTATAAAGAATTTCATCAATCATGGGTTTTATCATGATTCATGCCATATAAATCAAAGATTACCCTAGCTTCCTGTATTATGTAGTCAAATTCATTCATCAAAACAAGATTGGCTAACTTTTTAGCTTTAGGATCCTTTATAACGGGCAACGCATAGAACAATCTTTGCAAGGTAGGATGAGTACGAATAAATCTAGTTTCAAGTTTCACAACAAGTGCCGAAATAGCTTCTGCATAAGATTTAGTCCTTTTAAGTATAGGAATATCATCGAGACTTAATTTTCTGACACAATTAAAAAAAATCTTGGATATGTTCTTTTCCCATAAAATTCCCTTGCCCAAGACAAAAGTTTTGGCATCCAGATTACCCGTACACTCCATTTTAGGAGTTAGGCCATCATCTGTTTCTACCATACCAAAGTCACTCATGGTGACAAGTTCAAGCAAATAAAAGATCTGACGAGAAAACGGCGAACGAAAAAGAGGGCGAATAATAAGGAAAATATTGTAAATTGCGAGGAGATGAGATTTGTGAATAGGAACCTGGTTGATGTTGAAGATCCTCCCCGCCAACAACACCAGAAATACCTTTGATGTCTGCTAGAACTACGTCGGTATTTCCCCAAAGAGGAAGGGATGATGCAGTATAGCGACGTTAGGTATTTCCCTCAGTGATGAGACCAAGGTTATCGAACCAGTAGGGGAACCTCCTCACACCACGTAAACAACATATGCACATAAATAACAAATACTCACAACCCGACGTGTTAAAGGGGTTGTCAATAGCTTGCGGGTACGGCGCCTCTAGATAGGCAAATAATGTGAGGTAAAAGTGGTAGATAGGATAAATAGATCGCGGAACAAATAAATTGCAACAAGGTATTTTTGTATTTTTGGTTTAATAGATCTGAAAATAAATGCAAAGGAAAATAGATCGCAAAGGCAAATATGATGAAAAGAGACCCAGGGGCCGTAGGTTCCACTAGAGGCTTCTCTCGAGAAAAATAGCAAACGGTGGGAAAACAATTACTGTTGGGCAATTGATAGAACTTCAAATAATCATGATGATATCCCGGCAATGATCATTATATAGGCATCACGTCCAAGATTAGTAGACCGACTCCTACCTGCATCTACTACTATTGCTCCACACATCGACCGCTATCCAGCATGCATCTAGTGTATTAAGTTCATGGAAAAACGGAGCAGTGCAATAAGAACGATGACATGATGTAGACAAGATCTATTTATGTAGAAATCGACTAGTCCTTAATAGCAATGATACATACATGTCGTTTCCCTTTCTATCACAGGGATCAAGCACCGTAAGATCGAACCCATCACAAAGCACCTCTTCCCATTGCAAGGTAAATAGATCAAGTTGGCCAAACAAAACCCAAATATCAGAGAAGAAATACGAGGCTATAAGCAATCATGCATATAAGGGATCAAAAAAGACTCAAATAACTTTCATGGATAAAAATATAGATCTGATCATAAACTCAAAGTTCATCGAATCCCAACAAAACACACCGCAAAAGGCTTACATCATATGGATCCCCAAGAGACCACTGTATTGATAATCAAGAGAGAGAGAGAGAGGAAGCCATCTAGGTACTAACTACGGACCCATAGGTCAACAAAGAACTACTCACGCATCATTGGAGAGGCACCAATGGAAGTGGTGAACCCCTCTGTGATGGTGTCTAGATTGGATCTGGTGGTTTTGGACTCTGCGGCGGCTGGAATTGATTTTCTTCTACTCCCCTAGGGTTCTAGAATATTGGGGTATTATAGAGCAAAGAGGCGGTTCAGGGGACACCCGAGGTGGGCACAACCCAACTCGGCACGCCTGGGCCCCCAGGTGCGCCCTGGTGGGTGCTGCCCTCCTCAGAGCTCCCTCTAGGTGCTTTCCTGGCCCACTGGATGTCTTCTAGCCCAAAAAAAATCCTCAAGAAGTTTTGCTATGTTTGGACTCCGTTTGATATTGATTTCCTGCGATGTAAAAAACATGCAGAAAACAACAACTGGCACTTAGCACTATGTCAATAGGTTAGTACCAAAAATGATATAAAATGATTGTAAAACATCCAATAATGATAATACAACAGCATGGAACAATCAAAAATTATAGAAATGTTGGAGACGTATCAGCCACCACCGTCTACGCGCTCTCCGCCGTCCCCTTCTCCTACGACTGTGTCAGGGGGTCCGCCATCGACCTCTCCTTCACCCACAACCAGCCCCTCGATCTTAGTGCCCCTACATCGACGCCAACACCAGCTTCTTCTTCCTCGTCAACCAGCGGCGTTCCTCTGCGATTCCGGCGCCCTGCTGCTCCTAACCTTCCAACGAGCCACGGTGCGTTCCTACATAATCTCCCCAACCTTTCCCCTATGCTAGCACCATCGATCTCACCCTCTAGTTGCCATCGCCATTGGTGCTGCCCCGCCACCGTGGTGAAGCTCGTCGCAGTGGCCATCGTTGCCGCAGCTCATGTCCGAGCTCGTAGTAGAGCTCATGAGGTTCCTAGGAGCCCAACGTGCACGTGCACGCATTTCCCCGAGCCCGCTAGCACCGTTTACGTCCATGCCCGAACACCGCCGCCGCCACGTCTCGTCGCCAACGCCCCTCTAGCCGTCCCCAGCACCGCGACTACCACCCCTAGATGCGAGCGAGCGCCAGCATCCCGGAGACCTCTTCCGCTCGCCGATCTGTGGCCCATAGCCATTTTCCGGCGAACGTCTGAGCCGCGCCGCCGCTTGAGAGGTTGCCGGAGCCAACTCCGCCGATGCCTCTGACGTGGCTGGCCCTAGGGCCCACCTGGGTCGCTGCAGGTGGGTCCCGTGGGCCCTGTTGACCATGTTGACTTAGTCAACATGCTAACTAGGCTGCCCAGTGCCACAGACAGATGGGTCCCCCGTTAACTAACCAAACCATGTTTTAAAATAATTAGTTTAATCTATTTAACCTAACTACACTATGACACGTGGGCCTAGTAGGTTAGTTGGCTAATTTAGATTAGTTCTTAACACTGTTAACCCCCACTGTCATTGAAAGGTGGGTCTCAGACGTCAGCTTGACCAGTCAACTGGCAGGTTGACTGCTGACGTCAGGGTGACATCATGCTGGTGCATTAAGTTCTTTTGAATTAAAAATAATTCCAAAAATGTTTAAAACTTAGAGAATTAATATAAAATAATCTATAACTCGGATGAAAATAATTTATATTAGAAAGTTGCTCAAAAAAACCAACGAATCCGAATATGCGGCCCGTTCATCTTTCACAAGCCCCTAGCATGCTGAACTTGGAACTGTCCCCTCTCTTTTGTTTGTCCGGAAAAAACCTAACGCCGGGAAAACCCCTCCGGACATTTTCCCTCTCTGTCCGCAATGTGTAGTACCGTGTTAGGTCACCCCTAGCGCAGCCTATTGTCATGTTATGCTTTGTGATGCTCGTTTGCTTTATATTTATTTTTTCTTCCGCCTCTTCTCTCCAGTAGACCCCGAGACTGCTGTCGATGCCACTGTGATCATCTACGTCGACGACCACACTTCTTCCTTTGTAGCAGAGCTTCCAGGAAAGCAAACCCCCATTGATCATTCTGATATTGCCCATTCCCTTCTCTCTTATGCTTGCATTAGAACTGCTACTACTTTTTGTATGATCCTACTCTGATGCATAGCCTGTTTTTGTAACCTGCTTTCATACCTTACCTGCTTATTCTAAACTTCTTAGTGTAGGTTGGTTGGAGATCCATCAGTGACCCCACACCTTGTCCCAGTTGCCCCGCTTTTCGTTCGATGACTCGATCAACATGATCAATGTCTAGGCCCCGACACCGCACATCACACCCCCCGCCCCTTAGTTGTACGACTCTGTAGAGTTATTATCGAGTGCCGAGGGTGATACCTCGTCAGCACTTCTGATGTTAACCATGTAGTGTAGCTATTTAGTCATGGTCATCGAGGGTGATTCCTCCTTCACCACTCCTGATAATAACTCTGTCGTGCAACCCCTGAAGTGTGGACCAACGAGGGTGATTCCTCTAAGTCCACCTTGACGGTTACATCGAGTGGGAATCCATTGAGGGTGATTCCTCGGGTTTCCCCATTGCTGTTTTAGACACACGGTTACTTTGACTTACCACAGAACCATGATGACATCGGGTCAGCCTTGAGGTGTACCCGCGAGTGATGTGAAGCCGAGTTGACCTGGAGTGTACCCGAGAGATAATTACGTGGCACAACCGGGCATTCTTAGCCCTTGCAGTAAGTCCATGAGATGGGGCGATGGGGTCACCTGATCGTGAGTCTCTACTTGTTACCGCGCACTACCAAGACACTAACGGTTTAGATATTTGATCCGAGTAGGCCTCTGGCCTTTTTGCACTGACCACCATGCAGGAATAAGTATGGGCACCCTGTGTCTTGTGTATCAGCCAAAAGCTCAATGGAGGTCAGCAATGGAGCGGCACGCACCTAGGTGGCCTACGTAAGCACCTGCCTTATATAAGGAGGTAGTCAGGACTGATCCCGACCGTCCATGCAACGTGTAGGAGTGGGAAGGACGATGGGCCCAAGACTCCTGAGTGCTTAGGATGTAGACTGGCATGTTGGCCACTCTGTTGAGCCTAGGTAGGACTGTGGTGTGTTGATCAGCCGAGGACGGTCATGACCTAATGGTGTGTCTGACCGGAGTTGATTGAGCGTGTTGGGTAAGTTTGTGTACCCCTGTAGGGAAGTACTCTATCTATTCGAATAGTCGTGTCCACGGTAATGGACGCTCGGAGTTGTATCCCGATCGACACAACTAGAACTGGATGTTGTGGCATGAGAAATGGATATGATGGTCCGGGATTGCTTTCTCGCAGGCAGTTGAGGAAGTGATCTCTAGGTGATGCTACAACATACTTACTAATAATATAATATGCTACTCTTATCTCTTCTGATGCTACAAGATGCTTGAAGATGCTAGTCTTTGATAGGCACGAGAAATGGATATGATGTTTGTCTTATCTTTTGGCTATGTATCAGAACTAGCTATTATTTTGTGAATTAATATGACTATTAACCTTTTGCTTGATACCGCATCGCTTCCGAAGGCTTCGCCCCTCGGGCCCCATGCATTAGTAGCTCTCCTTCTGAATGTCCCATGAGAGGGGGCTACCGGCATGGCGCTTGTCCTCGAGTCTGTCCCTGCAGCATTGATAAATCTAGGTGACGGAGCTCTAGCTCGCGGGCTGGCCCCGTGCACGTCACCTCATCAGGTCCTTAGTGCCTTGTCTTCTCACGGAATAGTCATGGGCAAATCGGCAAGCGCATGTTGCCTATCTACCCTGTAATCTATCAGCATGCAGAAGTTCCAGGAGCCGGGCATTCAGCAGCGCTCAAACAGTGCTCCATCGCCTCAGCAGGACCGGCCTTGGTTGAGCGACAACATGACTCGCGATACGTGTCCAATGTATCTATAGTTTTTGATTGTTCCATGCTATTATATTATCTGTTTTTGGATGTTTTATAGGCATTAATATGCTATTTTATATTATTTTGGGAACTAACTTATTAACCCAGAGCCCAGTGCCAGTTTCTATTTTTTCCTTGTTTTTGAGTTCTATAGAAAAGAAAAATCAAACGGAGGCCAAACGGGACAAAACTTTACGATGATTTTTCTTGGACCAGAAGACACCTACATGACTTGGAGAGAGGGCCAGAAGAGTCTCGACGAGGACAAAAGCCTCCAGGGCGCACCCCAAGGGGGCACCATGAGGGCTTGTGGGCCCCTCGGGAGTCCTCCAACCCTAATTCCACCTCTATATATTCTCAAATATTCCCGAAACATTAGAAGCGTTACCAAAATACTTTTTCGCTACCACAAGCCTTTGTTCCCATGAGATCCCATCTTGGGGCCTTTTCCGAAGACCTGTCGGAGGGGGATTTGATCACGGAGGGCCTCTACATCAACCTTGTCGCCCTTCCGATGAAGCATGAGTAGTTTACCACAGACCTACGGGTCCATAGCTAGTAGCTAGATGGCTTCTTCTCTCTCTTTGATCTTCAATACAATGTTCTCCTTGATGTTCTTGGAGATCTATTCGATGTAATACTCTTTTGCGGTGCATTTGTTGACACTGATGAATTGTGGATTTAAGATAAAATTATCTATGAATATTATTTGAGTCTTCTCTAAACTCTTTTATGCATGATTAAAATATCTTTGTATTTCTCTTCGAACTATCGGTTTGGTTTGGCAACCTAGATTGGTTTTTCTTGCAATGGGAGAGGTGCTTAGTTTTGTGTTCAATCTTGCGGTGTCCTCACCCAGTGACAGAAGGGGTAGTGAGGCACGTATTGTATTGATGCCATCAATGATAAAAAGATGGGGTTTATATCATATTGCTTGAGTTTATCCCTCTACATCATGCCATCTTACTTAAGGTGTTACTCTGTTCTTATGAACTTAATACTCTTGATGCATGCTGGATAGTGGTCGATGTGTGGATTAATAATAGTAGATGCAGAATCTTTTGGTCTACTTGTCACGGACGTGATGCCTATATTCATGATCATTGCCTTAGATATCGTCATAACTTTGTGCTTTTCTATCAATTGCTCAATAGTAATTTGTTTACCCACCGTGGCCCCCGGGTCTATTTTCCATCATATATTTTCAGATCTATAAAATCAAAAACCTAAAAATACCTTGCTGAAATTTATTTATATTTACTTTATTTTGCCTTTTACTTACTTTTATATCTATCTCTATTAGATCTCACTCTTGCAGGTGACCGTGAAGGGATTGACAACCCCTTTTTCGCGTTGAGTGCAAGTGTTTGTTAGTTTGTGCAGGTGCATATATTGGGGACTTTCTTGTGCCTCCTACTAGATTGATACCTTGGTTCTTAACTAAGGGAAATACTTATCTCAACTTTGCTGCATCACCCTTTCCTCTTCAAGGGAAAATCAACGCAGCCTCAAGAAGTAGCAAGAAGAATTTCTGGCGCCGTTGCCGGGGAGGTTCTACATAAAGCCTACCAAGTACCTATCATAAACTCTCATCTCTTGCAATTACATTATTTGCCATTTGCCTCTCATTTTCCTCTCCCCCACTTCTAAAACGTTTTCAGAAAAATACAAAAATATTTTCCTTTTTATTCGCTTTCCTTCTGTTCCTCTTTTCGTTTGCTTTTTGTTTGCTTGTGTGCTAGATTGCTTGCTTTGTCATGATGTCTCAACAAAATACCAAGTTGTGTGATTTTTCCAACACTCATAATAATGATTTTATTAGTACTCCGATTGCTCCTGCCACTAGTGCAAAATCTTATGAAATTAATGCCGCTTTGTTGAATCTTGTTATGAAAGAACAATTATCTATTAGTCCTAAAGAGGATGCTGCATCCCATCTAATACTTTCATTGAGTTGTGTGATATGCAAAAGAAAAAAGCTGTGGATAATGATATTGTTAACTTGAAGCTATTTTCGTTCTCACTACGAGATCGTGCTAAAACTTGGTTTTCAAGTTTGCCTAAAAATAGTATTGATTCATGGAATAAGTGTAAATATGCTTTTATTTCCAAGTACTTTTCTCATGCTAAGATCATCTCCCTTAGGAACGATATAATGAATTTTAAGCAACTTGATCATGAACATGTTGCACAATCTTGGGAGAGGATGAAATTGATGATAAAAAATTTCCCTACTCATGGTTTAAGTTTAAGGATGCTCGTACAAAAATTTATGCCGGATTGAATTTTGCATCTAGAAATATTTTAGATTCTGCCGCAGGAGGTACTTTTACAAAAATCACATTAGGAGAAGCTACTAAACTCCTAGATAATATTATGGCAAATTACTCTCAATGGCATACTGAAAGATCTACTAGTAAAAAAGGTGCATGCGATTGAAGAAATTAATACTTTGAGTGGAAAGATGGATGAACTTATGAAATTGATTGCTAGAAAGAGTGCTCCTATTGATCCTAATGATATGCCTTTGTCCACCTTGATTGAGAATAATAATGAATCTATGGATGTGAATTTTGTTGGTAGGAACAATTTTGGTAATAACGCATATAGAGGAAACTTCAACCCTAGGCCGTTTCCTAGTAATTCCTCTAATAATTATGATAATTCCTACAAAAACTCTTATGGAAATTATAATAAAATACCCTCTGATCTTGAGAACAATATTAAATATTTCATTAATTGTCAAAAGATTTTCAATGCTATGGTTGAAGAAAAATTTCTTAGGATTGATGATTTGGCAAGAAACATTGATAGAATTTCTCATGAGATTGATTCTTTTAAGATTAGATCTATGCCACCGAAGATCGATATTAATGAATCTCTGAAAGCTATTCAAATTTCTATTAATGAAAGTAGAGAGAGAACCGCGATGAACCCACTCTTTTGGATTTCAAGGACTTTAATTACGATGATTGTTCTTTAATAGATTGCATTTCCTTGTTGCAATCCATGCTAATCAGCTCATGCTTATAATCAAAATAAGGCTGTTATTAAACATATCGTGGATGCTATGATGAAATTGTTTGAAGAAAAACTTGAGTTGGAAGTTTCAACCCCTAGAAAGCTTTATGATAAATGGGAACCTATTATTAAGATTAAAATTAAAGATTATGAGTGTAATATGTTGTGTGATTTGGGTGCTAGCATTTCCACTATTCCCAAAACTTTATGTGATGTGCTAGGTTTCCAAAAAATTGATGATTGTTCTTTGAATTTGCATCTAGCGGATTCCACTATTAAGAAACCTATGGGAAGGATTAATGATGTTCCTATTGTTGTAAATAGGAATTATGTGCCCGTAGATTTTATTATGCTTGATATAGATTGCAATCCTACATGCCCTATTATACTTGGTAGAACTTTCCTAAGAACGATTGGTGCAATTATTGATATGAAAGAAGAAGAAAAAAAGATTTCAATTTCCAATAAGGAAGGGCATGGAACACTTTCGAAGAAATAAAATTAGGTTACCATATGAATCTACTATAGGGGTACTTATGGATTTAATACCAAAGATGACAATATTTAGATCTATGCATTATACCTAGCTAGGGGCGTCAAACAATGCACTTGTTGGGAGGCAACCCAATTTCATTTTTGTGTTTTTGGTTTTGGTTCTGTTTTTCAATAAATACACATTATTAGCTTTGTAGTAATTGTGTTTTGGTGTTTTAATTAGTGTTTGAGCCAAGCAAGAACTTTGGGATACTTTGGTCTATCGCTGATTTGGTTTTGCTGAAAAACAAAAACTTTTGTGCCCATTAACAGAATTGATTTGGCTTGCTGGAGCGTGGAAATTTCTGAATTTTTTACATAAAATTGATATACGAATTGCCTCTGTTTTCCAAAAAAATTAGAACTTGTGGAGGTACAAAAGTATGACTAATATTCGGATTACTACAAATTGTTCTGTTTTTGACAGATTTTGTTTTCATTGTCTTGTTTGCTTATTTTGATGACT
>NC_041381.1:312752593-312804335 GCF_002162155.2 Triticum dicoccoides | reverse complement strand
CAATTTGTACTGTCTAGTATATATATTGTATTCCACTTTAGGTACTATCTTTAGTATATAACAGAATACAATATATATACTAAAGTGGTTCAGAACATTGGTGATTTATTTTGATGACTCTATGGGTAGTGTCGGGGGGTATGAACCATGGAGAAGTTGGAATACAATATATATATATACTAAAGACAGTACCTAAAGTGGTGATTCCACTATATATTGTATGAACCATATATAACACCAATATAAATTAAGAATGAGTTCAGAACAGTACCTAAAGTGGTGATTCATTTTATTATACTAACGAATCTTAGCTTTGTGTTGCGAAGTTTTCAAGTTTTGGGTAAGGATTGGATGGACAATGGAATAAGGAGTGGCAAGAGCATAAGCTTGGGATTGCCCAAGGCACCCCAAGTTAATATTCAAGGATAACCAATCATCTAAGCATGGGGACGCCCCGGATGGCATCCCCTCTTTCGTCTTCAACCCATCGATAAACTTACTTGAGGCTATATTTTTATTCACCACATGATGTGTGTTTTGCTTGGAACGTCTTGTATGATATGAGTATTTTCTTTTTATCTTGCCACAATCATCCTTGATGTACACACCTTTTTATAGGGATACACATTAATCCTGAATTTATTAGAATACTCTATGTGCTTCACTTATATCTTTTGAGCTAGTCGGTTTTCTCTAGTCCTTCACTTATATCTTTTTAGAGCGCGGCGGTGGCTTTATTTTATAGAAATTGATGAACTCTCATGCTTAACTTATATTATTTTGATAGTCTTAAACAACATGGTAATTTGCTTAGGTTATGTATTTAGTCCTAATATGATGGGCATCCAAGAGGGATATAATAAAAAATTTCAAATAAAGAGCATTGAATATATGAGAATTTTGATTCCTTGCATTTGTTTTGAGATATAAAGATGGTGATATTTGAGTCATGCTAGTGAGTATTTGTGGATTGGTATAAACACTTGTGTTAATGTTTGTGATTCCCGTAGCATGCACATATGGTCAACCGTTATGTGATGCGGTCGGAGCATGATTTATTTTGTGATTGTCTTCCTTATGAGTGGGGGTCGGGGACGAGCGATGGTCTTTTCCTACCAATCTATCCCCCTAGGAGCACACATGTAGTACTTTGTTTCGACGGCTAATAAATTTTTGCAATAAGTATGTGAGTTCTTTATGACTAATGTTGAGTCCATGGATTATACACACTCTCACCCTTCCACCATTGCTAGCCTCTTTAGTACCGCGCAACTTTCGTCGGTGCATTAAACCCGCCATATACCCTTCCTCAAAACAGCGACCATACCTACCTATTTTGGAATTTCTATAGCCATTCTGAGATATATTGTCATGCAACTTCCACCATTCTGTTTTATTCTGACATATACCATCATTGTCATATTGTTTTGCATGATCATGTAGTTGGCATAGTATTTGTGGCAAGGCCACCATTTATATTTTTTTATGCATGTCAATCTTGATCATTGCACATCCCGGTACACCGCCGGAGGCATTGATATAGAGTCATATCTTGTTCTAGTATCGAGTTGTAATTCTTGAGTTGTAAGTAAATAAAAGTGTGATGATCATCATTATTAGAGCATTGTCTCATGTGAGGAAAGGATGATGGAAGCTATGATTCCCTCACAAGTTGCGATGAGTCTCCGGAATTTATAAAAAATAAAAGAGGCCAAAGAAGCCCAAATAAAAAAAGAGGACAAAGAAGCCCAACAAAAAAAGGGAGAAAAAAGAGAGAAATGAGAGATGGTACAATGTCACTATCCTTTTTCCACACTTGTGCTTCAAAGTAGCACCATGATCTTCATGATAGAGAGTCTCCTATTTTGTCACTTTCATATACTAGTGGGAATTTTTCATTATAGAACTTGGCTTGTATATTTCAATGATGGGCTTCCTCAAATTTTCCTAGGTCTTCATGAGCAAGCAAGTTGGATGCATACCCACTTAGTTTCTTTTTTTAGCTTTCATACACTTATAGCTCTAGTGCATCCGTTACATGGCAATCCCTACTCACTTGTATAGATGTCAATTGATGGGCATCTCCATAGCCCATTAATTTTCCTAGTTGATGTGAGACTTTCTCCTTCTTTTTGTCTTCTCCACAACCACCATATTATATTCCACCTATAGTGATATATCCATGGCTCACGCTCACGTATTGGGTGAAAGTTGAAAAATTTGAGAACACCGAAAGTATGAAACAATTGCTTGGCTTGTCATCGGGGTTGTGCATGATGAAATACTTTGTGTGATGAAGATGGAGCATAGCCAGAGTATATGATTTTGTAGGGATAACTTTCTTTTACCATGTTATTTTGAGAAGACATGATTGCTTTATTAGTATGCTTGAAGTATTATTATTTTTATGTCAATATTAAACTTTTGTTTTGAATCTTATGGATCTGAATGTTCTTGCCACAATAAATAAAATTGCATTGATAAATATGTTAGGTAGCATTCCACATCAAAAAAAAATCTGTTTTTATCATTTACCTACTCGAGGCTGAGCAAGAATTAAGGTTGGAGATGCTTGATACTTCTCCAATATATCAATAATTTTTTATTGTTCCATGCTATTATATTATCTGTTTTGGATGTTTTATATGCATTAATATGCTATTTTATATTATTTTTGGGACTAACTTATTAACCTAGAGCCCAGTGCCAGTTTCTGCTTTTTTCCTTATTTTTGAGTTTTAATGAAAATAAATATCAAACGGAGTCCAAACGGAATAAAACTTTATGTTGATTTTCTTGGACCAAGAGACAACTACGTGACTTGGAGATAGGGCCAGAAGCATCCCGAGGAGGCTACAAGCCTCTAGGGCGTGCCGGCTTGTGGGCCCCTCAAGAGTCCTCCAACCCTAATTCCACCTCTATATATTCTCAAATATTCCCCAAACATCAAAAGGGTCCCCCAAAATACTTTTCCGCCGGCGCAAGCTTCTATTCCCATGAGATCCCATCTTGAGGCCTTTTCCCGCGATCTGCCGGAGGGGGATTCGATCATGGAGGGCCTCTATATCAACCTTGTGCCCTTCCGATGAAGCATGAGTAGTTTACCACAGACCTAAGGGTCCATATCTAGTAGCTAGATGGCTTCTTCTCTCTCTTTGATATTCAATACAATGTTCTCCTCGATGTTCTTGGAGATCTATTCGATGTAATACTCTTTTGCAGTGCGTTCGTTGGGATCCGATGAATTGTGGATTTATGATCAAATTATCTATGACTATTGTTTGAGTCTTCTATGAACTCTTTTATGCATGATTAAGATATCTATGTATTTCTCTTTGAACAGTTTGGTTTGGCCAACTAGATTGGTTTTTCTTGCAATGTCCTCACCAAGTGACAGAAAGGGGTAGCGAGGCACGTATTGTATTGTTGCCATGAAGGATAAAAAGATGGTGTTTGTATCATATTGGTTGAGTTTATCCCTCTACATCATGCCATCTTACTAAAGGTGTTACTCCGTTCTTATGAACTTAATACTCTAGATGCATTCTGGATAGCGGTCGATGTGTGGAGTAATAGTAGTAGATGCAGTATCATTTTGGTCTATTTTTCATGGACATGATGCCTATATTCATGATCATTGCCTTAGATATCATCATAACTTTGCACTTTTCTACCAATTGCTCAACAGTAGTTTGTTTACCCACCGTATGCTTTCTTCAAGAGAGAAGCCTCTATTGAAACCTATGGCCCTCGGGTCTATTTTCCATCATATATTTCAGATCTATAAACCAAAAAACCCCAAAATACATTGCTGCAATTTAATTATATTTACTTTAGTTTGGTCTTTTATTAATCTTTTATATCTATCTCTACTATATCTCACTCTTGTTCGTGACCGTGAAGGGATTTACAACCCCTTTTTTGCGTTGTGTGCAAGTGTTTGTTAGTTTGTGCAGGTGCATAAATTGGAGACTTGGTTGTGCCTTCTACTGGATTGATACCTTGGTTCTTAGCTAAGGGAAATACTTATCTCTACTTTGCTGCATCACCCTTTTCCTCTTCAAGGGAAAGAATCAACGGAAGCCCAAGAAGTAGCAACCCGCATCACCTGCTGCAAAAAGCTAAGTATAGCCATCTCATACGTCGCGTCGATGCTGGACGAGATCCCTTCCCCTATGACCTCGTGGAGCATGTCGCCTCTTTTCCGTGCGAGTCGCTTGCTTGTTAAAAGGGGAGCTCTTGAGCATCGCGTCTCAAGAGCTTTTACTGGCTCTTGAGCACTCACCCCTAGCCTTTTTACAAGCATCGCGACCTGACATACCAGGGGCAGCTGAGCTTCGCTCAAAGGCCGGGTCCTGAGGACGTAGAGCACCTTGACGAGCAAAGAAAAGATAGGCGGGCCTCGCGAGGAGGTTTGGGACAGTGGGTTGCATCTTAGCTGTGTTTATATTGATTAAGACGTAAAGGACATCGATTTTTTCATGCCCCCTCGCGGCACTTGTGTTAACTTGCCACAGAATGGAAGGTGGACAGGAAGCCAAGCTCTAAGGAAGTGCGCCCGCATGTTGCAAGGATTCCCAATGGGCCCGAATTCCCCCACGATGCACCCTTAGCTAAGTCGTCCTCTTCATGCCATGCACGAGTTTTACCAATAATGCTTTGCCTTTACATTCGCAATCTCGTTGGGGCGAAAACCCTTTCTCTCTCATGAGCTGCTTGCGTGTCAAGGGGGACCTCTTGATCAATGCGCCTCAGGAGCTCTTACCGGACCTCAAGCCCCTCACCTTCTGGCCTTGCCCAAGGCATCGCGACCTGGCATACCAGCAACGGCTAAGGCTTGTTGCTTGGGGACTCGGTCTCGGCGATGCAGAGCACTAAGTGATCATGAAGAAAGGGTTAAACCCAAACGAGAAATGCCACGATAACTTGAACAATATCTCAAAGCATTTAAAATAAAGGCGAGAGCACCAGAGTTCTTACATGCCCCGTGGGCCCACGACATTTTTGGTGTAGGAAATGAAAGAAAACAAAAGAAATTCCCTCAGGCGGCCGCCACTCCCGTGGCCTGGGCTCCAGCATCGCCAGCGCCTAGTCGGAGTCCTCCTCCGTCTTGACGTGGTGGCGTGGGGGCTCGTCAAAGTCGTCATCGCTCCAGCTTCCCCCAAGGGAGGCGCCACAGCTGTCGTCGCTAGAGGAGTGGCCACTGCTACTGGTGTCGCTCCCCATGCAGCACTCTAGGAGGCCGCCGGCCACCCCGAAGATCTTCATGAAGAGCGTCACGGCCCATCAAACTTGAAGTGAAGGGTGTGCCCCTCCTTCAGGCCGCGGGCACAGGCAAACGACTTCCAGCATCGCGCCAAGTACATGTAGCCAGATGGAGTGAACTTCGCCGCCACACTAGAGGACTTGTTGCAGCAGCCGTCTGGATGCAGCCACAGTCCTAAGGGTGCCTCAGCCACCAGCTCCTCCACGAAGGAGTCCGGGAGCTGGAGCCAGGTGCGGGGCGGGTTTTCCATCCACACGACAAACTTGCGGGCTGAGTCGGTGGAGTGGGCCCCTGCCCCAGTCTGCTGAGCGGCTGCGCCACTCCTCGCTCCTCAGTTGTGGCTGACTCGACCTGTCATGGCCGTGCTCGCGGATGTCTTGCAGCGTCTTCTCAAGCCGGTGAGGACTGCTAATGGAGGACTCCCACATCCCCGGGGAGGTGCCCCGGGCGTCGTGGCGGAGTTGCAAGGACGGCCCCGCCCTCTTCTAGGCTGCGGCGGCTCTGATTCCTCCTGCTTCGCCTTGCCCTTCTCGGTGGCAGAAATCCTTCTCACAGGCGCCATGGCTGCGGCAGCGGTGTTCAAAGACGGAGAGGCAACAAGATGGAGATGGGCCGAGGAGTCCGACCCCTCGCCCCTTTGTATAGCAATCGAAAGAGGCTGGTTCACGCCCCTTCACCTTCGAAGCAATGATGGCCTCGCGGCATTGATACCTCTTGAGCTTGCGTTGGTTTTTCCCTTGAAGAGGAAAGGGTGATGCAACAAGGTAGAGTAACTATTTCCCTCAGTTTGAGAACCAAGGTATCAATCCAGTAGGAGACAACGCACAAGTCATCGAATACCTGCACAAACAATCAAACAAACTTGCACCCAACACGATAAAGGGGTTGTCAATCCCTTCACAGTTACTAGCAAAAGTGAGATCTGGTAGAGATAGATAAATGGTAAAGTAAATATTTTTGGTATTTTTGGTTTATAGATCGGAAAGTAAAAGATGGAAAAATAGTAGATCGGAAACTTATATGATGGAAAATAGAACTTATATGATGGAAAAGAGAACATATATGATGGAAAAGAGACCCGGGGCATAGATTTCACTAGTGGCTTCTCTCAAGATAGCAAATAATACGGTGGGTGAACAAATTACTGTCGGGCAATTCATAGAAGAGCGCATAATTATGACGATATCTAAGGCAATGATCAAGAACATAGGCATCATGTCTGTGTCAAGTAGACCGAAACGATTCTGCATCTACTACTATTACTCCACACATCGACCGCTATCCAGCATACATCTAGAGTATTAAGTTCATAAAGAACGGAGTAACGCATTAAGTAAGATGACATGATGTAGAGGAATTAACTCAAGCAATATGATGAAATCCCCATCTTTTTATCCTCGATTGCAACAATACAATATGTGCATTGCTGCCCCTACTATCACTGGGAAAGGACACCGCGAGATTGGACCCAAAGCTAAGCACTTCTCCCATTGCAAGAAAAACCAATCTAGAAGGCTAAACTAAACAGATAATTCAAAGAGACTTGCAAAGATATCAAACCATGCATATAAGAATTCAGAGAAGATTCAAATAATATTCATAGATAATCTGATCATAAATCTACAATTCATCGGATCTCGGCAAGCACACCACAAAAGAGTATTACATCAAATAGATCTCCAAGAACATCGAGGAGAACACGGTATTCAGAATCAAAGAGAGAGAATAAGCCATCTTGCTACTAGCTATGGACCCGTAGGTCTGTGGTAAACTACTCACGCTTCACCGGAAGGGCAATGGTGTTGATGTAGAAGCCCTCCGTGATCGTATCCCCCTCCGGCAGGACGCCGCAAAAGGTCCCTAGATGGGATCTCATGGGTATAGAAGGTTGCGGTGGTGGAAAAGTGTTTTAGTGGCTCCGCCTGATGGTTTTGGGGTATAAGAGTATATATGGGCGAAAGAATTAGGTCAGGAGACCCATGAGGGGCCCACAAGACAGGAAGGCACGCCCTACCCCCCTGGGCGCGCCCTCCACCCTTGTGGCCGCCTCGTGGCTCCTCCGACTTCATCTCCAAGTCTCCTGGTTTGCTTCTCGTCCAAGAAAGATCATCGCGAAAGTTTTATTCCGTTTGGACTCCGTTTGGTATTCCTTTTCTGCGAAACTCAAAAAACAGGCAAAAAACAGAAACTGACACTGGGATCTGGTTAATAGGTTAGTCCCAAAATAATATAAAATAGCATATTAATGCATATAAAACATACAAAATAGATAATATAATAGCATGGAACAATAAAAAATTATAGATACATTGGAGACATATCAAGCATCCCCAAGCTTAATTCCTGCTCTTCCTCGAGTAGGTAAATGATAAAAAACAACATTTTTGATGTGGAATGCTACCTAACATATTTATCCATGTAATTCTCTTTATTGTGGTATGAATGTTCAGATCCGAAAGATTCAAAACAAAAGTTTAATATTGACAAATAATACTTCAAGCATACTAACAAGGTAATTATGTCTTCTCAAAATAACATGGCCAAAGAAAGCTTATCCCTAGAAAATCATATAGTCTGGCTATGCTCCATCTTCATCACACAAAACATTCAAATCATGCACAACCACGATTTCAGCCAAGCCATTGTTTCATACTTTAGTATTCTCAAACCTTTTCAACTTTCACGCAATACATGAGCATGAGCCATGGACATAGCACTATAGGTGGAATAGAATGGTGGTTGTGGAGAAGACAAAAAGAGGGAAATAGTCTCACATCAACACATTGCTATCGAGCAATTGATAGAGAAGCGCAAAGTTATGATGATATCTAAGGTAATGATCATGAATATAGGCATCACGTCCGTGTCAAGTAGATCGAAACGATTTTGCATCTACTACTATTACTCCACACATTGACCGATGTCCAGCATGCATCTAGAGTATTAAGTTCATAAAGAATGGAGTAACGCATTAAGTAAGATGACATGATGTAGAGGAATTAACTCAAGAAATATGATGAAAACCCCATCTTTTTTATCCTCGATGGCAACAATACAATACGTGCCTTGCTGCCCCTACTGCCACTAGGAAAGGACATCACAAGATCGAACCCAAAGCTAAGCACTTCTCCCATTACAATAAAAACCAATCTAGTTGGTCAAACCAAACCGATAATTCTAAGAGACTTGCAAAGATATCAAATCATGCATATCAGAATTCAAAGAAGATTCAAATAATATTCATAAATAAGCTAATTATAAAACCACATTTCATCGGCTCTCGACAAACACACCGCAAAAGAAGATTACATCGAATAGATCTCCAAGAACACTCCGTGTTCGAATCCCCCTCCGGCAGGGTGCTAGAAAAGGTCCCTAGATGGGATCTCACGGGTATAGAAGGTTGTGGTGGCGGAAAAGTGTTTTCGTGGATACCTCTGGTGGTTTGGCGATATATGGGAATATATAGGTGAAAGAATTAGGTCAGGAGGGTCACAGGGGGCCCACAAGGGTGGGGGCACGCCCTACCCCCCCCCCCTAGGCGCACCCTCCATCCTTGTGGCCGCCTCATGGCTCCTTCGACTTCATCTCCAAATCTCCTGCTTGTCTTCTGGTCCAAGAAAAATCATCGCGAAGTTTTCATTCCGTTTGGTATTCCTTTTCTGCGAAGCTCAAAAACAAGGAAAAAGATAGAAACTAGCACTGGGCTCTAGGTAAATAGGTTAGTCCCAAACATAGTATAAAATAGCATATTAATGCATATAAAACATCCAAAACAGATAATATAATATCATGGAACAATAAAAAATCATAGATACCTTGGAGACGTATCAAGCATCCCCAAGCTTAATTCCTGCTCGTCCTCGAGTAGGTAAATGATAAAAACAAAAAAAATGATGTGGAATGCTACCTAACATATTTTTCCATATAATTTTTCTTTATTGTGGCATGAATGTTCAGATCCATAAGATTCAAAAAAAGTTTAATATTGACATAAAAACAATAATACTTCAAGCATACGAACAAGGCAATTATGTCTTCTCAAAATAACATGGCCAAAGAAAGCTATCCCTACAAAATCATATAGTCTGGCTATGCTCCATGTTCATCACATAAAATATTCAAATCATGCACAACTTCGGTTTCAGCCAAGCAATTGTTTCATACTTTAGTGTTCTTAAACTTTTTCAACTCTCATGCAATACATGAGCGTGAGGCATGGACATAGCACTATAGGTGGAATAGAATATGGTGGTTGTGGAGAAGACAAAAAGAGGGAGATAGTCCCACCTCAACTAGGCGTATCAACGGGCTATGGAGATGCCCATTGTCGGTGTCAAAACCGGCGGATCTCGAGTAGGGGGTCCCGAACTGTGTGTCTAAGGCTAATGGTAACAGGAGGCGGGGGACACGATGTTTACCCAGGTTCGGGACCTCCCGATGGAGGTAATACCCTACTTCCTGCTTGATTGATCTTAATGATATGACTATTACAAGAGTTGATCTACCACGAGATTGTAGAGGCTAAACCCTAGAAGCTAGCCTATGATTATGATTGTTCTTTTCCTACGGACTAAACCCTCCAGTTTATATAGACACCGGAGGGGGCTTGGGTTACGCAGAGTCGGTTACAGAGAAGGAGATCTACATATCTGAATTGCCAAGCTTGCCTTCCGCGCAAAGGAGAGTCCCACCCAGACACGGGACGAAGTCTTCAATCTTGTATCTTCATAGTCCAACAGTCCGGCTGTCCGAGGACCCCCCTAATCCAGGACTCCCTCAGTAGCCCCTGAACCAGGCTTCAATGACGATGAGTCCGGCGCGCAAATTGTCTTCGGCATTGCAAGGCGGGTTCCTTCTCCGCATACTCCATAGAAGATCTTGAATATGAGGATCGTGTCCGTCTCTGCAAAATAAATTCCACATACCACCGTAGAGAGCACAATATTCCACAAATCTAATCTGCTGACAACTTTTCATAGGGTGACATCACGCCGCGGCCCGGTCATTACGAACCGTTTTTCCTAGCCTGCCACTACACGTGTTGCGAGGCGGTTTTATTAGCACGTCTTGTCGAAGCAGAGATCATGTTCCCCTTATCATGAGATTCTCAGCAATACGGGTGTGGGTAACCCAACCGTGCTTGTTAGTATGACTCCTCAATCTTAGGCAAGTTCCAAACGGTCACGCGGAGGACGCTTGATATTCACCCCCCTTTATAAGGGGGCAAAGGCCTGTCCTTTTCTTCCCACGTTCGATCCTTCCCTTCCCCCACCTTGAGTTCCAACACCCAAGGCTCAGGCTAACCGCCTCGGACCTTCAACCATGTCCGGATCCAACCTTCAAGGCCGGTGGATGGCCTCCTCTGTCATAGAGGAGGACATCAAGAAGCTTACGGAGGCTAGGTATTTGACCGCCGAAATCCCACACAGGCTGCCTGCTCAAGGGCAGGTCATCCCCACTCCCGAACCCAACGAGAGTGTCGTATTTGTTTCCCATTTCCTCCGAGGGCTAGGCTTTAGTCTTGATCCCTTTGTTAGAGGGATCATGTTCTATTACGGGCCAGATTTCCATGATCTAGCTCCAGATTCCATCCTTCACATCTCGTCGTTTATCGTCGTGTGTGAAGCCTTCCTCCGCATCACCCCACACTTCGGCCTATGGCTCAAGACTTTCAATGTGAAGCCGAAGATGATCGACGGGCGACACGCGGAGTGCGGAGGCGCTATAATAAGCAAAGGCGCCGACGCCCTATGGCCAAAGGGTTCCTTCCCGGAGGTTTCTGACTTATGGCAACGGGAGTGGTTTTACATCACAGCTCCCCGAGGTACAAAGCGGGCGGCCGCTCCTGCGTTCCGCTCGGGCCCTCTGCCTCAACTAGTGTCATGGGTCAACAAGGGGTTGGACTGGGGGCCAGTTAACGACGTGCTGACACTGCAAAGCCGCATCCGAGACCTCCTTAAGAGGGAAGTCAGTCTTGTCAAGGTAATGCAAGTAATGCTAGTTCGTCGGGTCCTGCCATGCCAACGTTGATCTCTCTGTATGTGGGAGTTAAACCCGGAAGGACCGCGAACTATTCAGCAATTCTTTGGTGTGACGCTCGAAGGGATGTATGGATTGTTCTTCCGATCACGAATAAAGTGTCCAGACACCACCGAGGATGCGGGTCTCAACTGCAACCGTCCATATACCCAAGTAAGTATTTCCGTGACCGAACATGCCGTCTTTATATTTGTCACAACATCATTTCCGAAAAATTGCTCTCAGCCAGGACTGGATAAGAAAGGCGGAGAGGATCAGGTGTCCAGCCCCCCTTCCCCAAGGCTCGCCGGATCCTACATTAACCAGGATGCTTGAACGCGCACCATATCAAGTGCCATCTGGAGAAGATGAGGGGAGCAATAGAGAAGCCAAAAGCGGGCTTCATATCTTACACATCCAAACCGGGGGAGTAAGTGCCTCCACGAAGGAGGATAATCGGGGAGGTAAATCTAGAATCCCATCTCCTCACGGGAAGAAAAGGGCCGCCTCGGAACACATGGAAACGGAGGTTTCCAAACAAGGGAAGAAACCTTCGCCAGGGGGCCCTGCCTAGAGGTCGTCTTCACCGCACAACACCTACAAGGGGGCCATCCCTCAACCGAGCTGTAAGCGAACAAAAGTACTTTGGTAAATATATCCTGCTTTATCTTTGAAAATAATAACCGAGACATATATCTTGCAGTCCAGCTCGTAGCCCTTCTCCACAGAGTTTGTCTTCGGGGAATCTTCTTCCGGAGATGATGGAGAGCGAAACGCCTCCTCCTGCCTCCCCGCCACATGGGGCGGACAACCCCGAGGTGTCTTCACAGAGGATTTCTCCTGATCCGCCGAGGCCAGAAGTTAATACCTCAGCTGCCTGAAATTCGGAGTATTCGGCTCCCAACCGGACACACTGATGGGTCTTCTGGAGCAAGCGGCTATCTCGGAGGCGCATCGTACCTTAATGGATACGGTAGTTGAGAGGATTTCATCCACCAAAAGCAGGTTGAATGAAGCTTTTATGAGCCTGCTAAGAGGCTTTGAGGTACGCAAAGTAATATATATGTATATTTGATGGTACCACACACGCTAGGTGTGCTCTGTATAGGTAGTATCCCCTGAGACTCTGGTTGCTGTCCTGAGGCGGCAAACAGAGGATCATAGTCCCAGGAAATGATCCCATTGCGTTATGTGCAGGCGACTGAGGGTCCGGCGGCTGACCAGACTGCTGATTTTGCCGAACTGAGGCGGCAGCTTGACGTGGCGGATGCCGACATCACGCTTGTGAACAAGCGGCTTGACGATGCACAGGGTATGTATTTTTGGATTGTCAGCAAATATTAAGAGGAGCATGATGCTAGTGTCTATAATATGTTGTGACTGCAGATGGAGTTGCCGCCGTGGAGACCCTTTGGGCGGAACTTGCCCAAGCCAAGGATCAAGCCAGGATAAGTAATGCGGCCGCCCTAAAGGCGGCCGAAGAGTTGAACATCGAGCGGGCTGCTCATCGCCAGAGCAAAGATAAAATAGCCAAGATGGCTGTTGAGCTGAAAGATGCCACCGGCCGATATGAGTTCCTTGAAAAGGAAAGCCAAGCGAAAGAGGCTGACCTGAAGAAGGCCTTGGAAGCAGCCAAGGAAACTCGCTATGAAATTAGAGGGGTGGGGGAGGAGCTTCGTGAAGCCGGAGATATGACGGCTGGGAGGCCCTTTTTGTTGCGGATGAAATTCGGAGATCTGAAGTATGCCCCTCTGGATCAAATATGGAGTGATGCAGACACGTATTCGGACTTGGCAAAGAGTGCTGCTGATGCGACTGAGTTTTTCAAAGATCATAAAGATCATGAGGTGGAAAAGTTGTTCTGGTCGCATTTCAGTGCTCCGACGCATCCACTGCCGTTGAATGAACGAATGGCCGAGTGGGTCGAGCTCCATAGGTTGTCCGGGCTTGCTATGAGGTCTGTCGTGGATCATCTTTGGCCGAAGGGACCAAGGCCGGACAGTTATTTTGGTTTAGTGCAACAATTCCTTGGTGTTGTGTCGCATATCGACGCTGTGAAGAGGTCGACGTGCATAGAGGGTGCGCGGATGGCTCTTGCCCATGTTAAAACATATTGGGCAAGGATGGAGGCCACCACTATTGCAACCCTGGGTCCGGCGGGAGGCCACGACCCGGCCGAGCACTATTTTAAATAAGTCCTAGAAGGTGCCCTCTTAATAGAGGCTCAGTGCTTGAAGAGCACCATGTTCGAGTGACATGTATCTGAATTGTTAAAACAATGCTATTTTGATTATAAAGGATGTGTTTATACTTTTGCCCGAAAGTATTATAGTGCCCCCTGTGCGGCCGTTTATGTATGTATATAACCTGAAAGTTTGCAGTCGTCGTCTTAAGCCCCCACGCATATAATGCGGGGGTGTTCGAAAAAGCGTGTAGTCACACTTGATCCAACGTCTTGGTCCATTAAGGAGGTGATAGCACGGCGAACCAGGCAATCAGACTATATAGCTTTAACACTTTCACTTAGCCACATGAGTTTGACGGTGGGGCTACTATATAGCCCCTGGTACTTCCGCGTTCATCCAAATACGATGCACGTACGTACATGACCGGGAAACCGGTCCCTCGATAATGCGGAGGAATCGCGAAGATTCCGCTGAGTCATCGAGTGGTTGACCAGTCTCGCGCTATATCATGACAGTCAGTTTTCGGCTTTCTCTACTGAGGTGCTCATCCAGATGAACCAGGGCACAATCGCAGTAGTTCTCCCAGTGCCACCTTAGCCGATAGAGCGGAACATAAGGTATCAAAACACGGGAGCCAGGCAAACCCAAGTATTGACCAAAGACATGATTCGGAGCTGATGCATATAAGGCCAAACTCGCGACGCTGAACACTCCCTAAGGTATTCGGACTTTACAACATATACTGGGCTGAGTAACGTCCTCGATAATGAGCCCTGAGTTTCCAGGTACATGCATTAGTCTGGCGTGACGAAATGCCAATGATGCCAGTATCCCTCCCGGTTGTGTTAAGTGTCCCGAGGGTATGAAGCAACAAGAGATATTAAAAAAAGGTTTACGCAGGGTCTTAATCTAAAAAGAAACCTTTGAGCGGGGCCCTGCTGCACATCTGCGCCTTTATCTCTGTTGTGCCGTATCCTCAAAGGGTGTAGCACGATGATCATCTGTAAAAAGGAAAAACCCAGGTGAAGGACTTCGTGCGAAAAGTTGGTTATTCTGAACGAACCATCAAAATGCAATCTGTTATTGTATTAATAGGGTCAAGCCGAACTATGGGCTTTTTTACATGCGGGCAGCCCCTAGCACCAACTATGGGGTTATATCCGTTGACCCAAGCTCAGGTTTATCTGGGTTGTTACAACTGGTGGTGCGCCGGACTCGTCTAGCCGTGTCCGTGGTCTTGACGACCGATCATTTATTCTAGTTGGAGAGGTCGTTCAGTGTTCGGCTGCTAGAGCCGCCACATATTCTTCCGCACGTAAGGAACACTCTGTATTTCCGCTATCTGTGATGACGCCACGTGGAGCAATGTCGAAGATTAATTCTTCGCTTCTGAAGTTGTCGGGAGAACTGAATACAACCTCTAGTACTAGAGAGCCCGTGCAGCGGGCCTCGACGCCTGGTATTACTCCTTTAAAGGTAGTATTGCTTTGGCCGATTCTTGACGGGTCTATCCCCATTTTGCGGACGGTGTCCTGATATATCAGATTAAGACTACTGCCGCCGTCCATAAGGACTCGGGTGAGATGGTATCCGTCAATTATTGGGTCGAGCACCAAGGTAGCCGATCCTCCGTGCCGGATACTAGTTGGATGATCCCTGCGATCAAAAGTGATCGGGCAGGCCGACCAAGGATTGAACTTGGGGGTGACGGGCTCTACAACGTATACGTCTCGGAGTGCGTGTTTGCACCATCTCTTTGGTATGTGAGTTGCGTAAATCATATTCACTGTTTTGACTTCTGGTGGGAATTTTTTCTGTCCCCCAGTGTTCGGTTGGCGAGGCTCATCCTCATCTTCACTTGGCGTCTCCCTCCCTTTGTGTTCGGCGTTTAGCTTGCCGGCCTGCTTGAAAACCCAGCATTCTCTGTGGGTGTGATTTGAATGTTTTTCGGGGGTGCCATGAATCTGACATAATCTGTCTAGAATCTTATTTAGGCTGGACAGTCCATCTCCGATGCCTTTAAATGGCTTTTTCCGTTGACCAGGTCGAGAGCCCCTGAATCCGGCGTTGACCGTCGTGTTATCTAGGTTGTCTTCATTGTTTCGACGCTTGTTTTTATTGCATCGTGGCTTCCCGTTGCCATCCCTGACTTCAGATGAGCCTGGGTTGCTGGTGCTGCTACAGGCCAACCAGCTGTCCTCGCCCGTGCAGAAGCGGGTCATAAGGCTTGTTAGGGCTGCCATTGTCCTCGGCTTTTCTTGGCCGAGGTGTCTGGTGAGCCATTCGTCTCGGATATTGTGCTTGAAAGCCGCTAAGGCTTCGGCATCCGGGCAGTCGACGATTTGATTCTTCTTAGTGAGAAATCTGTTCCAAAGCTTATGGGCTAACTCTCTGGGTTGTTGGATTATGTGACTTAAATCGTCTACATTGGGAGGTCGGACATAGGTCCCTTGAAAATTGGCCCTGAAAGCATCCTCAAGTTCCTCCCAACTTCCAATTGAGTTTTCGGGGAGGCTTTTCAACCAATGCCGAGCTAGTCCTTTCAACTTGAGGGGCAGGTATTTAATGGCGTGGAGATCATCTCCGTGAGCCATGTGTATGTGAAGGATAAAGTCCTCAATCCAGACCCCAGGGCCTGTCGTTCCGTCGTATGGCTCTATATTCATGGGTTTAAATCCCTCTGGAAATTCATGATCCAGCACCTCCTCGGTGAAGCACAGGGGGTGCGCGGCACCCCTGTATTTGGATGTGTCATGGCATGCTGTAGATGGTTGTTGTATTCGGTGTTGATTCCGAGCTGGTATTCGATCAATATGGTCGTTTTTGGTGGCTGTGATCCTGCGCCGGAGCACACTTCCTAGATCCATAGATGGACCTGGCCATACCGGCTTTTCTGTCCAGGAGCTCACGTAAATTGTGTGCTAACTTGTGTGCGGCATCATTAGCCGCCCTGCCGTGGCCACGGGGTGGTCGGTCTGGCTGATCGGCCATTTTATTTTTTGGCTGAATGGGCTCTATAGCCTCGTCGTCGAATTCGGGCAGCAGCTTGTGCTTTGGGTAGCTCTTTGTGTGGCGATCGCCACCGTATTTTTCTTCAGTGTCGAGCACTTTGTTCCATCTGCGGTTGAGTGTATCCTGCGCGCCCTGAAGCCTTTGCTTCTGCTTCTTCAAGCTCCTCGCTGTGGCAATAAGCCTTCTATGGAGGTTCTCTTGTTCCAAGTGTTTTTCCGGGATGATGAGTGCATCGTCGTTCGGACTGTTCTCCTCTCTGGAGACAGGTTGATGAGTTTTACCCTCGGGGTCGCCGTCATCGGACATTAGCTCCGGACTATGTTCACCGTCCCCTGGCGCATCCTGCTCCATCGCTGGGTCCATGGGGTCGTCGTTTCCTTTGGAGTCGACCGGGGTGTTATTCTTTCTTGTGCTGTTATCGCTGTTTTTGCTGTCGTGGGATTTAGACCGGCACCTACGTCGTCGCTTTGGTTTCTGCTCGAGGGGATTATCCTCCATTGCATCCTTCCCTTCCTCGCCGTTGTTTTCTTTGGGTGTATCCACCATGTATATATCGTATGATGAGGTGGCCGTCCAGCGCCCCTTAGGCGATGGTTCCTGTTCATCTCCAACATCATCGTCCATAACGTCGATGTCTTCGGAGTCGAAGTCGAGTGTGTCGGTTAAGTCATCGACAGTGGCTATTAAGTGGGTGGTAGGTGGGGAACAAATTCCTTCGTCGTCCGCTTCCCACTCAAGCCCGACATAGTTCGGCCAAGAGTCTCTTGACAGAGAGAGAGAGATTTAAATGAATTTAGCACGTCGCCCAAGGGCGAGTGCTGAATTGTATCCGCGGAGGTAAACTCCATGATCGGTGCCCAATCAGATTCGATAGGCACGGACGCACGCGGTCCGGATCCTATGGCCGGAGACAAGTCCAAGGATTCGATGACACAGATCTCTTTGGAGGTGAAGACTATGTTTGGCTCTAGCGCCGATGAGTGTGCAGTCTCCGTGGCGGGGTCTATCCACCCGTCCTCGGATGGCATAATCTGCTCCGAATTAAGAGCCGGAGCAGCCGTAGGTGTGATCTCCTGAACCCCGTCCGATTGCAGATCTAAGTCATGCTCGACGTGACTGTTCGGCGCACCTGACATGGGCTCGAATCCGTCGTAGATCAAGTCTCCGCGGATGTCGGTAGTATAGTTCAAGCTTGCAAACCTGACCTGATGGCCAGGGGCGTAGCTATCGATCTCTCCAGATGGCCAAGTGAGTTGGCCCGCAGTACGAAGCCGTCGAATACGAAGATCTGTCCGGGGAGGAAAACCTCACCCTGGATCGCATCATTGCAGATGATTGAAGGAGCCATCAAGCCTTATCATGACGACACAGTGGAACTCTCAATGAAAGCACCAATGTCGGTGTCAAAACCAGCGGATCTAGGGTAGGGGGTCCCGAACTGTGTGTCTAAGGCTAATGGTAACAGGAGGCGGGGGACACTATGTTTACCCAGGTTCGGGCCCTCTCGATGGAGGTAATACCCTACTTCCTACTTGATTGATCTTGATGATATGAGTATTACAATAGTTGATCTACCACGAGATCGTAGAGGCTAAACCCTAGAAGCTAGCCTATGATTATGATTGTTCTTTTCCTACGGACTAAACCCTCCGGTTTATATTGACACCGGAGGGAGCTAGGGTTACACAGAGTTGGTTACAAAGAAGGAGATCTACATATCCATATTGCCATGCTTTCCTTCCACACAAAGGAGAGTCCCACCCGGACACGGGACGAAGTCTTCAATCTTGTATCTTCATAGTCCAACAGTCCGGCCAAAGTATATAGTCCGGCTGTCCGAGGACCCCCTAATCTAGGACTCCCTCACCCATCAATAGATATCAATGTGAGTGAGTAGGGATTGCCATGCAACGAATGCACGAGAGCTATAAGTGTATGAAAGCTCAAAAAGAAACTAAGTGGGTGTGCATCCAACTTGCTTGCTCACGAAGACCTAGTGCGATTTGAGGAAGCCCGTCGTTGGAATATACAAGCCAAGTTCTATAATGAAAAATTCCTAGTAGTATATGAAAGTGATATCATAGGAGACTCTCTATCATGAAGATCATGGTGCTACTTTGAAGAACAAGTGTGGAAAAAGGATACTAGCATTGCCCCTTCTCTCTTGTGCTCTCCTTTTTTTCTTTCTCTTTTTTTTCTTTTTCTTGGCTTCTTTGGCCTCTTTTTTGTATTTTGGCTTCTTTGGCCTCTCTTTTTTCCATCACGTGGGACAATGCTCTAATAATAATGATCATCACACTTCTATTTACTTACAACTCAAAAAATTACAACTCGATACTTAGAACAAAAAATACGACTCTATGTGAATGCCTCCAGCAGTGTACCGGGATGTGCAATGAATCAAGAGTGACATGTATGAAAGAATTATGAAAGGTGGCTTTGCCACAAATACAATGACAACTACATGATCATGCAAAACAATATCACAATGACGAAACGTGTCATAATAAACGGAACGGTGGAAAGTTGCATGGCAATATATCTCGGAATGGCTATGGAAATTCCATAATAGGTAGGTATGGTGGCTGTTTGGAGGAAGGTATACGGTGGGTGTATGGTACTGGTGAAAGTTGCGCGGCACAAGAGAGGCTAGAAATGGTGGAAGGGTCCATGGACTCAACATTAGTCATAAAGAACTCACATACTTATTGCAAAAATCTTTTAGTCATCGAAACCAAGCACTACGTGCATGCTCCTAGGGGAAGGGTTGGTAGGAGTTAACCATCGCCCGGTCCTGACCTCCACACAAAGGATGACAATCAAAAAATACCTCATGCTCCAACTGAGGGAGTCCTGGATTAGGGGTTATCCGGACAGCTGGACTATATACTTTGGCCGGACTGTTGGACCGTGAAATACAAGACTCAAGACTTCGTCCCGTGTTTGGATGGGACTCTCCTTTGCATAGAAGACAAGCTTGGTGATCCGGATAATAGATTTCCTTCTTTGTAACCGAGTGACAACACCATGTCAGGTTCTCCTCATCCATGTTCTTGCAATGAACGCAAACGAGTGACAGCACCACGTCAGCACCACTCCGAGCATTCGACTTCTTCCAAGCTTTCACCCGGGCAGGGACTTCGTTCAGTCGCGTCATGACCGACTCCTGGTCCATCCGAGTCTCCTCGCTCGGCTGCAGCTCCTGGTCGATTTGGCCCAATGCACCTCTTGTCTGAGTGATATAGCCCAAGGCGTTCTCCAAGCGGTCTTCCAGTCGTAGGATGGCAAGGGCTGCTTTGTCGGTGATGAGTGACCTGGAAGGATCCAGATCCCTCTCAAGCCTCTCTAGCTCCAGCTACGTGTTGTACCAATGCTCTGATTGGAAGAGAGCGGTCGATGAGCGAATGATTGAGGAAAACTTAGCGGCACATGGATTCTATTCAACCAAAGAAAAACTTACCAGCAAGCTTCTCGCTAAACTCCGTGCAGAACTCCTCAATATTGACTCCACGGCATTCTTCTTCTGAGTGAGTTATGCGACCTTCTCCTCCAACATCTGCTTCTCCTACGCAAAGGCACTAGCTTGATCTTCACATTTATTCTTCCATTCAGAAGATTCTCCTTCGGCAGTGGTGCCAGCAGCCTTGAGGTCCTTGATCTCTTCCTCCAACTTGCCGACTAAAGCCAGCTTCTCGTCGGTGAGCCTGGTCATGGTCCTGGCTTCCTTCTGAGCCAACGCCAGGTCCTTGTCCTTGTTCTCCAGGGCCTTCTTCATGGTTTCCAAAGAAATAGAAGGCATGAGCCTCACTACAAGTTGGGTGTTCTCTCTATGAACATCTGTCGGAGCGGAATGACTCAGATCAAAAGGGAAAAACAGTATGCAACTACCAGACGGAGGAAATGGCTTACCTCCCTAGGGTTTCTTCTCCTTCTCAAGTCGGGCACTCTTGAGCTTCTCAACATCTATATCAAGTTGGAGGGATATCACCTCCTTCTTAGTGCAGCATAGTGGGACCCCAACTCACAAGCCCTCTATAGCACACATGAGACAGTCAGTCGGAAAACATGAAAGAAAAGTCAAAGCACTAACTCGCAAACACCCGGTCAAGCACTTCCAGAAGGAACAAGCTGGATTAGTACCAGATCCTGAAGTACCCTTGGGACCGAGTGGAACAAGATGGATCAGTACCAGATCTTGAAGTAACCTTGGGCTACCCACTCGGTCATACACCCCCAAGAGGAACAAGCTTGACCAGTACCAAATACTCAAGAACCCTCTGGTTACTGAGTGTCACGACCGGTTTTCCAATAAAAATATTTATTGAGAAACCAATCTTTTGAGTCCAGTATGAGAGAAATCCTCCTCACTGGTAGACAAATTCTTGATACAATAAGCCAGTAGCATAAAATATATTACAGGGTCGAACTACGGTTGCTCAACCAAATTATTACAAGCACGCCAATAATTATACATAATGGCGGACATGACACAGTGGTGTGGAGGCATACTACTGACTTGAGGATAGGGCGGTGGTGGAAATACACAGCGGGGAGAGAGATACAAGTCTCTAAATCTGTCATCTCATCGAGCGTCGAGGTGAGGCTCGATGAATTTATTTGGTAGCGGAAGCGGATATAATACAGTGACCAAATCCAGGGTCGCACGAGACTGACTGGGACTCATCTAGGCGTCGGACTCGCTATCAAATTCTTCATCCATGAGATCGCCTTCGTCAGCATCTGGCCAAATCAACAAGCCAGTGAGTACTTTGAAAGTACTCGCAAGACAGTTCGGACGTAAGATATGACAAATGCATGCATGAATGTGTCATGATTAGTTCACCAATGTACATTCAACAAAAATTAGCATAACGAGGTAAGTAAAAGGGAAACGGCGGTAGTCCGCCTGAAATCCCAACAAAACATAAATGGAGACCGTTCGGGTGTCTGAAGCGACGCCTCGAAAGGTGAAAAAATAAATATAAGGAAATGATGCCACAGTCGGGCGTCTTAGCGACACCACATAAAGGGCTTTAAAAGAAATGCCACAGTCGGACGTCGGGGCGACATCACATAAAGGGCTTTAAAAGAAGTACCACAGTCGGGCGTCTTAGCGACACCACATAAAGGGCTTTAAGAGAAATGCCACAGTCGGACGTCGGGGCGACATCACAGAAAGGGCTTAAAAAGAAATACCACAGTCGGGCGTCTTAGCGACACCACATAAAGGGCTTTAAGAGAAATGCCACAGTCGGACGTCGGGGCGACATCACAGAAAGGGCTTTAAAAGAAATGCCACAGTCGGGCGTCTTAGCGACACCACATAAAGGGCTTGAAAAGAAAGTAAAATACAACAATGCCACAGTCGGACGTCTGAGCGACATTGCAGAAAGGGCTTTTATTCACAAGTAAATAATACTCATAATAAACATTCAATTCATGAGAATAAATGGGTTAGTCCATCCACAGATATAATCATGTAACCGGACTTAGCACTCATGCGATTCACCGGAGTCTCTGTCATCAAAACTGACATTTGATCAGGATAAGATAATATCGATCTTGGACATGGAATAGATGATTTGGAGGAATATATGACTCTGCAGAGTTTGTACAAAATTTTTCCCACAGCCAACGGATTTCCGTAGTCCCGAAGGACTAGTTCCGTTTACGGTTTTTCGGGAGAAAACACAGCTAACCAGTACACACCCATTCTACCTCTCGATGCTAGGAATCACCCTAGACATCGTCCAAGAAAAACTTTTGAGACGGGGAGATCACAATCTCGAATAGCATGGCATCAAATTTATATACGCGCGCTCTAAGGGGTGCCCCCCTCTCGGTCCCAACCGGAAACACCCATGCCCCCTGACTGGATGACTGGCTTTAATCCAGGGCCATGGAACCATCATCACGGCCTTTCCCTTTTGGTGTGTACCAGGAAAGCGGTTTACAACTTACTAAGCCATATTCCTTGCGGAAAACATGTGGTAGTACAAGGAAGGAAGAATGGAAGGAACTGGAATGATACGAGTTGACATTGAAGTCACATAGTCTGGCATAAGCCTGGCATGCTACAACGCTGCCATCTTACCCATCCTCATGCCAACACATGGCCATGCATACTCATATCCATCCACTCATGGATTTTCGAAACTCACTTGCCTCATCGTTTCAGGTAACATGACATTCGTAGGTATGTTCATCAACATGCCATAAACCACTTAATGCAAACATGTCAAAACAATCATCATATCAAAAGTTCAAACATGCTTGCCTGGTTCGGAGTAGTCGGAGCCTAGCTCGGTGAAGTTTGCGGTCCCGTCACCTCCTTCGGTATCTACGGTATAAAGGAAATATACGCGCTATCATGAATACCGTGAGGTGCACAAAATTTACACCAAATATTTTTCAAATAAATCTGATAAAAAAACTAGACAAAAATCTGAAGAGGACAGAAAAAGAATCAATCAAAAATACTATTCTGTTTAAAAGTTATAAAGGTTTTTGTCCAGGGACTCATCTGTAATGAAACACAAAGTTTCCAGGGGCTAGCTTATAAAAACAGAAAATGTTTCAGTAGCAACTACACCAGCCCAGCGGGGAAAACGTATTTTGCCCGAAGGTGTTTTCAGAAAACGATTCATTTAGAAATGACAGAGAGGCTGACGGTGGGTCCCGCCTGTCAGGTTTGAATATACGAATGGGGCGGCAGATTTCGCCGGTGCCCGAGAGCCGCGGTGGTCGCCGGCGGCGATCCACGGCGAGGCAGGGGGATCGGAGGGTACCTCCGTGTTCAGGGCACCTTTCCGCGTCGGTTGGTGGTGGTGGTGGTCGCCGGCGAGTACCACGTCGGCGGCGAGCCCTGCTCCGGCGGACGGCGGCTCGGGTGGTCGAGGGACTCGTCGGAGAGAGCTGCGAAGGACAAATCGATGCTGGCGTTAGCTTACTGGGTGCTAGAGGAGGCTATAGACAAGATTTGGGCGCCGGGGACGGCCTCACCGGAGCGAATCGAGGTGGAGGCCGAGGCGGGTCGGGGCGGCCGGAGTTGGGGGAGGAGACCTCCTCGAGGTCCTCCTAGTGGCCTGGCGGGGCTTTGGTGAGGTGTAGAGGTGGTGCGTGCTCGAGGGTGAGCTCGGGGGCCCTTTTTATAGGCGGTCCGAGGCGGTGGCCGTGAACGGGGATCTCCGGTGAAGGTTACGGCGGCACAGGGCTTGGTCGGGGGTGATTAGGGAGTTGGGCGTCGTCGTTGAGGTCCACCGGTTCTATTTAGGTGCTAATCGGGCTGGGATTTGGTGCTATGGGTGAGTTCGACGGAACGGGTCGGTGCGGGCCCGTCGGCGGCAGGGAGCACGTTCCGTGCTTGCCGGGCCATGGCGATGGTGCCACGGGCGTGCGCTGGCATGCATGAGGCCACGCGGAGAGCAGAGGGGCGTTGGGCAGCGCCAAACGGCGTTGAGCCACCGTTCCGTCCCCTGTCGGCTGCTTCGGGGGTTCGGCCGCTGCAAGACACGCCGGCGCGGGCGGCCAAGGGCGCCACCGACGCCGGGAAGACGCCAAGCGCGCGTGCGGGGGTGCTGGCCAGGGAGAAGAAGCCGCGTGCAACGCGCCAAGCGCACTGTCTACGCGTGATTGAAACTGGCGGACGAAAACGACACTGAAAACTGAATTTTTCTGAATATGAACAGCAACAGTGCACGCCAAGTGTTCGACAGAATGATCTAGGCATGTAGGGATTTTTCCTTGAGCTGAATTTTGGTGGAGTGGCTTCTCATTGCTCCAGTAGGCTGCCTGATTTTTGGTGAAATTTTTGCAGAAGTGTAGGTATGAATTTCACCAAATTTGGCAAATCTGGTCCAAACTTGCAGAGACTGAATTTTGAAAAATTTGAAAAGAGAAGGAGTGGATCAAGATGGTTCTGGGTTGTGGGTACAAAGGACTTTCCAGGAGAGTTGGTTTGAGGTCAAAACTCAAATGCAAAAGGGTACTTGCTTTGAAAAACTCTCAGGCTCCAAATAATTTTCAGAAATGATTTGAGTGAAAAAAATAATTATAATAAAATCCACAACTTGCTTGGATTAGTTGGGACAGAGAACTTAGGTTGATTACAAGGAGGAGGGGAGGTTTTGGAGGGGTTTTACCACATGGACAAAAATACAAAGTCATGGGTGGTTTTCAAGATATGAAAATCCCAAGTTTTCATAGAGTTTCTTTTCAAAAGAAAAAGATTAAACTCCCAAAATAATTTGAGAGGGAACCAACAGAGAAGAAGTTTCAAAAGATCAAACACCATAGTCTGAAGAAAAAATAAAAATCCTTGCCAAAGAAAAAAAAAATTAAGAGGAAGGTTTTCTGGAAAAATTTTAAATGCCACTTTTCCAAAACCACAAAGTTTTGCTGAAAACCAAAATAAAAATTTTGGAGTGTCACAACACCTACCCCCTTAGGAAAAATCTCGTCCCCGAGATTTCAACTGTTCCTCAAATAAGTGTGGATGCTCTGTCCGAAGAAAATCCTCTCTTTCCCAAGTTACTTCGCTTTCGGTGTGGTTGCTCCACTGAACTCTGAAAAACTTGATGGTCTTCTGTCGGGTCCTCCTTTCAGACTCCTCTAATATTTTTACTGGGCGTTCCCGATAAGTGAGGTCTGGCTGTACGTCAATGTTCTCATGGGATACTTGCTTCTCTGGTTTGCTTACGCACTTCCTTAATTGAGAGACGTGGAATACGTCGTGAATGTCGGACAAGTCTTCGGGTAAGTCTAGCTGGTAGGCTACAGTGCCTCTTCGTGCCACTATGCAGAATGGTCCAATGAATCTTGGTGCTAACTTCCCTTTAATCTTAAACCGTTGCAGTCCCCTCATAGGTGATACTCGTAGGTATACAAATTCACCGGGTTCAAAATTGACCCCACGATGTTTCTGATCGTAATAACTCTTCTGTCGGCTTTGAGCGGTCTTGAGTCGGTCCCTGATTAGCTTAAATTTTTCCTCGGCTTCTTTGAGCATGTCTGGGCCGAAGATACGGCTGTCTCCGGTCTCTGACCAATTTAGCGGAGTACGACACCTTCATCCGTATAGGGCTTTAAAAGGTGCCATTCGCAGGCTGGCCTGGTAGCTGTTGTTGTATGCGAACTCGGCATATGGTAGGCTTTCTTCCCAACTGGTTCCATAGGTGAGGACACATGCTCTCAGCATGTCTTCTAAAATTTGGTTTACGCGTTCAGTCTGTCCATCAGTCTGGGGATGGTAGGTTGTGCTGAAGGCCAATTGAGTTCCCAGAGCCTGTTGTAAATGATCCCAAAATCTCGAGACAAATTGAGTGCCTCTGTCGGATATTATAGTCTTCGGGACTCCATGCAGACAAACTATACAGGAGAGGTAAATCCTGGCAAGCTTCTGAGTGTTGTAGGTTGTCTTTACTGGAATGAAGTGTGCCACCTTGGTTAATCTATCAGTGATGATCCATATGGCATCATTCCCGTGTCGTGACCGAGGTAGTCCGACAATAAAATCCATCCCTATTTCATCCCATTTCCACTCAGGTATTTTGTTTGGTTGCAGTAGTCCGGCTGGTTTTTGATGCTCAACTTTTATGCGTTGACAAGAATCGCAACATGCAACGAATGTGGCTATGTCCCTCTTCATACCGTGCCACCAAAATCTTTCCTGAATATCCTTATACATTTTGGTTCCTCCAGGGTGGATTGAATATGGAGTGGTGTGTGCTTCAGCTAGGATTTGCTGTCTGAGGTCCTCTATGTTTGGCATGCAGAGTCTGTCCCCGTACCGTAATATTCCATCATCGCCTATGACAAATTCCGAGGCCTTGCCCATACTCACCTTTCTTTTAATTCCTTCAATGCTGGGGTGACCAGGCTGAGCTTCTTTAATTCTCTCCACAAGGTCGGGCTTTATTTCCAAGTTTGATATGGTGCCTTCCGTGATCATTAACAAGTTGAGTTTGGCAAATTCTTGTTGAAATTCAGGTCTCAAACTTTGCAGACTGTTTTCGTCGGAGCTGGGGTTTCGACTAAGAGCATCGGCCACTACATTAGCTTTCCCTGGATGATAGTGGATACCAACGTCATAATCCTTTACCAATTCCAACCAGCATCGTTGCCGTAAGTTTAGTTCTGGCTGTGTGAAAATATATTTGAGACTTTTATGGTCCGTGTATATTTCACATCGATTCCCAAGTAAGAAATGCCTCCATTCCTTAAGTGCATGAATGACTGCTGCCATTTCTAAGTCATGAGTGGGATAATTTTCCTCATGCTTGCGGAGTTGTCGTGAGGCGTATGCGACAACCTTGCCTTCTTGCATCAACACGCACCCGAGACCTTTTCGGGATGCGTCACAATACACCACAAAGTTTTTGTGTATGTCTGGCACAATTAATACAAGTGATGTGGTTAATTTCCGTTTTAACTCTTGGAAACTTTTTTCGCAGGCTTCTGTCCATTCAAACTTCTTGTCTTTCTTGAGCAACTACGTCATTGGCTTGGCTAGAGTGGAGAATTCTTCAATAAATCTGTGGTAATATCCTGCCATTCCCAAGAAACTTCGTATGTCCGTTACGCTGGCTGGTGCCTTCCAGTCAAGTATGGCCCTAACTTTCTCTGGGTCCACTGCGATACCGTCTTGGGTCAGCACGTGACCTAGAAAACCTACTTGTCTTAGCCAAAATTCGCACTTGCTGAACTTGGCATACAATTGATGTTTCCTGAGTTCTCCTAGCACAATCCTGAGATGTTCCGCGTGCTCTTCTGGTGTTTTGGAGTATATCAGAATATCATCGATAAATACCACAACGAACTTGTCCATAAACTTCATAAATACTTTGTTCATGAGGTGAACAAAATATGCGGGGCGTTCGTTAACCCAAAAGGCATAACTGTGAACTCATATAGTCCATATCTGGAGGTGAATGCTGTTTTGGGGATATCTTCTGTTCGCACTTTTAATTGATGGTATCCTGACCTTAAGTCAATCTTTGAGAATACCTTGGCCTGAGCGAGCTGATCAAATAAATCATTTATTCGTGGCATCGGGTATTTGTTCTTGACTGTGACCATGTTAAGTGCTCGGTAGTCTATGCACAACCTTAGTGTTCCATCCTTCTTTTTGGCAAATAGAATTGGTGATCCCCAAGGTGAGGAGCTGGCTCGAATGTATCCCTTGTCCAGTAATTCCTTTATTTGTTTCTTCAACTCGATCAACTCGGATGGTGCCATTATGTATGGTTTCTTGTATATGGGGGTGGTTCCTGGTGCTAGCTCAATGCTGAATTCTATTTCCCGGTCTGGTGGCATGCCTGGTAGTTTCGGGAAATACGTCTGGAAATTCACATACTACTGGAATCTTGCTTAACTCAGAAACGTCCACCTTATTCAATCTCGGCCACCGGGGTATTTTTCTTTCCTTGGCTGATACTTTTATTGTCTTCCCGTGGTGGTGCGTGAGAATTACAGTCCGGTTGAAACAGTCAATAAAACCTTTGTTGGTGGTTAACCAGTCCATCCCTAGGATGACGTCCATTCCTTTATTTTCCAACACAATAAGATTGGCGTAAAATTTCAATCCTTCGAACTCAATGACCACATTTTGACAGTAACTCTGAGTAACTTGCTGAATCCCAGGGGACTTGATGATCATGGATTTTTCCAAGGGAAGCATCGAAAAATTATTTTGCAAAGCAAAACTTTTCGAAATGAATGAGTGAGAAGCTCCAGAATCAAACAAAACCGTTGCAGGTATTGTGTTGACAGGAAACGTACCGAGTACGATATCCGGAGCATTTTGTGCTTCTTCTTTGGTCACATGGTTTAGATGACCCTTCCTGTGGTTGTTGTTGGGGTTGAAATTGTTGCGCTTGGGCGCTGAATTATTTCCACCATTGTTTGGCTTCGGGGTTGAGTTCCTTGGCTTGGGGCACTGTTTGCGTAGTGCCCTTCTTCTCCACAAGCATAGCAAGTAACGCCTGGGCGATATGTGAACTCTTTGTCCCTTGCATGGAAATTCTTGGTTGGGCGAGAGATGTTTGTTGTAGGTTTGTGTGTCCCACCTTTCTGAAAATCTTTCCTGCTTCGGTGGTTGCGTGCAGGTGTAGTCTGGTCTCTTTTTCGCTTACGTAAATCCTCCAAGCTACGTCTCTCATTTTCCAGAGTAATAGCTTTGTCCACTAGTGTCTTAAAATCTGGAAAAGTGTGCATGACCAGTTGGCATTTAAGCGCGGGCACCAGACCGTCAAGGAATTTCTCCATCTTCCTGCTTTCAGTCATACGTTCTTCATTGGCATAGCGGGACAATAGAGTAAATTGACCGTTGTATTCTGACACTGTCATGTTCCTTTGTTTGAGGTCATCGAACTCTCTCTTCTTAATTTTCATAATACTCTTGGGAATGTGTGCACCACGGAAACCTTCCTTGAATTCATCCCAGGTTATATCATTTTCGTTGGGGTGCATGTGCAGGAAATTCTCCCACCATGATGCAGCTGCTCCTGTGAGATAGTGCGGAGCATATAGTACTTTCTCGAGATCTGAACATTTTGCAATAATTAATTTTCTCTCCATATCTCGAAGCCAATCCTCAGCCTCAAGAGGCTTGTCAGTATGAGAAAATGTTTGGATACGTGTCTTTTGTAGCTCAGATAACTTGGAATGCTGCTGATACTGTCCATGGTGATTTCCCATGTTGATGACTTGGTTCATCATTTCCCGATGTTGTTGCTGACTCTGCTCATAAAGGCGGAACATTTGTGGAAGTGCCGATTCACTGCCCTGTTGGCTTGACTGTCCCTGAGTGAACTCGTTGCTGGGGTGTGTATCATAATTTTCCTCTGGTAGAGTTGGCATGGAGCGAGTCCAAGGATGGGACATTTTTCACTCTGGGGATATATTTTGTAAAACCCATAAGAAAAGCGGAAAGAGTCGCAAAAACAATTCCATAAATGCATAAAGCTGGCAAATAAAATTAAATAACCAAGCTTACTTAAGAAAAACAAATCGACTTGCGCACGGAGAAGGACTGCTCATTACATATCTTACACGCGGGTGGTAATTATACAATACATCACTCAGGATATGCATACATAATCCTGACATGTTATTTAGGCTAGTGCACTTCTCCAGATCCTACATGGTGCGCAAACAGGCTACTTCTCACAACCTATGCACATATAAACATATCATACAAAGCGGTACATTACATGGCGGCTAAGCGTACTCAGGCGGAGATGTTGACGACCTCCTTTGCCCTGCCGAGGGTGAGGCGTAGCGAGGCTGGGGACCCGACTTCTTCCTCGCTAATAGGCTCCATACGTGTAGTGTTGCGCAGAGTGGACGGAGCGGTTGCCAGGGGGGGAACAACACGAACAGGAGTGGGCGCGAAGGGTGGTGCAGTGCGCGCTGGAGTGGGTGCAATGACTTGGTTGAATTCTTTGGTAGAAGGTAGGCGACGAGTAGGCGTATAAGATGCTGAGGACGAGACAAAAGTCAGTGGCGGTGCGGTGGGTAGGAGCTCCCTCCTGTTGGCAGCACAGCCATGAACTGAGTCCATGCGGGCAGCCACGAAGTCGTCCACCAGGTTGTCGAAGGCTGCCTCCAGGGCCCGGAGATACTCAATGAGCATCTCAAAAGCCTCGTCTCGTTCTCCTCTGGGGCAGGAGTATGCGTAGTGACAGGTGTAAGGCACATGGCACGGAAGATAACGGTAACGACGAGTCTTCATCACGGGGAGGACATCCCTGAGACGAGCTATCGCCTCGCGGGCTGCCATCTTCATAGCATGCCTCTCCGTAGGCATGGCTCTTCCCAAGAACCGGAAGCGGCGTAACTCACCATGCCCTCCCTTGAACTGCACCGCGGCCTGGTGCATGGTCAGACTGTCGTTGACTCGGTGCTGGCAGAGTGTGAAGACTGGGCGCACAGATGGCCCCATCGCGACCTGAACAATGAAGGAAAGAAGCTTGACGAACCCATCGGGCACGTTGGCGAAGGTCTGAGACTCGCAGCTGTTGTCGGCCATCTACAAACGTAGGCAAAAATTCTGCATGGTCAGATCATAAATTTATGCTGACTGACAGAAAATGACTACAATCAAGAAAATATGGAAAGGCTCAATCATGCTAATAACCAATTAGCGATCGCACCTAGTGGCTTCCTACAGTCAGCCTGGCTCTGGTACCAAGCTTGTCACGACCGGTTTTCCAATAAAAATATTTATTGAGAAACCAATCTTTTGAGTCCAGTATGAGAGAAATCCTCCTCACTGTTAGACAAATTCTTGATACAATAAGCCAGTAGCATAAAATATATTACAGGGTCGAACTACGGTTGCTCAACCAAATTATTACAAGCACGCCAATAATTATACATAATGGCGGACATGACACAGTGGTGTGGAGGCATACTACTGACTCGAGGATAGGGCGGTGGTGGAAAAACACAGCGGGGAGAGAGATACAAGTCTCTAAATCTGTCATCTCATCGAGCGTCGAGGTGAGGCTCGATGAATTTATTTGGTAGCGGAAGCGGATATAATACAGTGACCAAATCCAGGGTCGCACGAGACTGACTGGGACTCCTCTAGGCGTCGGACTCGCTATCAAATTCTTCATCCATGAGATCGCCTTCGTCAGCATCTGGCCAAATCAACAAGCCAGTGAGTACTTTGAAAGTACTCGCAAGACAGTTCGGACGTAAGATATAACAAATGCATGCATGAATGTGTCATGATTAGTTCACCAATGTACATTCAACAAAAATTAGCATAACGAGGTAAGTAAAAGGGAAACGGCGGTAGTCCGCCTGAAATCCCAACAAAACATAAATGGAGACCGTTCGGGTGTCTGAAGCGACGCCTCGAAAGGTGAAAAAATAAATATAAGGAAATGATGCCACAGTCGGGCGTCTTAGCGACACCACATAAAGGGCTTTAAAAGAAATGCCACAGTCGAACGTCGGGGCGACATCACAGAAAGGGCTTTAAAAGAAGTACCACAGTCGGGCGTCTTAGCGACACCACATAAAGGGCTTTAAGAGAAATGCCACAGTCGGACGTCGGGGCGACATCACAGAAAGGGCTTAAAAATAAATACCACAGTCGGGCGTCTTAGCGACACCACATAAAGGGCTTTAAGAGAAATGCCACAGTCGGACGTCGGGGCGACATCACAGAAAGGGCTTTAAAAGAAATGCCACAGTCGGGCGTCTTAGCGACACCACATAAAGGGCTTGAAAAGAAAGTAAAATACAACAATGCCACAGTCGGACGTCTGAGCGACATTGCAGAAAGGGCTTTTATTCACAAGTAAATAATACTCATAATAAACATTCAATTCATGAGAATAAATGGGTTAGTCCATCCACAGATATAATCATGTAACCGGACTTAGCACTCATGCGATTCACCGGAGTCTCTGTCATCAAAACTGACATTTGATCAGGATAAGATAATATCGATCTTGGACATGGAATAGATGATTTGGAGGAATATATGACTCTGCAGAGTTTGTACAAAATTTTTCCCACAGCCAACGGATTTCCGTAGTCCCGAAGGACTAGTTCCGTTTACGGTTTTTCGGGAGAAAACACAGCTAACCAGTACACACCCATTCTACCTCTCGATGCTAGGAATCACCCTAGACATCGTCCAAGAAAAACTTTTGAGACGGGGAGATCACAATCTCGAATAGCATGGGATCAAATTTATATATGCGCGCTCTAAGGGGTGCCCCCCTCTCGATCCCAACCGGAAACACCCATGCCCCCTGACCGGATGACTGGCTTTAATCCAGGGCCATGGAACCATCATCACGGCCTTTCCCTTTTGGTGTGTACCAGGAAAGCGGTTTACAACTTACTAAGCCATATTCCTTGCGGAAAACATGTGGTAGTACAAGGAAGGAAGAATGGAAGGAACTGGAATGATACGAGTTGACATTGAAGTCACATAGTCTGGCATAAGCCTGGCATGCTACAACGCTGCCATCTTACCCATCCTCATGCCAACACATGGCCATGCATACTCATATCCATCCACTCATGGATTTTCGAAACTCACTTGCCTCATCGTTTCAGGTAACATGACATTCGTAGGTATGTTCATCAACATGCCATAAACCACTTAATGCAAACATGTCAAAACAATCATCATATCAAAAGTTCAAACATGCTTGCCTGGTTCGGAGTAGTCGGAGCCTAGCTCGGTGAAGTTTGCGGTCCCGTCACCTCCTTCGGTATCTACGGTATAAAGGAAATATACGCGCTATCGTGAATACCGTGAGGTGCACAAAATTTATACCAAATATTTTTCAAATAAATCTGATAAAAAACTAGACAAAAATCTGAAGAGGACAGAAAAAGAATCAATCAAACATACTATTCTGTTTAAAAGTTATAAAGGTTTTTGTCCAGGGACTCATCTGTAATGAAACACAAAGTTTCTAGGGGCTAGCTTATAAAAACAGAAAACGTTTCAGTAGCAACTACGCCAGCCCAGCGGGGAAAACGTATTTTGCCCGAAGGTGTTTTCAGAAAACAATTCATTTAGAAATGACACAGAGGCTGACGGTGGGTCCCGCCTGTCAGGTTTGAATATACGAACTGGGCGGCAGATTTCTCCGGTGCCCGACAGCCGCGGTGGTCGCCGGCGGCGATCCACGGCGAGGCAGGGGAATCGGAGGGTACCTCCGTGTTCAGGGCACCTTTCCGCGTTGGTTGGTGGTGGTGGTGGTGGTCGCTGGCGAGTACCACGTCGGCGGCGAGCATTGCTCCGGCGGACGGCGGCTCGGGTGGTCGAGGGACTCGTCAGAGAGAGCTGCGAAGGACAAAACGATGCTGGCGTTAGCTTACTGGGTGCTAGAGGAGGCTATAGACAAGATTTGGGCGCCAGGGACGGCCTCACCGGAGCGAATCGAGGTGGAGGCCGAGGCGGGTCAGGGCGGCGGAGTTGGGGGAGGAGACCTCCTCGAGGTCCTCCTAGTGGCCTGGCGGGGCTTTGGTGAGGTGTAGAGGTGGTGCGTGCTCGAGGGTGAGCTCGGGGGCCCTTTTTATAGGCGGTCCGAGGCGGTGGCCGTGAACGGGGATCTCCGGTGAAGGTTACGGCGGCACAGGGCTTGGTCGGGGGTGATTAGGGAGTTGGGCGTCGTCATTGAGGTCCACCGGTTCTATTTAGGTGCTAATCGGGCTGGGATTTGGTGCTATGGGCGAGTTCGACAGAACGGGGCGGTGCGGGCCCGTCGGCGGCAGGGAGCACGCTCCGTGCTTGCCGGGCCATGGCGATGGTGCCACGGGCGTGCGCTGGCATGCATGAGGCCACGCGGAGAGCAGAGGGGCGTTGGGCGGCGCCAAACGGCGTTGAGCCACCGTTCCGTCCCCTGTCGGCTGCTACGGGGGTTCGGCCGCCCCAAGACACGCCGGCGCGGGCGGCCAAGGGCGCCACCGACGCCGGGAAGACGCCAAGCGCGCGTGCGGGGGTGCTGGCCAGGGAGAAGAAGCCGCGTGCAACGCGCCAAGCGCACTGTCTACGCGTGATTGAAACTGGCGGACGAAAACGACACTGAAAACTGAATTTTTCTGAATATGAACAACAACAGTGCACGCCAAGTGTTCGACAGAATGATCTAGGCATGTAGGGATTTTTCCTTGAGCTGAATTTTGGTGGAGTGGCTTCTCATTGCTCCAGTAGGCTGCCTGATTTTTGGTGAAATTTTTGGAGAAGTGTAGGTATGAATTTCACCAAATTTGGCAAATCTGGTCCAAACTTGCAGAGACTGAATTTTGAAAAATTTGAAAAGAGAAGGAGTGGATCAAGATGGTTCTGGGTTGTGGGTACAAAGGACTTTCTAGGAGAGTTGGTTTGAGGTCAAAACTCAAATGCAAAAGGGTACTTGCTTTGAAAAACTCTCAGGCTCCAAATAATTTTCAGAAATGATTTGAGTGAAAAAAATAATTATAATAAAATCCACAACTTGCTTGGATTAGTTGGGACAGAGAACTTAGGTTGATTACAAGGAGGAGGGGAGGTTTTGGAGGGGTTTTACCACATGGACAAAATACAAAGTCATGGGTGGTTTTCAAGATATGAAAATCCCAAGTTTTCATAGAGTTTATTTTTAAAAGAAAAAGATTAAACTCCCAAAATAATTTGAGAGGGAACCAACAGAGAAGAAGTTTCAAAAGATCAAACACCATATTCTGAAGAAAAAATAAAAATCCTTGCCAAAGAAATTTTTTTTAAGAGGAAGGTTCTCTGGAAAAATTTTAAATGGCCTCTTTTCAAAAACCACAAAGTTTTGCTGAAAACCAAAATAAAAATTTTGGAGTGTCACAACACCTACCCCCTTAGGAAAAATCTCGTCCCCGAGATTTCAACTGTTCCTCAAATAAGTGTGGATGCTCTGTCCGAAGAAAATCCTCTCTTTCCCAAGTTGCTTCGCTTTCGGTGTGGTTGCTCCACTGAACTCTGAAAAACTTGATGGTCTTCTGTCGGGTCCTCCTTTCAGACTCCTCTAATATTTTTACTGGGCGTTCCCGATAAGTGAGGTCTGGCTGTACGTCAATGTTCTCATGGGATACTTGCTTCTCTGGTTTGCTTACGCACTTCCTTAATTGAGAGACGTGGAATACATCGTGAATGTCGGACAAGTCTTCGGGTAAGTCTAGCTGGTAGGCTACAGTGCCTCTTCGTGCCACTATGCAGAATGGTCCAATGAATCTTGGTGCTAACTTCCCTTTAATCTTAAACCGTTGCAGTCCCCTCATAGGTGATACTCGTAGGTATACAAATTCACCGGGTTCAAAATTGACCCCACGATGTTTCTGATCGTAATAACTCTTCTGTCGGCTTTGAGCGGTCTTGAGTCGGCCCCTGATTAGCTTGACTTTTTCCTCGGCTTCTTTGAGCATGTCTGGGCCGAAGATACGGCTGTCTCCGGTCTCTGACCAATTTAGCGGAGTACGACACCTTCATCCGTATAGGGCTTCAAAAGGTGCCATTCACAGGCTGGCCTGGTAGCTGTTGTTGTATGCGAACTCGGCATATGGTAGGCTTTCTTCCCAACTGGTTCCATAGGTGAGGACACATGCTCTCAGCATGTCTTCTAAAATTTGGTTTACGCGTTCAGTCTGTCCATCAGTCTGGGGATGGTAGGCTGTGCTGAAGGCCAATTGAGTTCCCAGAGCCTGTTGTAAATGATCCCAAAATCTCGAGACAAATTGAGTGCCTCTGTCGGATATTATAGTCTTCGGGACTCCATGCAGACAAACTATACAGGAGAGGTAAATCCTGGCAAGCTTCTGAGTGTTGTAGGTTGTCTTTACTGGAATGGAGTGTGCCACCTTGGTTAATCTATCAGTGATGACCCATATGGCATCATTCCCGTGTCGTGACCGAGGTAGTCCGACAATAAAATCCATCCCTATTTCATCCCATTTCCACTCAGGTATTTTGTTTGGTTGCAGTAGTCCGGCTGGTTTTTGATGCTCAACTTTTATGCGTTGACAAGAATCGCAACATGCAACGAATGTGGCTATGTCCCTCTTCATACCGTGCCACCAAAATCTTTCCTGAATATCCTTATACATTTTGGTTCCTCCAGGGTGGATTGAATATGGAGTGGTGTGTGCTTCAGCTAGGATTTGCTGTCTGAGGTCCTCTATGTTTGGCACGCAGAGTCTGTCCCCGTACCGTAATATTCCATCATCGCCTATGACAAATTCCGAGGCCTTGCCCATACTCACCTCTCTTTTAATTCCTTCAATGCTGGGGTGACCAGGCTGAGCTTCTTTAATTCTCTCCACAAGGTCGGGCTTTATTTCCAAGTTTGATATGGTGCCTTCCGCGATCATTACCAAGTTGAGTTTGGCAAATTCTTGTTGAAATTCAGGTCTCAAACTTTGCAGACTGTTTTCGTCGGAGCTGGGGTTTCGACTAAGAGCATTGGCCACTACATTAGCTTTCCCTGGATGATAGTGGATAACAACGTCATAATCCTTTACCAATTCCAACCAGCGTCGTTGCCGTAAGTTTAGTTCTGGCTGTGTGAAAATATATTTGAGACTTTTATGGTCCGTGTATATTTCACATCGATTCCCAAGTAAGAAATGCCTCCATTCCTTAAGTGCATGAATGACTGCTGCCATTTCTAAGTCATGAGTGGGATAATTTTCCTCATGCTTGCGGAGTTGTCGTGAGGCGTATGTGACAACCTTGCCTTCTTGCATCAACACGCACCCGAGACCTTTTCGGGATGCGTCACAATACACCACAAAGTTTTTGTGTATGTCTGGCACAATTAATACAGGTGATGTGGTTAATTTCCATTTTAACTCTTGGAAACTTTTTTCGCAGGCTTCTGTCCATTCAAACTTCTTGTCTTTCTTGAGCAACTGCGTCATTGGCTTGGCTAGAGTGGAGAATTGTTCAATAAATCTGCGGTAATATCCTGCCATTCCCAAGAAACTTCGTATGTCCGTTACGCTGGCTGGTGCCTTCCAGTCAAGTATGGCCCTAACTTTCTCTGGGTCCACTGCGATACCGTCTTGGGTCAGCACGTGACCTAGAAAACCTACTTGTCTTAGCCAAAATTCGCACTTGCTGAACTTGGCATACAATTGATGTTTCCTGAGTTCTCCTAGCACAATCCTGAGATGTTCTGCGTGCTCTTCTGGTGTTTTGGAGTATATCAGAACATCATCGATAAATACCACAACGAACTTGTCCATAAACTTCATAAATACTTTGTTCATGAGGTGAACAAAATATGCAGGGGCGTTCGTTAACCGAAAAGGCATAACTGTGAACTCATATAGTCCATATCTGGAGGTGAAGGCTGTTTTGGGGATATCTTCTGTTCGCACTTTTAATTGATGGTATCCTGACCTTAAGTCAATCTTTGAGAATACCTTGGCCTGAGCGAGCTGATCAAATAAATCATTTATTCGTGGCATCGGGTATTTGTTCTTGACTGTGACCATGTTAAGTGCTCGGTAGTCTATGCACAACTTTAGTGTTCCATCCTTCTTTTTGGCAAATAGAATTGGTGATCCCCAAGGTGAGGAGCTGGCTCGAATGTATCCCTTGTCCAGTAATTCCTTTATTTGTTTTTTCAACTCGATCAACTCGGATGGTGCCATTCTGTATGGTTTCTTGTATGTGGGGGTGGTTCCTGGTGCTAGCTCAATGCTGAATTCTATTTCCCAGTCTGGTGGCATGCCTGGTAGTTCTTCGGGAAATACGTCTGGAAATTCACATACTACTGGAATCTTGCTTAACTCAGAAACGTCCACCTTATTCAATCTCGACTGCCGGGGTATTTTTCTTTCCTTGGCTGATACTTTTATTGTCTTCCCGTGGTGGTGCGTGAGAATTACAGTCCGGTTGAAACAGTCAATAAAACCTTTGTTGGTGGTTAACCAGTCCATCCCTAGGATGACATCCATTCCTTTATTTTCCAACACAATAAGATTGGCGTAAAATTTCAATCCTTCGAACTCAATGACCACATTTTGACAGTAACTCTGAGCAACTTGCTGAATCCCAGGGGACTTGATGATCATGGATTTTTCCAAGGGAAGCATCGAAAAATTATTTTGCAAAGCAAAACTTTTCGAAATGAATGAGTGAGAAGCTCCAGAATCAAACAAAACCGTTGCAGGTATTGTGTTGACAGGAAACGTACCGAGTACGATATCCGGAGCATTTTGTGCTTCTTCTTTGGTCACATGGTTTAGATGACCCTTCCTGTGGTTGTTGTTGGGGTTGAAATTGTTGCGCTTGGGCGCTGAATTATTTCCACCATTGTTTGGCTTCGGGGTTGAGTTCCTTGGCTTGGGGCACTGTTTGCGTAGTGCCCTTCTTCTCCACAAGCGTAGCAAGTAACGCCTGGGCGATATGTGAACTCTTTGTCCCTTGCATGGAAATTCTTGGTTGGGCGAGAGATGTTTGTTGTAGGTTTGTGTGTCCCACCTTTCTGAAAATCTTTCCTGCTTCGGTGGTTGCGTGTAGGTGTAGTCTGGTCTCTTTTTCGCTTACGTAAATCCTCCAAGCTACGTCTCTCATTTTCCAGAGTAATAGCTTTGTCCACTAGTGTCTTAAAATCTGGAAAAGTGTGCATGACCAGTTGGCATTTAAGCGCGGGCGCCAGACCGTCAAGGAATTTCTCCATCTTCCTGCTTTCAGTCATACGTTCTTCATTGGCATAGCGGGACAATAGAGTAAATTGACCGTTGTATTCTGACACTGTCATGTTCCTTTGTTTGAGGTCATCGAACTCTCTCTTCTTAATTTTCATAATACTCTTGGGAATGTGTGCACCACGGAAACCTTCCTGGAATTCATCCCAGGTTATATCATTTTCGTTGGGGTGCATGTGCAGGAAATTCTCCCACCATGATGCAGCTGCTCCTGTGAGATAGTGCGGAGCATATAGTACTTTCTCGAGATCTGAACATTTTGCAATAATTAATTTTCTCTCCATATCTCGAAGCCAATCCTCGGCCTCAAGAGGCTTGTCAGTATGAGAAAATGTTTGGGGACGTGTCTTTTGTAGCTCAGATAACTTGGAATGCTGCTGATACTGTCCATGGTGATTTCCCATGTTGATGACTTGGTTCATCATTTCCCGATGTTGTTGCTGACTCTGCTCATAAAGGCGGCACATTTGTGAAAGTGCCGATTCACTGCCCTGTTGGCTTGACTGTCCCTGAGTGAACTCGTTGCTGGGGTGTGTATCATAATTTTCCTCTGGTGGAGTTGGCATGGAGCGAGTCCAAGGATGGGACATTTTTCACTCTGGGGATATATTTTGTAAAACCCATAAGAAAAGCGGAAAGAGTCGCAAAAACAATTCCATAAATGCATAAAGTTGGCAAATAAAATTAAATAACCAAGCTTACTTAAGAAAAACAAATCGACTTGCGCACGGAGAAGGACTGCTCATTACATATCTTACACGCGGGTGGTAATTATACAATACATCACTCAGGATATGCATACATAATCCTGACATGTTATTTAGGCTAGTGCACTTCTCCAGATCCTACATGATGCGCAAACAGGCTACTTCTCACAACCTATGCACATATAAACATATCATACAAAGCGGTACATTACATGGCGGCTAAGAGTACTCAGGCAGAGATGTTGACGACCTCCTTTGCCCTGCCGAGGGTGAGGCGTAGCGAGGCTGGGGACCCGACTTCTTCCTCGCTAATAGGCTCCATACGTGTAGTGTTGCGCAGAGTGGACGGAGCGGTTGCCAGGGGCGGAACAACACGAACAAGAGTGGGCGCGAAGGGTGGTGCGGTGCGCGCTGGAGTGGGCGCAATGACTTGGTTGAATTCTTCGGTAGAAGGTAGGCGACGAGTAGGCGTATAAGATGCTGAGGACGAGACAAAAGTCAGTGGCGGTGCGGTGGGTAGGAGCTCCCTCCTGTTGGCAGCACAGCCATGAACTGAGTCCATGCGGGCAGCCACGAAGTCGTCCACCAGGTTGTCGAAGGCTGCCTCCAGGGCCCGGAGATACTCAATGAGCATCTCAAAAGCCTCGTCTCGTTCTCCTCTGGGGCAGGAGTATGCGTAGTGACAGGTGTAAGGCACATGGCATGGAAGATAACGGTAACGACGAGTCTTCATCACGGGGAGGACATCCCTGAGACGAGCTATCGCCTCGCGGGCTGCCATCTGCATAGCATGCCTCTCCGTAGGCATGGCTCTTCCCAAGAACCGGAAGCGGCGTAACTCACCACGCCCTCCCTTGAACTGCACCGCGGCCTGGTGTATGGTCAGACTGTCGTTGACTCGGTGCTGGCAGAGTGTGAAGACTGGGCGCACAGATGGCCCCATCGCGACCTGAACGATGAAGGAAAGAAGCTTGACGAACCCATCGGGCACGTTGGCGAAGGTCTGAGACTCGCAGCTGTTGTCGGCCATCTACAAACGTAGGCAAAAATTCTGCATGGTCAGATCATAAATTTATGCTGACTGACAGAAAATAACTACAATCAAGAAAATATGGAAAGGCTCAATCATGCTAATAACCAATTAGCGATCGCACCTAATGGCTTCCTACAGTCAGCCTGGCTCTGGTACCAAGCTTGTCACGACCGGTTTTCCAATAAAAATATTTATTGAGAAACCAATCTTTTGAGTCCAGTATGAGAGAAGTCCTCCTCACTGGTAGACAAATTCTTGATACAATAAGCCAATAGCATAAAATATATTACAGGGTCGAACTACGGTTGCTCAACCAAATTATTACAAGCACGCCAATAATTATACATAATGGCAGACATGACACAGTGGTGTGGAGGCATACTACTGACTCGAGGATAGGGCGGTGGTGGAAAAACACAGCGGGGAGAGAGATACAAGTCTCTAAATCTGTCATCTCATCGAGCGTCGAGGTGAGGCTCGATGAATTTATTTGGTAGCGGAAGCGGATATAATACAGTGACCAAATCCAGGGTCGCACGAGACTGACTGGGACTCCTCTAGGCGTCGGACTCGCTATCAAATTCTTCATCCATGAGATCGCCTTCGTTAGCATCTGGCCATATCAACAAGCTAGTGAGTACTTTGAAAGTACTCGCAAGACAGTTCGGACGTAAGATATAACAAATGCATGCATGAATGTGTCATGATTAGTTCACCAATGTACATTCAACAAAAATTAGCATAACGAGGTAAGTAAAAGGGAAACGGCGGTAGTCCGCCTGAAATCCCAGCAAAACATAAATGGAGACCGTTCGGGTGTCTGAAGCGACGCCTCGAAAGGTGAACAAATAAATATAAGGAAATGATGCCACAGTCGGGCGTCTTAGCGACACCACATAAAGGGCTTTAAAAGAAATGCCACAGTCGGACGTTGGGGCGACATCACAGAAAGGGCTTTAAAAGAAGTACCACAGTCGGGCGTCTTAGCGACACCACATAAAGGGCTTTAAGAGAAATGCCACAGTCGGACGTCGGGGCGACATCACAGAAAGGGCTTAAAAAGAAATACCACAGTCGGGCGTCTTAGCGACACCACATAAAGGGCATTAAGAGAAATGCCACAGTCGGACGTCGGGGCGACATCACAGAAAGGGCTTTAAAAGAAATGCCACAGTCGGGCGTCTTAGCGACACCACATAAAGGGCTTGAAAAGAAAGTAAAATACAACAATGCCACAGTCGGACGTCTGAGCGACATCGCAGAAAGGGCTTTTATTCACAAGTAAATAATACGCATAATAAACATTCAATTCATGAGAATAAATGGGTTAGTCCATCCACAGGAATAATCATTTAACCGGACTTAGCACTCATGCGATTCACCGGAGTCTCTGTCATCAAAACTGACATTTGATCAGGATAAGATAATATCAATCTTGGACATGGAATAGATGATTTGGAGGAATATATGACTCTGCAGAGTTTGTACAAAATTTTTCCCACAGCCAACGGATTTCCGTAGTCCCGAAGGACTAGTTCCGTTTACGGTTTTTCGGGAGAAAACACAGCTAACCAGTACACACCCATTCTACCTCTCGATGCTAGGAATCACCCTAGACATCGTCCAAGAAAAACTTTTGAGACGGGGAGATCACAATCTCGAATAGCATGGGATCAAATTTATATACGCGCGCTCTAAGGGGTGCCCCCCTCTCGGTCCCAACCGGAAACACCCATGCCCCCTGACCGGATGGCTGGCTTTAATCCAGGGCCATGGAACCATCATCACGGCCTTTCCCTTTTGGTGTGTACCAGGAAAGCGGTTTACAACTTACTAAGCCATATTCCTTGCGGAAAACATGTGGTAGTACAAGGAAGGAAGAATGGAAGGAACTGGAATGATACGAGTTGACATTGAAGTCACATAGTCTGGCATAAGCCTGGCATGCTACAACGCTGCCATCTTACCCATCCTCATGCCAACACATGGCCATGCATACTCATATCCATCCACTCATGGATTTTCGAAACTCACTTGCCTCATCGTTTCAGGTAACATGACATTCGTAGGTATGTTCATCAACATGCCATAAACCACTTAATGCAAACATGTCAAAACAATCATCATATCAAAAGTTCAAACATGCTTGCCTGGTTCGGAGTAGTCGGAGCCTAGCTCGGTGAAGTTTGCGGTCCCGTCACCTCCTTCGGTATCTACGATATAAAGGAAATATACGCGCTATCGTGAATACCGTGAGGTGCACAAAATTTATACCAAATATTTTTCAAATAAATCTGATAAAAAACTAGACAAAAATCTGAAGAGGACAGAAAAAGAATCAGTCAAAAATACTATTCTGTTTAAAAGTTATAAAGGTTTTTGTCCAGGGACTCATCTGTAATGAAACAGAAAGTTTCCAGGGGCTAGCTTATAAAAACAGAAAACGTTTCAGTTAGCAACTACGCCAGCCCAGCGGGGAAAACGTATTTTTCCTGAAGGCGTTTTCAGAAAACGATTCATTTAGAAATGACAGAGAGGCTGACGGTGGGTCCCGCCTGTCAGGTTTGAATATACGAACGGGGCGGCAGATTTCGCCGGTGCCCGAGAGCCGCGGTGGTCGCCGGCGGTGATCCACGGCGAGGCAGGGGGATCGGAGGGTACCTCCGTGTTCAGGGCACCTTTCCGCGTTGGTTGGTGGTGGTGGTGGTGGTCGCCGGCGAGTACCACATCGGCGGCGAGCCTTGCTCCGGCGGACGGCGGCTCGGGTGGTCGAGGGACTCGTCGGAGAGAGCTGCGAAGGACAAAACGATGCTGGCGTTAGCTTACTGGGTGCTAGAGGAGGCTATAGACAAGATTTGGGCGCCGGGGACGGCCTCACCGAAGCGAATCGTGGTGGAGGCCGAGGCGGGTCGGGGCGGCCGGAGTTGGGGGAGGAGACCTCCTCGAGGTCCTCCTAGTGGCCTGGCGGGGCTTTGGGGAGGTGTAGAGGTGGTGCGTGCTCGAGGGTGAGCTCGGGGGCCCTTTTTATAGACGGTCCGAGGCGGTGGCCGTGAACGGGGATCTCCGGTGAAGGTTACGGTGGCGCAGGGCTTGGTCGGGGGTGATTAGGGAGTTGGGCGTCGTCGTTGAGGTCCACCGGTTCTATTTAGGTGCTAATCGGGCTGGGATTTGGTGCTATGGGCGAGTTCGACAGAACGGGGCGGCGCGGGCCCGTCGGCGGCAGGGAACACGTTCCGTGCTTGCCGGGCCACGGCGACGGTGCCACGGGCGTGCGCTGGCATGCATGAGGCCACGTGGAGAGCAGAGGGGCGTTGGGCGGCGCCGAACGGCGTTGAGCCGCCGTTCCGTCCCCTGTCGGCTGCTACGGGGGTTCGGCCGCCGCAAGACACGCCGGCGCGGGCGGCCAAGGGCGCCACCGACGCCGGGAAGACGCCAAGCACACGTGCGGGGGTGCTGGCCAGGGAGAAGAAGCCGTGTGCAACATGCCAAGCACACTGTCTACGCGTGATTGAAACTGACGGACGAAAACGACACTGAAAACTGAATTTTTCTGAATATGAACAGCAACAGTGCACGCCAAGTGTTCGACAGAATGATCTAGGCATGTAGGGATTTTTCCTTGAGCTGATTTTTGGTGGAGTGGCTTCTCATTGCTCCAGTAGGCTGCCTGATTTTTGGTGAAATTTTTGGAGAAGTGTAGGTATGAATTTCACCAAATTTGGCAAATCTGGTCCAAACTTGCAGAGACTGAATTTTGAAAAATTTGAAAAGAGAAGGAGTGGATCAAGATGGTTCTGGGTTGTGGGTACAAAGGACTTTCCAGGAGAGTTGGTTTGAGGTCAAAACTTAAATGCAAAAGGGTACTTGCTTTGAAAAACTCTCAGGCTCCAAATAATTTTCAGAAATGATTTGAGTGAAAAATAATAATTAGAATAAAATCCACAACTTGCTTGGATTAGTTGGGACAGAGAACTTAGGTTGATTACAAGGAGGAGGGGAGGTTTTGGAGGGGTTTTACCACATGGACAAAAATACAAAGTCATGGGTGGTTTTCAAGATATGAAAATCCCAAGTTTTCATAGAGTTTCTTTTTAAAAGAAAAAGATTAAACTCCCAAAATAATTTGAGAGGGAACCAACAGAGAAGAAGTTTCAAAAGATCAAACACCATAGTCTGAAGAATAAAAATCCTTGCCAAAGAAAAAAAAAATTAAGAGGAAGGTTTTCTGGAAAAAATTTAAATGGCCTCTTTTCAAAAACCACAAAGTTTGGCTGAAAACCAAAATAAAAATTTTGGAGTGTCACACTGAGTCGGCCAATTACCCCCGAGAGGAACAAGCAAGATCAGTACCAGATCCTAAAGTACCCTCTGATCAACTTTCACTCGGCTAGTTTCCGAGTCGATGATGAAGGAGATGGAGGATAATAACACACGTCGATCTACTTCATTTGGCTAACTTCCGAGTCGGCAACAAAGAAGATCCTACCAATTATCTCACGAACGCACGGGTGTTGTCGAGTGTCCTAAATGCCTAGAAACAGTTCTAAAGACCGCCACCGATTGCCCGCAATCGATGGCAGACTTGGGGACTATACCCAGTGGGTGCACCCAGTGTACCCCCATTGGATCATGAACACCCAGTGGGTGTTCCCTGTGCAAACCCACTGACAAAATCCTACCACGGGAAAAAGAAAAAACTTCAACTGGAAATTATACTCACAATGGTATTTACTCGGACATTGGTCTGCAGCGCTACGCTGGCGTCGTAAGCCTCCTTCAATCGGTCGCACATCAAGCCCGCATGGATCAGAGCCTCCTTACTCGCCCCCACTTGATCTTCAGGGACATGGTACAGGGGAAGGAGGTGTCTGGGGCCAATGGAGAACACGGATGCAGGCCTCGAAGCCGGAACCACCGCCGACTCGCTCTGAGGAGTTGGTGTAGATCCTGTGGTCGGGACCACTGCAGTCTAAGGCGCCAAGCCACCCTGGGCCAGAAGACTCGGCCCCGCAGCTCTTGAGGTGGCCTTCGCCAGAGAAACGCGAGGCACTCGGCGAGGGGAAGCATCCTGCATTGGCACGTCAATGCTCAGCGTTTTCTCCCTGATGGCCTCCGGATTAGGATGGTCGACCCTCTCATTGTCATCCAGCTAAATGATCTCAGGTGCGGGGGTTCCAGGGATACACGAACCAGGAAATCAGTAGAGGTCAGTCGGAAGAAGTCTAACTATTCCAATTGGTCGGTGCAAAATACCTTAGCAGGTAGTGGCGTCGGCCGCGTCGGCCTCACTCGGACCCGGCTTGCGGGCGTGCGGGTCCGCTGAAGTTGTCATGGTGTCGTTGCTACAAGGATCAAACAACACTCGGTCATCAACCGGATCAGCGCAAAAGCAAACAAAGAATTGATAAGGACACTCACGTCAAATCCACAGGCACCGCCACCTTCATTCGAGGCACTGCGGCCTTATGAGGCTTCATGGAGACCCGCCGGAGAACACCGCAAATATGTGGTTCAGATGCACTTACCCTGGGAGAAGGTCACCAACAACACTACTGAGTATGAGGGGCTCCATGCTGGGCTCAGAATCACAGTAGAGTTGGGAATCAAGAAGTTAATCATCCGTGGAGACTCACAGCTCATGGTGAGACAAGTAAATAAGGATTACCAGAGCCCATTGATGAAGGCATACGTAGAAGAAGTGAGAAAGCTGGAGGAGCATTTTGATCGATTGCAAGTGGAGCATGTACCGCATGCAGAAAATAGCATTGCCGATCATCTATCAAAATGCGCTGCGCAAAAACTCCCTGTGGAACCAGGGACTTTTGTCCTCCACCTAACACAACCTTCGGTATCCCCAGCAACGATGGCTAGAAAAAGGAGGAAGTTGGACTCCAGCAAGCATCTCCCGGCAGGGCTTCCCGAAGTCCTCGGTAGAGAAGTTGCTGGGAACAACTCTACTTTAGTTGGTGAGCTCCACTCTTCCGTGGAACCACAAGTTCCTGCGGTTGAGGTAGGCGCTCCCACGAACAAAGAGGTGCCACTAGTCCTTGTTGTTGAGCCCCGGGCTCCAAGTTGGGCACAACACATAGTCCACTACCTTCAAATAGGAGAACTTCCCGAAGAGCAAGAAGAAGTCAAAAGAGTAGCCCAGAGGTGTATCAATTTGTCGATGACACACTATACAGAAGAAGGCCTAGTGGTGTGAAGTTGAAGTGCGTTTGTTGGGACGAGGGACATGAACTATTGGCAGAAATACACAAGGGTGTGTGTGGCTCCCATATTGTATCAAGAGCCTTGGTTGGAAAAGCTTTCCAGCAAGGTTTCTACTAGCCCACGGCCCTCCAAGATGTGATTGAGCTAGTCACTAGATGTGAAGCCTGCCAGTTCCACTCCAAGAATATCCATCAACCAGCTCAAGCTCACCACACAATTCCTTTGTCCTGGCCATTTACGGTTTGGGGGCTCGACATCTTAGGCCCCTTCCCTCGTGCTACCGGGGCTTTGAATTCTTGTATGTCGCAATCGACAAATTTATAAAGTGGCCGAAAGTGGAACCAGTGAGGAAGATAACCGCATAGTTAGCTATCAAGTTCTTGAAGGGATTGGTGTGCCGTTTTGGAGTGCCCGCTAGAGTAATCATTGATAACGGCACCCAATTTACAAGTCGCGCCTTCATCCAATATGTTCAGAACCTCGGAAGCAAGGTTTCATTTGCCTCTGTTGCTCATCCCAGGAGCAATGGACAAGTTGAGCGGATGAACGCTGAAGTGTTGCATGGACTCAAGACAAGAACTTTTGATAAGTTGCAAAGATGCGGCAGATGCTGGATCGACGAGCTGCTGGGGGGTTCTTTGGTCCCTCCGTACGACATTGAATCGAGCCACCGACCAGACTCCCTTCTCCCTAGTGTATGGAGCAGAAGCATTTCTCCCCACGGAACTCATATACGGGTCACCTTGAGTACTTGCCTACAATGAAGTAGAGCAAGAGCAGCACCGGCATGATGATGCCATGCTCCTTGATGAAGATCGTCTCCGGGCCGCTGTGCATGCTGCATGCTACCAGCAAGCCTTGCGCCACTATTATAGCCATAGGGTCCTTGCCCGGAGCCTTGAGGAACGCGACCTTGTCCTTAAGCATGCTCAACTCTGCCAAGGGTTCCAACAAGTTGACGCCGAAGTGGGAACGCCCTTATCGGGTAGTACGAGTCACCAGACCTGGCGCAGTCAATCTAGAGACCGAAGATGTTATTAAGGTGCAAAGCTCGTGGAACATTGAGCATCTTCGCATGTTCTACCAGCCACCCCTTTATACAAGCCTTGCCGATGTGCATGTGACCCTTTGTACAAACCCAGGCGCAGACCCTGTGCAAAGATAATAAAATGAAGCGCTGGCACCTAAAAACTTGCATGCATGTTTAGTTTAGCATGAATTTGACATGATCATTTAGAAAGGATCATATGCTGCTATGTTTTCCCTCTGTACTAACTACAGGGCCCTTGCCGTGGACACAATCCCAAAAAGGAGGAATGTAAAAAAGCTTACATATCGACCCCGACAAGCCAAACATATAAGTTCTCTTTAAGATATCCATAATGTGGCTGTGTAAAGGAAAAACTTGTGCATAGAAAAACCTTGTCACCTTCGACACATTTCTGCTCCCATCCTCCGACTCGAGGGTTACTTCGGTCAGGTTGGTCGTAGTGACATTTGGAAAAGAAGGTTTGGCAAGGGGCCGGTTTCCTCCCTCACTCCGAAGCCCGTCGAGCCAAGCCTCGCACCACTGGTGAAAGGAACCAGCAAGACAGCTTGCCAGAAGACCTTGTTTACCTGAAAGTATAGAGGAGTTTGTCGTGGGGAACGAGCACCTATGGGGCAGGGCCCCTTTTCGGTCCGGCAGGGAGCGGAGGGCGCACGAAGAGCAGATCGAGGTCGAACACGCGAGGGATTTTACCCAGCTTCGGAGCTCTCCGGAGAGATAAAACTCCTACTGCTGCTTTGTGTTTCTATTCTGTTCTTGCTCGAAAGCGTGGGTATGCTGTAGTCTTGAATGAGTCGAACCCCTTCTACGTGCGCACGGGCCTCCTTTTTGTAGTGTAAAGGGGTCACCGACAGGTGGCAACGCAGAGAGAGGGGTAAAAACGTAAAAACGGGGGTTGGTACAACCGCTATCAACAGTGCCCCTACCTAACTCTGACGGCAGGGGACAAGGGCATTTAATGCCCATCCGGTCGCCCCAACAATGCAAGAAGCGACCGTTAGAGGCGCCACCGATCGCCGCGATGGCCTCCTCGTCATCTTCACTTGCCACCTCGCACCTCTTAGCTACACAGCCGCCCGCCACGTGCACCAGGAGCGATCCTGCGGCGACACGTCGTCGGATGCGCTAGAGCGTGGGCGCAGAGTGGTGGCTTCGCCGCGGCAAGCGCCTTGCCGCGGTCGCTGACTTGTCGCACCCGCAAGCTTGTCGCTCGCCGGGTCTTGCCGGGACGCGCGGCGCATCGCGGCAAGCCTCTTGACATGCCTTTGTTGGCCTTCCCGGCAAGCTCCTCTTGCCGGGGTCTTGTTCTTCCCGGCAAGCTCCTCTTGCCGGGGTCTTCTCCTTCCCGGCAAGCTCCTCTTGCCGGGGCCTTGTCTTCAAAGTTAACACTTTGTTCTTGAATGGCAGTAATAGGAATGACGAAGGGTCTTGGTGGACGCCCGGCAAGCCTTGCCGCGGGACGCTGCGACTGCCCGTGCACAAGTTCGGGGTACTAAGGTACCCCTACTTTAGTACACCGACAGGAGCCCCCGGGCCTGGGCCATACACGGTGCCGAGCGCTGTTGGGCCAGGCCCAAAACAGGGCACGGGCACGCGCGGCCTGGGTCCAAACCAAATCCACTCCGTGTCCACCGCGTCCTCTCGTAACGGCACGCGTCAATCGCGGCATCGTGGGAGAGATCATGGGCAATACTTAAATCCAGGAAATGCGTAACGTTCGCCTCGTTTCTGCATCCCCGCCACGCGGCTCCCATGCGCTTGGGGTCGCGGACGGTGGAAGCGGGAAAACTGGGCCGTTGCGAGCAGAGGTAGCGGGTCGGCCCCGACTCCCTGCTCTTCCCTTGCCTTGATTCGCTGAGCGAGGCGGCCGAGCCCCCACCTCGCTCCTTTAAAAAGAGCGGAAGGGGAGCGAAGAAGCCCGCACTCTCTCATCTCCTCCTTTCTTCAGCTTCCGCTCCCCTTTCTCTCATTCGCCATGGAGAAAGGGAACCCCGGCCCTTCATCGGTGGCGGCGAGGGTCGCCGCCAGACAGCGCACCCCTCCCTATCCCGCGCCTGTGGTGGCAGAGCCAGCCATAAGGGGAAGAGGGAGGGGGCGAGGTCGTGGACGAGGTCGAGGACAAGGTCGAGGTACTCGGGGAAGAGGCGGACGGGGCGGCGCGCCAGCTCCGCCTCCGCCGGCGGTTCCTCTCCCCACGGCGGTCCATACAGGGGACGACCCTTGCGAGTTCTTCGTCAGGCTGCGCCGGGCGCCTCGTCATCGCCTCCGGCTTCCAGCTCCGTTTGCGAGCGCGATGGAGTTGGACCCGCCCGAGACCCTAAGACTGCACATGAGGGGCTGTGGGATCAGCGGCACGCGAGTCCGCGTTGTATTCCTAGCCCATAATGTGATGTATCTTGATCGTGGGTGGAAGACGTTCGCCCGTATCCACAGCCTGATGGAGGGGTTTACCCTCTATTTTAAGTTAATGGAGGGCGATCTCCTCTCCGTCAAGGTCTTCGGGTGCTTCGGCACTCGGGCGAAGTGCTGCGTGGACAGCTCCTCCGATAGCGAAGGCTCCCCCTCGAGCGAGAGTGACGAGGAGGAGAGCGACAGCGATGATGAGGGTAGCAGGCGGCGGGATGGCGGGCCCGACTAGGTGTCGGGCGTCGCTTCGTGCGTCATCGGTGACCCCATCATCCGTGTCGCCGGCTCCTTGAACTCCCCGGGGTCGTCTCCTTGGGCGGCTGGCGTAGGGAGGCTGCGGAAGGGGAAGAGGGCTGGCGACAAGGCCGTCAAATCGGAGTACGAGGGCGTAGTGCCCTCAACAGCGTGCTGACGTCCTGCCGCCCCGTCTTCGAGCCCCGCTTCCGGCGCCGCCATCACCGTCCAGCCTTCGGACGGCCCCCGGGGTGTTCTCTTGGTGTCTTCTGGCACCTGTAGCTCGCCTAGGCGCCCCTTTTGCCCTTTTTGCCTCCTTGACCTACCTCCTGAAGAGAGGGACAGGAAAGGGATTACGGGCATCTTATCTTTTTAATTTGTAAGCCTTCGGGCCTTAGCCGCATCTAGAACTTGTAATCCTCTCTTTCATGTTTTTCATCCTCTATGGACTGTACCTGAGTGGGATGTTTTTTAATGAAAAGGGGATGCTTGCCGGGTTATTTGTCTCACGGGTTGAACCCACGCCAAGGAGCAAATCCTTGGTATCCCTCGGATAGACATTTCATCTCCCGGCAACAGGCCCTGCCGCCCTCCCACGTCGCTCGACCTTTCTCACGCCTTTGACGGAGGCGGGAACGAGGTGGGTGTGGCCTCCCCGTTTCATCCCTTTGCTGCCGCGACTACGACCAAACATGGCCCCGGGAACGAGCCCCAGAACCTAGAGTTGAGGGAGCACGGCAGTTTTCGGGAAGAAACGCGGTTTCGCATTCCCCAGTCCATAAGAGGATGCATGATGAGGGACGAAAAACTTATCTGATATCGCAGCCCCCGGCAACTCTGGCTTGCCGTGGATGAATCTTGGTACTCGCAGCCCCCAGCAACACTGGCTTGCCGGGGTCCAGGTGCCGGCGCGCCCTTCTTCTCCTTCCTTGTTGCTGTTATTTCAGTTATGAGAACAATTTAGTCAGCGCTGTAACAAGTTACTTTTGTAATATAACTTTATCCTGGGCAATGCTTGCTATGTTATCTCCTTTTTCAGTTTCATCCCTTGTATGTTTTTACCCTACGCTTTTAGGGAACTTGCCGACGCAAGCACACTTGCCGCGAGCGCTGAGTGCGGAACATCAGCAGCCTGCCGGCGGTGTCGCCTCCGGCAAGAAACCTTGTCGGGGCTAGTTGCAGCACACTTTCATTGTTGAGCGGACTCGAAACAAATTAAGGGCGCAACTTAGCCACGAGTCGATTCCTCCGCGCACAGGTTTTCCATACAAGGCACGGTCGTTCAAGGAGTATAACTTAAAAATTTGAAACTGACTGTGCTCAAACTTTGGCAACTTAGCTTTTCTGTCGTTTGTGTCCCAGCAAGGCTTAAGCTTCTTTGAACGACGCCCGGTCCACGCGTTGATCTTCTCCTCC